>NC_047661.1:22001103-22366103 GCF_011762505.2 Arvicanthis niloticus
GGTTCAAATCCTAGCTCTCTAAACAACGTATTTCAACTCCCTGAGCCTTAGGCTTTCAATTTGTAATTGGAGAGAAGGGAGGGCAAGAATACTCTTTGTAGAACTTAAGGAAGATAAGGGAGTGGTACTTAAGTCCTGCTCAACAGTTTGATCTTGCTGTTTCCATTTCCATTGTCTTACAAGCACATTCCACTCTGCTCCAAGACATCTGGAATCTTTAATGCAGCCAAGACAGTTGAATGCTTTGCTTTACACAATTTGTGCATAAAAAACACTCTGGTTAAGTATCTATCCTATACATTTAATTTAGAAAGTTATTAGCCTTGCTAAATGGTATTCAGAGTGGTGAGCACAAACCATGTTCATTATTAGAATAATAAAGTACTTGGTTGATTTACTATGTCAGCGTTTCACACATCAAATGCATCTTCTGTGAGATGCATGCCACAGCTACCTGACTGTTCTTTTCTGGTTTCCTTTTCCTATGTTGATTATACCATCTACATTATCAGGACGATGTTTACCTCCCCACTTGGAATCTGGAGCAAGGTAGATTTCAAATCAATAGAGACCTCTGTCTCTCAAACTGGGATACACCCTGTGGACACGGCCCCGCCCCTCCGCTCAGGCCTTTTCTCTTGTCAAGCAGGATTCGCCCCTAGGCACAGGTTTCAACTTTAATCTTTAGTTTGGTCCTGAAGCTCAAGGCCTTGCCCCTTGACCTAGGTCTCATCCCTAGGGCCTAATCCCTGTCCCTCTGCCCACGGCCCTCCAAAGCCCAGGCTCCGCCCTTCGTCCAGGCCCCGCCCCCGGCCCAGGCGTTGCTTCTCCGTTCCAGCTCCGTGCCAGTGAGGGGCGGGGCCAACTCGGTTCCTGGGCGGGGCCAGAGTGGCGTACCCTGAGGCGCTGGCGCCTTGACGTGGGACGCTGCCGGTTGACGCAGCTGCAGTGCCGCTGGCCTCCGCTCCTGCCCCTGCTCCGTTCCTCCGCCCCATGGGCGTCCGAGGTGGCCGGCCGGAGCTGGACCTGCTTCAGGCTGAGGGTGTAGGCATCAGCGGAGGTCCCGACTTGGGGCTGCCGCGCTGTCAGGTGAGAGGAGCTGGAGAGGCTGCGCGCGGTGATGCCTGGGAGGCGGTGAGGTGGGCAGCGCCTTTCCGGGTGAGTCTGGAAGGTTTGCGGGGTCGCGGCTGTGGCGCGGGCCTGGGATCGGAGGTCGGAGGTTAAGGTGGAGGCCTAGCAGGCCCTGACAGCCGGGTGCCAGGGTTGCGGGAGGGCGCGCGTGGACCTGCCAGGGTGGGCAGGGCCGAGCGCTCGGGATGGCTCGGCTGTCTCCGGTAGGGCACACCTGAGTGTACACCTCTCCGGCTAGAGGAAGGTCCAGAACGGTTATATTCCATCCGGGGAATCTTAGTTGTCTTCCTTCCTTGCCCCATTGGTTCTGGTGTTAACAGTGGGATGTCTGTTAAAGGGAACGAATTCTTGTAAATTTCCTCTGAGCAGTCATGGGTTTCTGGAACTGAGAAAGTAGGTTTCAGGTGGTTTTGTGTTGCTGCTTTTATCCTGTGCGTGGAAATGTAGCAGATTTAGCTTGGCAAGTGTGAACGTGGATGAATTAATCAGAATATTTGACTTAACAGTGACTGCTATGTGCTATTTTAATAGGCGCTCAAACAGTTTGCAACAGTACTATTAGGTGAAGTCTTTCCCCACTTTGTAGCTGAGAACCTTGGAACAGAACTGTTTCAAACCTGACTTTCTCACTTTATAGCCCCTCAGTCAACATGCCACCCTATTGCTCATACGCCTTAAGAGTTTCCAAGGCTAGTGCTCTGTCGTAAAATGTACCAGGTGCCCAGAGTAGAAAGGAAACAAAGGCACACCTCTTTCTAGCATAGACTCGGTGTCAGTAGAAAAACTCTTTCAAGGCTGCACTTTTAACTGTGCCTTACACGTACAACTTGACTGACTCTTATGTTCCTTTTACATATAAAGTGTTTTTGAAATTATTTTAGTCTTGTTTGAGGTCTAGGAGTTCTTGTTACAAGGGGATGTAATATTGGACCGATACTGAAGAGTTTCCTGGTGTGTTTAAATAATTTAATTTGAAAAGGCTACACTACCAACAAAGTTAGGATAACTTTTATGATTGGTTGATATGCTGCTTTTTTCAGACTTGTTAAGATGAAGCACTGCAGAAGGACCTTCAGAAGAGGAAAGACAAACAACATTGAAGATTAAAAACTAAACAAAATAAAACAAAAAAACTTGTGTAAGTGTTCTTGCCTAAGATTTTTTTTTATATATATAAAAAAATCTAATTTCTCATTAAAGCCCAGATAGAGAAAAGTTAACTTTATGCTTCATTTGTGATTTAGTTCATCCGTGACCCACAGATCATTCCATTTGCATCTTGGACTGCTGATACCTGATTGATAATTTGCTCAAGTGCATAACTTTTGCAAGCCCAGGGGATCATTACTAAGTGCCAGTACGCTTCTCTTTTGCTTACTCTGTTATCTGCTCACGTTTAGAAAAGGCTTAAGAAAGAATATTTCTATGTCTCTCTCTGTGTATGTTTGTCATTGCTGTAGTAATTTGCTTTTAAAGCACAGAGAAAACTCTGCAGCCAAGGCTTGCCTGGAGCTTGAGATCTTCCTGCCTCTGCTTCTTGGTGTAGGCTTGCAACAGTTACCCAACTTGAAGTGTTTTCTTTCTTTCTTTCTTTTTTTTCTTTTTTTTTTTAAATTATGGGTTTTATAGAGCATAGCAAAAGACATGGATAAACATGATTAAAAGTAACTTAATTCATTTAATAGATATTTATAGAGTACTATAAAGCAGACATCATTTTAAGCTTCTGGGAAAGATTGAAATCCTGGTAAAGAATGAAGTAGTAGAAGAGAAAAGGAGCACTTTTGTTCCTCCTGAATCATTTGCTGTATGAAGTTTACTCAGTAGGTTCTTATATTAGCTTCCAGCTTCTCTTCATGCAGCGGTTGGTGTACAGTGAGATGTAGCTGAGCTGCATAGCCTTAATTCCTGTGGATACTCTGTTGCCTTGATCCATCACCTTATGCCAGAGTATGCTCCTCCTATTAAAGGCTGTATTAGTTTCCTTTCTAGTGCTGTGATATGACACCATGACCAAGGCAACATAAAAGACAGTTTAGTTTGGCTTATGGTCCTAGAGGGTTAGAGTCTGTGATGGTAGAGCAAAGGCATGGTGGCAGATGGCTAGAACAGCAGCCGAGAGCTTCCATCTTGATCCATAATCAGCAGGCAGAGTGCCTACTAGGAGTGGCACACCTACTCCAAGGCTACACCTCCTAATCCTTGCCAAACAGTTTCACCAACTGGGATTTTACATTTCATTCCCTGGCCCCCATCAATTGTGGCCATATCATAATGCATAATAATCTAATCCAATTTCAGAAATACCTTTTGGCCTCAAACTGTTTAAAAACTCAAAGTTTTAAGTCTCTTCTGGGACTCAAAGCAATCTCTCAATTGAAAGCCTATGTAAAATCAAAGAGCAAATTAAATATTTCCAACATACAATGGCTTAGAATATGGATTCCAATTTTAAGGGGGGAAGAATAGGCTATAGTAAGGAAATGCTGGCCCAAAAGAAATACTGAAATCCAGTAGGGAAAACCCCAAATCTGGAGCACCACGTCTGATGTCAAAGGGCTTCCTGCTTTTCTGCCTGCAATACACACCTCATTCTTGGGCTGATTCCATTTCCTGTGTTCAGTTCTCTCTGGCAGATCCCGTGACTCTGGCACCTCTAAAATCTTGAGATCTCCTACAACTCTGGCCTAAATTGCAGAGCTTCAGGCAATGGCCTCTTAGTGTGTCTATGCAGGGACTTCCCTGTCATGCCTGCTGTCAGTGGTTTTTCTTAACCACTGAGGAAGTTTCTATAACCCCTTTACTCTTTTATCCTTCATGACTCCACATTCTGCTGCTCACTTGGGATGGAGTCTGGCTTCACATTTACTACAGCTTTAATTTGTTGTCTTTCACAACTTGGAGGCTTAGTTGACTGAGGTCTTACCTTAGTGTACTAACCTTTATTTCAGTGCTTGATCTCTGTATCTCTTTTAGAACAAGCCTTGCTTCCAATACTGAATTTCCTGCTGCACTTTTTTCCACTCATATTGTACATTTTGTGTTTCTATTTGCCCTACTTGCTCTTTTTCATTATAGACCTGCATAAGAGTGATTACTAATAACTATGTGACAGAGTCAATATTGGGCTGTTTTGAAATCTTCACTGCCAAAGTAATCAGTCTGTTACTTTTCAACTTAGTTTCAGGCAAAGTTTTAGGACAAGGTTTAAAGGCAGCCACATTATGTATGATGTATGTATGTATTTATGTATGTATGTATATATGTATTTATGTATTTGCCAAAATTCCATGAAAATAGTCTGAGAGGAGTTGCTAATATTTTTCCCCCTCTAAAACCTCTTAAGCTGGGCCTCTATAATCCACATTTCTCTCAGTGCTTCTGTCTTCGTTTTATGCTCCTACTTAGAGAGTAGGATCTTAAGCTTTGCTTACAGCATTCAACTGGTTTTCTCATCCAAAGTCCTGAAGTCTTCCACATTTTCCCAAAACGAGAACAACAACAACAACAAAATGGCATGGCATGGTCAGGCTTGTCACAGCAATAGCTCATTTCCTGAGACCAGCTGCTATACTGGTTTTTTTTTTTTTTTTTTTCTATTGCTATGATAAATACATCATGACCAAAGCAACTTATAAAAGGAAGACTTTAATTGGCTTATGGATCCAGAGGGTTAGTTTGGGTGGTTAGTATGAAGACAGAGCAAAAGCATGAGAATAAATGGCTGGAGCAGCAGCCGAGAGCTCACAGACCCACAAGCAGGAGGCAGAGAGGGGCACACTGGCAATGATGTGGTTTTGTTTTGTTTTGTTTTTTGAAACCACAGAGCTCTTCCCCAGTGACACACATCCCAAGTCTTTCCCTAACAACTCCACCAACTGGGGACCAAGTAGTTAAACATAAGAGCCTATGGAGGTCATTCTCATTCGAAATATTACAAAGGTCTTTACTAGCTCAAGATGGGTTTTTAACATTGGATTTTTGTCTGATGTTTTTTCTTAGACATTTTACATTAATCTTCTATTGAGGAGAATGCTGGTAGATACTGATGCTGTGGACTTAGGCCTTTGCAGCCTCAACACCAAGAATAATGAGTTGCTATAGTGGTAGATAGTGGTGATTTTTGATGAGGATTCTATGTTCTTTTGTGGATAGGTCATTACTTTTTGGATTTGATTAGAAACAGAGTGTTTTTTATGTGAAGATTTGAATGCCAGAACATATCTCTCAGTTATTGTCAGTAGTAGACTCTGTCTCCTTGAGTATATAATCATCTGACATCTCTAAGATGATAAAAATTAGCATAAATAGGTACATGCCATTTTATCACATTTAATTCATTATAAAATATGTGGATATTTATTTGTATCTTTGTCTTGAGACACATTTTACTGGCCTTAAATTCAGGCTCCTTTAGGCTTAGCTACCAGAGGAAGTAAGATTATAGGAGTAATTATATTAACATCAATTCTGTTAATATATTACTGGCATTACTGTGGCTATGTATGTTCTTGGTCTTTTTTCTTCCTTTGGGTATCAATTGTGTGTCTTCACACATTTGTTCTTTTTTTTTTTTTTTTTTTTTTAAACTATAGGTCTTTTCATAGTGTGTGTCTCCTATTTAAATTTAAAAAATTGTTGAACAAAAAAAGATGAAAGAGAATATTCATGTGCTATAAAGTGATCCCTTCTAAAATTTAAGCTGGTGACAGACTTTGCAGTGCTTTGAGAAATATAAGAACATGTCTTAC
The DNA here is from genome assembly GCF_011762505.2 of Arvicanthis niloticus. Taxonomy (NCBI): domain Eukaryota; kingdom Metazoa; phylum Chordata; class Mammalia; order Rodentia; family Muridae; genus Arvicanthis; species Arvicanthis niloticus. The sequence goes on from NC_047661.1 coordinate 22,006,986, forward strand.
TCAGTTTGTAAATGGTGGGAAAAAATGTAAGTGTAAAAGCCCTTTCTGCATTATTTTCTCTAGCTTTTCTGCTGTTTTATAGCATTGTCACTATCTATTGTTCTGTACTTCCCCCCATTTTACTTTAAGAGATGCTTACTTCTTCATGCTATACTAATATTTCAAAACACACACACGTATACACACACATATACACACTTGGAAAATTTGGTTTGTTGTGATCCTCAAAGTGAGAGTCATAGTGAACAAACAGTATATTTAGAAAGTTGACAAGTCATATTTATTGAATTCCAATGAAAAAGTTTTCTTCATCATTCTTTGTCCATTTTGAAAAGATTTACTGTCATTTTTTCCCCCAGACTTACCTGTGCTACTTGATAAAAGGAATATTAACAATGTAGTTCTTTTTATGATTCTTTTCCCCCATTTCTTTGAATTATTTTTTTAAATTGGATTATTACTGGATACTTTTTGCTGTAAGTGGACTTGTGTGAATACTGTACTAAAAGGGAAATGCTTCTCTTGTGTTTTAATTATAACATAAGAACTTTATTTTTCATTCTTTGTATGTATATAATCATAATTATGCTACTTTAGTGAATATACATATTGTCTTAGGAGACACCTAATATTACTATTAAGAGACATCATGACTAAAGCAGTTCTTATAAAATAAATCATTTAATTGGGTACTTGATTACAGTATCAGAGATTTAGTCTGTCATTATGGCAAGCAAGTCCACACTTCCTAATTATTCTAATCCTGTCAAGGAGTTCCACTCCTTGCTGACTAACCATTCACGTATATGAGCCTGTGGAGCCATCTTATTCAAACCATTATGCCTATATATCCATATACATATTTATCTGCACAATTGGCCACATCTGTTCATAGTTTGACATTTTATTATAATTTATTCTGAATATCTGAAGGCAAGAGATCATTTAACTATTCACAAGCTACCTAGAATGAACTTGACTAGGAAATCTTGTCAAATATTGGAAAATTTCAGAGAAGTGATGGACATTATGAAGACTTATCTAATTTAATATATACATATATTATTAAGTGGCAACTTTTGGGGAAAATCTAGATGAGTAATTCTGTAGATGCTTAATATTCCATACTGAAATAGGCTTTTATTTTGAGCTTTAATAGTAATCATGCTTCTCTTAGTAACTACTCCTTTTTTTTTTTTTTTTTTTCCCCTTGAGACAGTGTATCTCTATGTAATTCTGGCTACCCTGGTAGCCCAGGTTTGCCTTGAGCTCCCAGAGATTTGCCTGCTCTGAATGATAAAATCAAGACATTACTAATGTGAACCATGGACTTATATTTAGATGGAAATATGTACACATTTCATTTGTTGTTTACTTGCATTCCCAGTGAAAGAAATAGGTGACTTAGCCTTGTTAACTCATGTTTTATTCCTTTACATGATTTTTGTTGCAGTTTTATAAATCTTTGACTTCAAGTTTGTTAATCTTCTTTAGGCCTTTAGATGTTCTGGAAAACCATCAATAATGGATCAAAGGAAGAATGACAGCATTGTCCCCAGTATCACTCAATTAGAAGATTTTCTTACAGAACACAATTCCAATGTTGTTTGGCTTCTTGTTGGTAAGTAGAATATGTGTTTTCTGAATGTATTAACAACTGCCAGATCTTCGGCAGTGGCTGACTGAACCTGGAATGCTATAGTAGCGTCATCCATTTATCTTTTGGAAAGGAGATTTTTATGTATGTCCTTTGACTGTTTGCTTACGTGTCCCTTGCACCGAGCCATTTGTCCTTACTGGCTCCTTGCAGCAGGCTTCTGCTTCACAGGGCAGTTCATTACTGAGAGGAAAGGAGATGGTGTTAGAATCTTTGGGGAATAAACTGGGTGTGGCTGGAATGCAGCCATTCAATAAGCCATGGATGGAAGAAAAACATTAGCTTCAGTAGTGAAAGAACAAAAAAATTAGAAAACAAGTCTTTGGGCCTGTTGGGGTTTGAGGGAGGTGGCATTGTGTTCCAGGTTCAGAACTTAGTCTTTTAGTTAGGAGAGATGACAGAGGTTCTGGTTAGTCAACAAAATGAGGGACTGGGTATTAGGTCTATCTTGTACTTTACTGACACAAATTGGTATAGTTATGTTCTAATTGTATTTTGAGAGAAAAGTTTTATTTTAACAGGAAGGGTGATATGTAGGAGGAGCTAAGGTGAGAGGAGTAAGGAGAGGAAGAGGAGGAGAAGGAGAGGAGGAGCTAGGTGATGAGAGAGAGAAAGGGGGGGGGGTGTCATGGAGGTGGATGTTCACATGTCTCCGCCAGTTAAAGATAGTTGATATATATCTAGGTTGGGTATTAGGTTACACTTCTGATTGATATTGAGCATTACCAAACTTATAAAGCCTTTGATTAACATTAAAAAAATTGTATAAAAGCAAAAAGGAGAAGGGGGCATGGGATAGGGGTTTTCTAGGGAGGGGAAATGGGGAAAGGGGATGGCATCTGAAATGTAAATAAAATATACAATAAAAAATAAATTAAAAAAACCAAAAACTCCTCCAAACAAACAAACAAAAACAGAAAGAAAGAAAAAAAAAAGAATACAGATTGACCAGGATTTGTGGGTCTTCCTGCTTCAGTTTCCCAAGCACTGGGGTGTTTTTCAGCTGTTTGATCACATTTCTTTACCTCTTTCTCTCTTTGTTTTACTATACATGGAGCTGCCTTATTTCTTCCCTTTACCTTTACTGTTACATCCTTTTGTTTGCTTTCTGTCTGTTGCTCTAATACAAAGTTTTACTTTGCTTTTTCTATCACTGTTAGTAACTACTGCCTTGTTGCACACTGTGTTTTTGTAATCATGCAAAATTATTAGGATTGGGGGCAACTGTTTAAAGATTATTCTGTTTTCATAATAGACCTGTCTTGCAATAAGTAGTGGTTTGTTCTCAGAGTTGAGTCAAGTCCAGTGGGGAAAATGACACCTTAACCATATTACAACTTTGTACCACTTGAACACTGTACACACTAGCATTGAAAAAAATGTAGGTGATTAAAAATTACTTAATCTCAGATGTTTATATTCTAACACAGAACTGCAAGAAACATAAAAAAGCAAGGTTGCACTATGCATTTGAAAATTTCTAATTAGATAGCAGGAGACTCCAATGAGAGCAAATTAGATGAAATCTCAAGGAAGTCAAAAAGAATAATAAAGAATGTTCAGTGAAAGGGTAGGTCATGAATAAAATGAACAAATTCAAAGAGTACAAACAATTGAATGGAATAAACATGTCAATGTAGAGATAAAAAGAGGTGATCAATAGAGACATTAGAAGTGCTGAAAATAAATCAGTTTGAAAATTTGGAAATGAAAATGCCAATATATCAAAAATAAACTTAGAGAAAGTCACCAATAAAAGAAATAGATCAAATGAAAAGTGAATTCCAGGGCTTGAAGATATGATAGATGAATTAGAATATTCAGAGAATAATGAAGGTGAAATAGTAAGAGAGTACAAACAGAACAGACAGGATTTATGGAATACCATTCGATGAATCCATCTGGGAATCATGGACAGAGAAGAGGGAGTAGATGGTGTACAGGACAAAGAAAGACTGTTGAAGGCTGTAGGAGTGAAGCACCACTCACTTTACACATAAAGGCAAATACCTGTCAGAATAACTCCTTATTTTAGGTTTTTTTAATCAAAATTGAAGATGGAGGCGTGGAGCAATGCCTTCAACTTCTCAAAACACTGCACTTTAATCTGATTAGAACCTACATTTTAAAATTTTTAATTATTTTTTTATTGTTTGGCAAGTAACTAGGAAAAACAATAAGAAAGAAGTAACCCATGATTTTAAAATTGCAAGCATTGTCAGAGTACAGATTACTATATGGAAGTAAGTCTTATTTTTGCTGACTTGTTTTCCTCTCTCAACAGCTACCATTTTGTCTTGTGGATGGATTATATATCTCACGTACTATAATTCTCGGAATGTTGGTCTTATTTTAACACTGGTTCTTAACAGATTGTATAAACATGGCTATATCCATATTGGTAAGTGTGTATAACACTGTTTCTTCTATGTAATTATAAGATGTTACATATTATAACATACTATAAATTTATATTTTATAAACAAATAGTAGCTTTAGAACATTATTTTTGGTCTGTGTGTTTGAAGTAATCAGTGTATCAGCCTTTCTTGTAATATTCCTTAGAAATGAGCTGCCATTTGGTTATTTTTACCCTATTCTTACTGCTTAATGTATTTCTTCTTCTTCTTCTCCTTTTTTAAAAATAAAATATACTTATTAAAAAATTTTTGAGAAACTTAAAATACCTAAATCAAAGTTTTCTTAGAATCTGCATTGACTTTGAATATTTTGTATAGACTTTCACCCCCTATTTATAAGGTTGATACTTTACAAATCTGTAAGGTGGTATAATTTTGTGGCCAGTTGTAGTCAGTTTAACTATCAGGAGAAAATTTCCAAGTGGATGGAAATTTGCTAGGTTCCTTGAGAAGCCTAATGGTTATTAGGCAGAATGGGCAGTGAGGTGGCTGGATAGAGCCCCTCCCAGTCCTCATTCAAATGCTTCTTAATGAGCAAAAGAAAGTCTTCTCTGAAACATAAATTATCTTCTATTAATTAGGGAAAATGACCTATGAGGACAGGTAAATGGAGAAAGATGATGAATTAGATACTGTTTGGGTATGTGTAGTAGCTGTTTATAATTAAATGATTTACTCATATGAAGCAGTTACATATTATGGTTACTTAGTAGTTCTGTCCAGAGTGGTTTGATCCTTTTATTTTCATTGGAGATAAAAAGATGAGCAGTTTATAACAATTGCAACTATATGGAGAAGAGAATGGGAAAAGATTAATTATTTATTAAACGCTAAGATTCGTCTAAGTTCTTAATCCTCTACTGTGCATTAAAAGAATTGCTATAGTTAATTACCACTTTTTTTTTTTTAACAGGTTCCTTTTCTTTCTCTGTTCTTTCTGGAAAAGTCATGGTTCGTGAAATATATTACATTACAGAAGACATGTCTATTAGGTAATGAAAAAGTGAAAAGAGACCCAAACAAATGTGAAATATTATAAAAATGATTTTATTTAATATGACTTATATATTCAAATGAGCCATAAATTAAAAGTTGTTTTTTTTCAGTAATGTTTAAAAATTATTTTTACCAGTAAGTTAATTTGGTTTAGTTTATTTAAACCAGCAAAAAGTTTCTTAGCTAGCAGTTTATAGAAATGAGTAATTTCATTTGATTTGTAGCTGAAAAATCGAACCATTGAATTACCTGACCATTTCAGTGGTTGTTACATGAAATAAATGTTAGAAATATTGGTAGTTCTTATTAATTAGCTCCTTATTCAAGGTAAGCATATACAAGTATTGAGCATGTGCTAGCAACTATAATTTTACTATGAGAATATAAAACTAATCTGAATATAACAGGAAACAATAACATAATTAAAGTGTTTATGTAAGCTTTGAAGAAAAGCTTACTTCATTTCTTTTTTCTTTCTTTCTTTCTTTTTTTTTTTTTTCGAGACAGGGTTTCTCTGTGTAGCCCTGGCTGTCCTGGAACTCACTCTGTAGACCAGGCTGGCCTTGAACTCAGAAATCCACCTGCCTCTGCCTCCCAAGTGCTGGGATTAAAGGCGTGCGCCACCACTGCCTGGCCGCTTACTTCATTTTTATGTTTTGTCAAAACTTGAGGCTTAGAAAATGATGGATTAATTTAGAAGTACTATGATTTGGCATTGTTTTTTCCTCATTTAAAACTTGGAACAACTTCTGTGGCCGTCTACAGTTACTTCTAAATCAAAGTAAAAATAGTAGTTACAAAGCTGAGAGTGAAAGTGAATTCTTTTAAGGCATGAAGTCATAGGTCATTGGTAGATATGAAAGAGTATCTTTGAAAGTTTTCTTTGAGTTTATTAGTATCCTTTTTAATATTTGCCTATTAAAATAATAATCTTTATACTTTAAAATATTTCTTAAAATATAAAATTTTTCTGTTAGCACTTCATTTTATTGTAAATATATTCTAACATTACATTTTGTCTAATTAGAGTTAGTTGAGTAATTTATGTATGTTTTACATGATGAGTCTATACAATTTTTATCAATTAGATCAGTATTTCTTTCTAATTTGGATGTAGGCGGTCTCTTTTTTAATTGAAAGGTAATGAAACAAGAACTGAGTTGAGTAGAGCTGGGTGTGGTAGGCCACGCCCTTGATCCCAACACTTGGAGGTGGAGACAGGATGATCTCAAAGAAGCTTAAAGTCATTCCTGGCTTCAAAACAAGTTTGAAGCCAACATGGGTTTTAGAAAGTGAGTAGGTAAATTGTTTTCTTTTTTTTGTAATCTGTCTTCCCTCAGGATTCAGGATGGATTTATCATTTTTCGGTGGTGGAAAATGTATAACCCAAAGCAGAAACAACATGGTAAGTTCTTATTTTTACATGTATCAAAGGTATTTGATCATATAATCAGAATTTTTCTTTATATGTATTTAAATGTTTCACATTATCATTTTTAATAACTTGGTATTTACACAGCTCTGATTTTATGTCTGCTTAAGTTAATTTTTTATTTTATCATATTATTTATCTATCTCTATGTTTCTAACATCTGTTGAGTATGTAGACCTAACCATAGTCTGAATAAAATGGCTTCCTACCACTCTAATTTTTCTAAGACTCCACATTCTTTAGCTTCTCTTTATTCATACTTGCTATGTTACCCAGCTTGGTCTTGAATTCCTGGACTCAAGAGATCCTTGTGTTTCAGCCTCTCTAGTAGCTGGACTAAAAGTATGTGCCACCACGCCTCATATGATTAGTGGTGTTAATTACTTGTATATTAGCATTCATATGGCTTCTTCTGAGAAATATTAGGCTTCTTGTTCATTTCTTAAACAGTTGTTTTCTTCCTCTGGAGTAGTTTGAATTCCCTAAATATTTCGTGTATCATCTTTATCAAAGAACTTTTTTTTTTTTTTATTAGTTGTATGGTTTGAAAATATTTATCCCCAAATGGATAGTTGTATTTCTGTTAACTATTTCCTTTGGTATGAATATACTTTTATTTTGACATAATCTCACTGGTCTTTTTTTGGGTCAAGCCTAAATATCAGTACGTGGACCATGGTGACATTTAGTTATTACTCTTTTGTTATTTTTTTCCTGGTAGTTTTATGAATTGGACCTTCACAAGTTTTTAAGCCATTTTTACTTGATATTTATATATGGTTTTGAGATGAGATACTGATATGGATTTATGTTTATCAATACCATTTATTAAAGAGACTTGTTTTCCCAAGTTCTTGGGTTCATTTCTAGATTCCCTTGTGTTCTGTGCTCCATTTTTCTCCTTTGCATCAGTATTGTGCTGTTTTAGTGGCAGCCACTTTTTATATAGTTTAACAATGAATACATGACCTATCTTTCCTGATTTGGGGTTAGAGTTTAGAGCTGTGTTTTTGTGCTCATGATTTCTTTTGGTTCTTCTGTAGTTGCACATAAATTTTAGGATTATTTTCCCTTTAGCTGCTATCTTGATCAGTGGTCTCTTGCTGTGAGGAGACTCAGTGACCTCAACAACACTTAAAATGGGAAGCATTTAACTGAGGCTTGCTTACATTGTCTGAGGCTTAGTCCATTGTCTTCATGCCAGGGAGTATGGTGTCATGCCTGTAGACCTAGTGTTGGAGAAGGAGCTAGAGTTCTACATCCAGATCCACAGGCAGCAGGAAGAGAGGGACTCTGGCCTTGGAAGAGACTTTTTGAACCTTCAAAGCCAGTGACATATTTCCTCCAACAGTGTTCACTTCCTTATCCTTTCAAATAGTGCCTTTTTTTGGTAAACAAGTATGCAAATTTATGAGCCTACTGGGGGCCATTCTCATTCAAACCACCATAGTTATGAAAAAAATTGGAATTTTGAGGTGACTACATTGACTTTGTAGATGACTTTCATTAGTAAAATTTTAGCAGTATTCTAGCTCATGAATATGAAATATGTTTTCTTCTAACATTTAGTTTCTTTCCTTCATGTTTTACAGTTTTAAGTGGCTAGGACTTTAATTCCTTTGGTTAATTTAATCTTAAATACTTTTTATTCTTATATTTGGTAACTACTGTTGAGATTGTTCTCTTGAAAACTTGCTATTAGTGTGGAGAAATGTTAATGATTTTTGTGTGTTGATCATTTTTAATATTGTAACTTTGCTGAGTTCACTTTTTCAGTTTTAAGAGTTTCTGTTAGAATATTGAGGATTTTCTAACTAAAAGATCATGTTGTCAGCAAACGGTTTGATGTCTTCCTTTTCTATTCATGCTGTATTGATTTCTCTTGGCTAAATACTTAGACAAAGTTACACCAATTTGAAATGACATGAGGGTGGATATTCTTGTCTTCATTGGGTCTTAGAGAAAGAATTTCATTTTTACTACTGAGAGCTATGAGCTTATTATATATTCTATGCACCTTTTAAGGGAATTCTCTAATTTGGAAGCTAATGTTCTTAGCAGTGTGCTCATAATCATACCTGTCAAAGGTAAAGATGTGAAATAGCAATGAGAATGCACTGTTCAATCTGTGTATATTATTCTTTTATGATTTGGGATCAGAGTTTTAGAGTAAAGTACATAGAATAGTCATATGCTGGAACATAGCATTGACAAAATCAAAGCACTCTTGTAGATTATGTACTTATAACATAATAGTGACTATATTTACATTCCTAGAAGGACTTTATAACTGAGATATTGTTTCTTGCTGATTTAAGGGCAGATTCATGTGTTTTGACAATTATCTATTCAGTATAGATGGTTCTGATTTCTTGTTGGAAAACTTAGGCTGGCTGGAGCATGGGCCTGAAAACAGTGGGAGCTATGCAGACTTCCAAGGAGATAAAGACAGTCTCTTGGCAGGACCAAGATTTTCATTAGAATTGTTTGATTGGAAGAAAAGAGTGGTGTTCAGGTCCACAAATTTATTGCTGTAGATGTTGGTTGGAGTAATTTTAGCCATTAACACATTGAAATTCTTTGTTTTTTCAAGATCTTCCAAGAAAGAAAAAAAGAAAAAGAAAAAGAAAGAGAGGGAGGGACAGAGACAGACATATTTAATGCTTTTAGCCATAGAATTTGGTATAAAATATTCTCTAGGTTATAAAATTAGTTCTTTGCAATAGATAGATGTCCGTAGAAGGACATTTGTCATTGTTTTAGTAGTTGTAGTCATGCATGTATGGCCCCAGAGTATGTGCCTGTGAGTGCTTGTCTTTGCATACTTCTAAGTCTCTGTGTGAGTACTCCTGTGTGGGATATACATCTTTGTGTATCTGTCTCTTTAATAGGTGTACTATTAATTGTTTCTCTATCTCTATGGATGTGCTTTTAGGACACTTGTCTCTACATATGTATTGGGGTAAGGATGAAGGATGGAGGAATGAGTTTTGCTGTATAGAGTACTTCTGGGAATTTTACGCTTAGATTTTTTAAAACCTACTTTTAATAAGGGTTCTCAAATGCTTCAAACCCCCTCCCCCCATCCCACCATTGGGGGAAAAACGTGGAAAAAAGATGGTAAATAGGATAAGGGGATGTGAACCTGTTTAAAAGTAGTTCCTTAGGGTGGATACATTTGTCAGAATACCAGCAGTCCAGTTTAGTAGTGTCAGGATACCAAACACAAACTGCCAGGCCTCGGCTGAATCAGCCAAATAGGCCGAGTAGGCATGAGTCAGAGGGATCGACTAGGACCGGCCAGGATGCCAGGAGAAGTTTTTGGTTGTGCCTCTTTCAACAAAGCAAATTTCAGCAAAGATGAAGATGCTAGACCAATGCAAAGCTAGGTATGCAAGCTTGCCGTCACTGCCTATTGAGTCCTATTTGTACTCTCTCTAAACATCATGTGTCCTCCCACGGGTCTTGCCTCAGCAAAATACTACATGAATCTGTCTTAACAAAATACCATGTTAGTCCGTCTTAGCAAAACACCACATGAGTCTGTATCACATGGCATATCTAAAAACTACTTCAGAGAATTATAGCAGGCTGGTGACATTGATAGAAAATAATGACAGAAACCCTGACGAACTACAGGTTATAAGTATGGATATCAATCAATCAATCAATCAATCAATCAGTCAGGTTTAGAAAAATTTGATTTACTGTTAGAACTCTGGCTGAAATATTGTCAGTGCAGGCAAAACATATAGAAACACTAGGGCACAGAAAAAAGTAGGATGTGAACTCAGCTAAATGTTTCTTTAAAAAAAATTAGGTAAAAATGTGCTTTTACAAACTTTAAAAAGTTGCTATGTGATACTTCTCAAAAGTGATTTTTAGAAGGAAGAGATAATCTCTAGGCTGATAATTGTTCAATATGGCCTAAATTTTATTCAGTCATTTAAAATTTAGACCCATTACTATTTTTGTACAATGATTCAAGTATGAGTTGGGTTCCTGCCTATGGTCTGGGCATATGGTAGATGCCAGTGATACTATAGTGAACCTGATGAGCAAGCATTTTTTTCTAGCAGGAGAGGCAGTAATGAACAGTGTAAACAACCAGGAAGTGGAAGAAGGAATTAGGGGCTCTTGCAGTGTTTGGTATTGAGTGCTTAGAATTTACGAGGGTTGTCAAATATGTTTTGAAATTAATACATTTATTTGTATACCTTGGCATCTACAATACCTTAATGCAGGTGTGTTATCATATAGCTTTATTGAAAGGAGAGGATCTTCTGAATATTCTGCATGGTAGAGATAAAGTTGAGGGTAGTCCTGCTTCACTTTATGCAGTCCTCATTTGTTTATTCATTACTGCTGATCCCACTAGGACAAATCCTTGTTGCCTTTATAGCATAAACCGAATGCTCAGGACACGGGCTGAAGGGTCGTTACTAAACGGCTAGGTCAATTAAATTTGAAGGCAGGTGCCTTAGTGAGTTTTGAGTTGAGTTGTTTATGACTTGAAAAATTGTATAATAATTTCTACTCGTACTGCTCTATGTGAGATTATAAAAATGTTCTTCTTTATATTTATTATGTTTGCACTTACTAAATATTTAAACAGTGTAAGATCTCATTGTAGATTTTTGCTTTTCTAGAAGTATGACTCATTAGGAAGATGCTTTGCTTTATCTATTTATTGTTTGTTTGTTTTTGTACAAATGAGCTCTTCTGTATAGCATTCTTCTAGGCAATTAATCAGCAAAAATGGTCCCATTGTTGACTGAGCTTCCTCCATTCTTGTTGTGAAGATTCAGATAATCAGCAAGTAATGAGAAAAATACATTGAGGAGAAAAATAGTATAAAAGCATGGCCAGCTGAAATTTGAGGACTTTTTGGTGATGTTGCTCCTGGGAATTCTGGAGAGCCTGCATTGGCAGAGGAGAGTTAAAGAGAACAATTCAGCAAGTAACAAAGTGCATGACTGTCAGCGTCTCAGGGAGAGCTTTCTGCAGTTCTTCTGTTCCTCTCTCAAAGCCAACACCACTGGGCCAGTTTACTTGGAGTTAGGGTAGAAAGCAGAATTATCAGGTGACAGTGTAGATTGTGTAGAACTTACATATTTCAAAGGCCATATTATTTTTCTGATTGAAATAGGAAGGCATTAGAAAATTAGAGAAGATAGTGAAATGTGTTGAGTTTTAAGTAATCTGGTTAGTGTGTTAAGCACAGGCATGAGGAAGAACACAGCAGAAGCAGAGACTGTTACAGGAAGTGGAAAGTGATGGTGACTTGAGCCAGAGCATTAAACAGGGGTTGGACTCTGAATGTTTGAAGAAAAGCAGACATGAAAGAGCAGTCAAAGCTTTTGAGCATTAGCAATGGAAAAGACCGGCTTTCTGTTGATGAAGAACACTGTGTATTGGGCTTGGGTAGAAAAATCAGCTGTTGGTAAAATCTCATTTCAGAGAAGTCAGACACATTGAGTGCTGCCATTTGCCCTTTGACCTTGGAGTCCTGGGAACCATTGTTGATTACGAAGCACAGGTTTAAACCTGATGCATGATTGAATTTTATGTACTTGTTTAAAATGGGTAATTTTAGTTACTGGTTTCAAGAATTGTGGTACTTTATGTATATTAATAAAACACTGCCTGTTTATCATCTGCTTTTAAGAACTTTATACACAGTAAGGTAGAATGATGGACTAGTTGATGTAATAGGGATTGTCGTAGCTCTTAGTAGTGGTAAACCTGGAGAAACAGCAGAGAATCCAGGTCAAAGAACTACTAAAATAACAGGAAGTTACAGTTCATGGGCATCAAGTACTTGGAATTAATATATATTTTCTTTATTTTAGTACCATTGCTTTTTTTTTTTTTTTTGGACTGAATGTATTCCACTTCCACCAATTGTCCTAGAAAGTAATGAGAAAATACCTCAAGATTGAACTAACAGGATTATTATGCTAAAAATAAATGTTTATGATTTGTTTTTCTTAGTTTCTTTAAAAAATTGAATGGCAATGCATTTTGTTAGTTAAAAATTTATATTTGCTTATAGTTTTTAATATTTTATGAACTATCAACTACTGAGATTAAAGTTAGTATTTTTTCACTTATTTTTAAAAATGAAAGTTTTTTTTAACTGATTATCTAAATCTTAAAGAATATGCAATATAATCTTTTAGATGGAAGTAAAAAAATATACTAGGTTACGAAAGATGTTAAGAAAATGTAACATTTTATTTTAGAAATAAAGAAATCTTTGGTAAGTTTTTCCTTATGTGGTTGATATGCCCATGACTTGAAAGTTTTTCCATAGAAACTAATGTCCTTTCTCTTATAAGTTGGTTCATTTTACTTTGTGAAACACGTTTTGACAAAAAAATATTGTGATTAACATTCTTGAAAGTTGACTAAAGCCTTTCTTTCCATTACTCTCTTTGTTTTATTCTTTTTTTTTTTTTTTTTTTTGTAACTTGTATCTTTAGATCCAAAGGCAGAAACCAGATTATATATCACAGTTAATGACTTTGAATTTCATGTCTACAATCGGTCTGATCTTTATGGACGCCTTCAAGAGTTGTTTGGTTTGGAACCAACTATAATTCCACCCAAAAAAGATGATGATAAAACCCGGGAAAATGGAAGAACAAGAACGCAATCCAAAATTGAAAGGTTCAGTGTCATACTTGAATCTAATAAATTTCTGATATTTAAACCTTTTTAGTAGAATGTCATTAATATTTTTCACCTAAACAGAATCTAACCTGTGTTTTATATAGCTATATAATCTTTCAAAAATTAAAGTAATGCAAGATTAGTTTATATAAAAAGCCCTAGCTTTTTTCTTCATGTTACTTTTCTCCATATTCAGACAGTTATTAATTTGCCTTTTATTATTTTAATATGTGTACATAAATGTATACCATAGTTATGTATTTGAAGTACACAGGTTAATATTGTATTTATGAAAATCATGTGTGGCCTCTTGTTCTAATGTCATTTTCTTTGCTTTGCTTCTCTCTCTCTCTCTCTGTCTCTCTCTCTCTCTCTCTCTCTCTCTCTCTCTCTCTCTCTCTCTCTCTCTCTCGGTGCTGGGGATTACCCAGGGCCTTGGTCATGCTATGTGAGCACTCTACCACTTGCTAATCCCCAGCCTGTGCTCTGCTATTTATTTGAAAATATATGTTACGATCTTTCTTTATCTCTATATTGTAAACATTTAACAATTTTATAAAGGAAAATAGAATATACTCTATTTGCTTTAAAAATGTGTGTCACCATCACTTATCTTTGTTTATATATATGTTGTTAAAGTGTGAGAGTCAGAACAGGAACAGAGAAAAGAAAGTCTATTGTAGAAAGACAGATAAAACTTTAAGAAGATACTTAAAATAATATTCAGAGTCAGCACAATGTTCAATGCATAGTAATTTAGTATGAGTCTTGGAAAATAAGCCATAATTAGTTATTAGTAAATGAAATGACTCATATACCCTTATAGTGAGAATAAAGTTTCTTAAATTAAAAATTTTATTCAAGAGGTTTTTTTTTTGTCAAACTATTTTCAAATGCAGCTCCTTTTAATTTTAACTTGTTAGGTTTTAGAGACACTCTCCTTTTATTTGTATTTATTTTTTAATCTGAAAGATGTTCCACTGTATGAAATATTGCTCTGATTTTTTTAGAAAAGGAAATCTTGTCATTTGCAACAAAATGGATATGATAAAACAAGCCAGGGCTAGAAAGGCAAATCTAACATAATCTTGTTTACATGTAGAGTTAAATTTTTTTTTTTCTCAGCTAGGTATAGAGAAAAATGTGAGCTTTGGATCAGGTAATAGTGAGACCCTTTCTTAAAAAAATAAAACATAAAAAGAAACTCCCAAAGAACTAATAAAATACTCTTTAAAAATAAGTAGAGAAAAGAAAGCCAACAGCCTAGGCTCCCTCTGCTCGGAGTCTTAAACTCAGAGAAACAGTTGGAATTGTGGTTCCCAGGGGCCAGAGGTGATGAGGGCCACTCTGACTTACATCTTGAGGGCACAGGTCCCCTCGTTGCTGTAATAACTTAGTTGTGTTATAAAGTTGGGTGATGGAATGGGTACAGTAATGGTGTAATGTTCTACTCTAGAGTGCCATTCTAGAAAGGTAGATTTTCACTGTAGCTTCGAAAATAAACTAGAATGAAGAGGTACATGCTAAGAGATACTCTTAGGGATAGTACCATGTCTTCACATGATCGTGTTTTGTGTACTTGAATGTGTATTTGGAAAATGCAGCTGTCATTAGTGATGTATGATGTGAGGCAGTTTAATTTTGTACTCTCAAGTATTTACGTTTTTCTTCATGTCAGTTTATTTTTTTCATCAGAGTTAAAGTAAAAACAGAATCTCAAGACCCCACATCTTCATGGAGATCACTTATTCCAGTCATTAAGGTCAATGTGAGCACAGTAAGTCAATTATGTTTGAGTTAATGTTTGGCGGATTAACACATAGAACTTATTTTTGCAATTCAAAGTTCATGTAAGAAAAGACAGCAATTGTTTGTACACTTTAGTTGCTGTTTCTGTAACGTGTGAACGAACTGTTTCAACACAGCTCTACATTCGGATACTCACTACACCTGACGGAGTTTTACACGTGTTTAAACGTTCTAAACTTATCTCTAGATTCCTTAAATGTTGATATAAATAGGTGATGATGGTATTTAATAATGATTTAAGTAGCATATACAGCTAAAGTGGAATCAGTTAGTTGTTGCTTAAAATTGTAATTAATTTAGCTAAGGAAAACAATGACTAGACTACATTGGTGTAATAATATCTCTTTTATGTTTTTAGGGACGTTTGGCCTTTGGGAATCATTATCAACCTCAGACTCTATGCATCAATTTTGATGATGCATTCTTAACTTATACTACAAAACCACCTTCAAGTCATCTTGACCAGTTCATGCACATTGTGAAGGGAAAGCTTGAAAATGTTCGAGTCATGCTTGTTCCTAGTCCAAGATACGTTGGCCTACAAAATGATGAGTAAGAAAACATGAAAATAATAATTTCTTCCTACTAATATAAGTATCAACTGGGACCTCTAGCGTCCTTTTTATTTCTCTGGTAGAAGTTGTACATCAATCACAAGTTTTTTCAGTTGTTAAAGCCTTTGTGCTAAGAAGTAATAATTACATTTTTCAGTGTGTTTCTGTATGATTGTTAGGACAATTTTTTACTCTCTTCTGCTCACTTACTTTGGCTTAAATTAAGCTCTGATGTTCTGCTAGCATATGTCCATTAAAGGTGTATTTTTCTGTCTAGAGGGCTTAGATAAGCAATAAACTGAATTATAGTGGATTTAGTGAAAGTTGAAAATTGATTAAAGTTTTTCTTGGAAAAATTGGTTAGAGTAGTCCAATTTTGAGATAACCATTTGATTTTTCTTTGAACCGCAAAGAATTTTTCTATCTGCATTGCAATGTTTCCCCCATGCTGAAATAGCTGTTTTAGTTAGAAGATAGGTTACATGAGAATGCACACCAGACTCACCAGTGTGGTGAGATGCTTGTGCAGGAATGGACCAGGCCTGAGGAGACAGCCCTTCTGTAACTCCTGTCAGACACTGGGTCTTGTATTTACGTCTGGAATAACAGTCCCCTGTCTTCGTATTTTCTCAGTCTCTTATTTTTTATGATGGGTACTCTGGCTGAAGTTGTATAATTTCAACTATATACATTTAGCAGCATAGCAGCCAAGAGTTAAAACTTGCTTTCCATAATTTCATAAAAATGGACATTGTTGATACAACAAAGAGAAAATTGAAACATCACAATAGTTGATAACTAAAGTTTGAGAGAAGGAAAGTTATGGTAGAGAAGCATTCATGTTAAAATTTAAGTTCAGGGTAATTGCGTTACATTTATTTTGTTAATCAGTGAAAATACTCTTAGAGAAAAAGTAAATTGTTACAGATAAAAATGACAATTCTTTTGTTTTGAATAATTACACTACATTGTGCTGGTTGACTAAGTATTACTTTGGATTATAGTGATATTAATATAAATCAAATTTTGTCATAAAAACAGAATTTGATTATTATATTTCAATAATTGTTGTGTTTAACCTCCATTTTAAATAAATTTATTTCATTCCAAACTTAAAGTGGAAGTCTATAAGCCAGTCGTTTTCTTCCTAAACTAATTTACCAATAAAATTTCAGAGTCATTTTATCATTTAATCTGATGTAAAATACAATTAGAATAACTTGTTATAGTGTTTGTGTAAAAGATGTTCTTTTCTTTTTAAGATAGAACCTGTTATGTTCTTTGTAATTTCTCCCCTCTTTCTCTTCACGCTTACTTACTGTCTGCTAGACTGCAGAGCATTTTGTAGTCTAAGATGTATTTTGTGTGCCTCACACTTGTTCCCATAGACCCCCAAGACTAATGGGAGAAGGTTTTGTGGTGATGCAGTCAAATGATGTCGACATCTATTACTACATGGATGAGCCAGGTATGTCCTCTTTGAAAATATGTCTTACAGGAACAGTTCTGTTTCTTCTGTGAAGTACTGTGGCCTACATATTTGAAATCTTCTGAAGGTTAGCATCAGTAAGTTGTAAATTTGACTGTGAGAGTATCAAATTTTTTAAAAAACAGATGTCATATCTTAAGAGTTGAGTTATTATATTACTATTTTATAAAATAATTCATTTCTACAGATACCTCAAAAATTGATGCAGGAACTCTAAAGAAAACCCTTAGGGAATGTGGTAGTTTGTTTTAGCTTAGAGGAGAAAATCACAATTCTTACACTTGAATTTTAAAACTTAAAAATTGAGACCTAGCTCCTTTGAGTGTTTGATAGATGTCTTCCATTTGAGAAAAGTACCTAATATTGGAATTGTTTCGGCTCTTTTATCGTGCTTCTGTTCTTTTTGCCACCAAGGGGTTCGTATGGTCACAAACCTTATATTTTCAGTATAGGACCAGTATTTTACTTGCCTTTTTATCATGACATTGCAGAAAGCAATGGTGCCACAAGTCAGTGCCATGTATTGGCAGTTCAACAGAAAATGCAAGTCTCAAAAGAATTCCTAGATGAAACCATAAAGATTATCAGCTTTTATCGCCTACTGAGCCATAAGAATATACTTTGTATGACAAATTGGGAAGGAAGTGCACATGGGATATTGTGATACAAGCTTCAGAAAAAGCACTCACTTGATTGATTCATATGCCTGTTTGCTTTTTTTCATGGAATGCTAATTTTACTTGGAAAAATAATTTAAGACAAACTGTTGCGCGCACCTCCCGTGTCCCCTCCGCCCGTGGAAGAGAAACACGAGAGGCAGAATTCGGGTAGTTACCACAGCGAGGCTTTACTCTTAAGTGAAGTCCGTGGAAGGGCCAAAGACAGGAAGAGGCACAGCTTAAATACACCCTAGAGTGACGTATTCACTTCTGATTGGCTGTTCACTCATTACCCAATATTACACCTCGGGATTGACCAGTGACTTTGGCGGGCCTTCTGCCTTTGCAGCTGCGCAGTTAATTGTTTACTAGTGGAGAGGACACGATGTTCGCGCCATCTTGGAATGGCGGATAATACCACCGCTAACAGCGGCTTCCTACAACAAACCATGTAGATTTTCATGTGAAAGTTTGAATTTTGGAAACTTGGGTGCTGTCTGACAGCATATCAATATTAATAGCTTTTCTAATGAAATTGTTAGTGATCTTAGCATGTGGTTTCAGGAAAAGTTTAACAGATTTGCCAATGTTTATAAAAATGAACATAACTCATGAACCACTGTTTTTCAAATGACCAGTATATGAGATTACAGAATCATGCGTGGATAAAAGATTCATTCAGAATACAAGAGTCAGCAGAAGAAGATTTTAACATGAGACCATTTGAAAAAACTGAGTAATGGGTTTCAGGGTCTACACTGTAATCTTTTGAAAGTTCCACTTGTTGAATTTTGCTCTAGTATGAGAGAATATTATTCAACTTTATATATATGAAAGGGCTATCAAAATGTCTCTTCCTTGTCTGTCTCCACGTGAGGCCAGACGGCTTCACATCCTTTTAACAGTAGGTAAGTGCAGAAGCAGCTGTGACAATCTGCCTGTTTTCTGTGTGGCTACACATTGTCCTATTGATGTAAAGAGCTTTACAAACACGTTTCACTGAATTGTTGTGGAAAATACAGTTTTGGGTTTTATTTTCTTAAAATGAAAACTTCACTTAATTTTTAATTTTATTTATATACACTTTTATTACTAAAGTTATTCTTTTTATAGGTAAATAGCAAGTTTGTTGTTTAAATAAAACACTTGAAAATCATGAAATTTTAATTGAACATAATAAATTTGATACATAACATACAAAAAAACCAAAAAAACCTCTTTGGGACTTAATTTTAAGTGTAAAGTTTTTGAGACTAAAACATTTGAACTGCTAATGTATGGTGATTTTAACTAATTGCCTTTATATATTCTGGAATATAGGACTTGTTCCAGAAGAAACAGAAGAGAGTATAGAAGGAGAAATAAGCAGTGAAGATTGCAAACTGCAAGACTTACCTCCATGCTGGGGACTAGATATAGTTTGTGGTAAAGGAACAGATTTTAATTATGGACCCTGGGCTGACAGGCAGAGGTATTTGCGTGATTATATTTCTAGTAGTCTTTCAAGTGTATTGAGATCTTATTTTTTATTGAATAATAGCTTAGTATTTAAAACTGTTTTTATTATTTTTTGATTATATGTCTTCATATGTGTCTGTGGGTGTGTGCATGTGAGCTCAGGTCTCCATGGAGGCCAGAGGGTCTCCTGGAGCTGGAATTACAGTCCGTTTTGCGATGCTCATCATGGGTGCTGAGAACAAACTGGGGTCCTCTGGAAGAGCAGCAGGCTCTCTTTAACAGCTAAGCCATCGCTCTACCCCCTCTCCCCCATTGTCTTAGTTTTTGTAAACTATTACATTATGGCAAAGTAAGTTTTCAATGAACACTTTGATCCAGATATTAACTTGTTTGTGGAGAAACCACATGCAAACACCAGTGAGCAGCCTACTTATTGGCTCCTTTGTTTTATTTTTGTATTTCATTGATTATTTACTTATTGACCCTCTGAGGGCCTGGGATTTTTGGGATATATAGATTCAGAAATGAAAGATTTGGTGAAATGAAAGACATAGCTTTAGTGAAGCTGTAATAAATGAGGAAAGGATCTTGGTGACCCGCTTAGAAAAACAGTGTTTTCCCAGGACTGAATAGCAAAGCATCACTGGGATGTAGCTTCAGCAGTGGAAACTTGTTTAATCAAGTTCTGGAGGGCAAGAGTCCCACTTAGCAATGTTGGTTCCCTGTGACCATCATGAGAGGATATGTCCTAGGCCTCTTTTTGAAGCTGAGGCAATATGTGGTGTCTTTCAACACAGTCATATACATATACAGTCATATTCTGAAGGCTGTGCTTAGGGATTTTAACATGAATTTTTAGGGCATAGTTTAGCTTGTAACAATATTTTACATTATGGTTAGCACAGTGAATAAGAAAGGCCTTATTAGGTGACGTGAGTGTAGTTTATGAAAGAAGTAGAGATTTGCTAGGGGAAGGAAAATGGTGTGGATCATCAAGGAAAAATGGGTAAGGACAGTAGAAAATTGACCCGAGGGCCTCAGAGGTAGTTCAGAGTTCTGTAATAAAGAAACAGGGCCAGGTACAGTGATTCATGCCTGTCATTTCAGCACTTCAGAGGCCTAGTAGGAGAATTGTGAATTGGAGGCCAGCCTGAGCTATAAAGTGAGAACCCCAACTAAATCCATGAGCTGAGGCTTTAAGTGAATGGCAAAGTGATTGCCTACCTAATTGCAAGGCCTAAAGAAAATAACTAACTAACTAACTAATAAATGCATGTATGGGTTTTATAGTAATGAGGACTATCCGTAAGGCTTGCTTGTTTGTTTTGAGGTGGGAGCTCTTGTTCAGCCTGACCTTACACTCTGAATTTCAGTGATCCTTTTGCTTTAGTCTTTTGAGTATCTGCAACTAGTCTTGAGTATCATACCTGTCTACCTGGAAGATTTATTTAAACTAGTAACTTGTTAGCTTTAAAGTAACTTCTATTTCTAATATATTATGACCAATTTACTGCTTTTGAAAAATTTCAAAGGAGATATTTAGCACTGATTTTTTTGTTTTTGTATGCATCAATGTTTTATTTTAATTCATAACTGAAAACAAAACAGTTGATTCCAAAAGCATCTGAGAAATAGAGCTGCATCATCAATGAAAAAAAACTGTTAAAATCAGATTATTAAGTTAGATATGAGTGGATAGAATTTTATAGGAAATAAAACCATACTATCTATAGTTTTGTCAGTTGTGGACTTTGATAGTTGTGTTATAGTTCCCAAAGAAGTCACAGAAGGGTCAAGTAGGATTACTAGAAAATGCACTAGCATAAAACAAATGTATCTGTTCTTTTGCCTTTTTTGAAACTGGGTCAAATTTTGCTCTTATTTTTTCAAATCATCTGGGGCTGCAAATTTTGAATGCATCCTCTGACTGTTTAGTTGACTGTCATTGCCTCCATGATGTGTCTGTGTAATCATAATAAAGTGCAGAGATAGAAGGACCAGTGAAACATTCCCAGACTTCTGGTGAGAATGTGACAATGTATACTAGAAAGTTCAACAGTTGCATTTTTTCATGATTCCTTGATATTTCAATTCCAGTAGTATAAAATTTTCCATTGTATTTTTGTTTTAGCAGGAAATTAGGTGAAGGAAGGAGTAAAACAGAAGTTGGTTTTTTTGTAAAGTCCTTCAATATAACTTTAAAGTTTATATTTTCCCACAGAAATATTAAAAATATCTCCTTTAGAAGACTATTATTAGAGCTAAGTAGCATTCCATTGTAAATATATATGTATATACCAAATTTTTATTATACATTCACCTGTTGATTCTAATTCTTTGCTATAGTGAATAAAGCAAGATAAACATAAAGGTACAAATATTTTTATGCTAGGGTATGGAGTGTCCTGGATATATGCCCAGGAGTGAAATAGTTGGGTCATATGGTAGTTCTACTTTTAATTTTTGAAATATTCCAAACTGATTTCCACAGTGGGTTCATTAATTTATATCCCTACCAACAGTGAATCAAGGCTGCTTTCTCTCCACATCACTTTCAACTTTTCTTATCAGATTTATTTTTTTAATGATTTTTTTAAAGATTTATTTTATGTATGTGAGTACACTGCAACTGTCTTCAGACACACCAGAAGAGGGCATCAGACCCCATTACAGATGATTGTGAGCCACCATGTGGTTGCTGGGAATTGAACTCAGGACCTCTAGAAGAACAGCCAGTGCTCTTAACCGCTGAGCTATCTCGTCAGTCCCTGGATATTAATTAGCCCTTTTAAGAAGTGTAGCTGGTAAAGATTTGTTTCTTATTCTCTGGACTATATGTTAATTGATAGATATTTTTCTTGCTGCACAAAATATTTTTTCATATAATCCCATATGTTGATACTTGGGGTTAGTTCCTGTAGTGTTGGAGTTCTATTTAAAAAGTTCTTGCCTGTACTGATATCTTGAAGGGTATCTCCTGTGTTTTTTTTTCCCTAAAAGTTTCAGTTTTTCAGGCTTTATAGTTTAAATGAAGATAAAATTTTCAGGAACATAGTTAGAATGTATATTATTAAATGAGGTCATACTATTTAAGAAAGAAAAAAAAATCTGTGTTTTCTCTCATATGTATAATCTAGCCAATAGTGTGTATGTGTGTGTGTGTGTATGATATATGTAAACAAATGTACATTTGGGTACAGTATAACATGAAGAAAAGAGAGCATGAAAGGCTAAATATAAAGGGACCAGGAATGAGTGAATGTAGTTAATAGACATAAGTTATTTAAGAGGGTATAAAGCTAATTGTTTTTCTAGTTCTGATTCTGTCATGGATTTTTTTTTTTTTTTTTTTTTTTTGGTTTTGGTAGTGCATAACATATATTGATACTGAAAGTATAAAATTTAGTGTGGTGCTTCACAGCTTCCATTCAAAATGTTAAAAGTTAAGTTTTTAGAAAATTTAGAATTAATAATTTGGAAAGTATGAGAATAGGGTTGTATATGATTGTATGGTTTTAAATAAAATGATGGTAGTATGAACAGTGTGGGGGCAGTATGTAGTGTAGAAGCCTAAGAGGAATGGTGGTCTTAAATTGGTGAGGGAAAATCCTTGTGGTGGTTTGAATAAGAATGGTCCCAACAGGCTCATAAAATTAAATGCTTAGTCATCAGGGAGCGGTACTACAGAGAAAGATTAGGAGAAGTGGTCTTGTTGGAAACGATATGAGCATACTGAAGGAATGTGTCACTGGGGGTAGACTTTGAAGTTTAAAAAGTCCAAGTCAGTCCCAGCGTCTTTCTCTTCATGCTGCCTGTGGATCTAGATATAGAACTCTCAGCAACTTCTCCAGCACCATGTCCACTTGTGTGCCACCATGATTCCCACAATAATGGACTAAACTTCTGAAACTATAAGTAAGCCCCAATTAAATGCTTTCTTTTATAAGAGTTGCCATGGTCATGGTTGGCACTGATTTTTTAAAGGGGCATTTTACATTGTTTAGAATGAGTTTAGTTTTAATTTCATGCTCTAGTTTTCTTGGAGAGAGAACAGTCAAGTCCCTCACTGAATCAGGAATTATTCATCTGTTGAAAGAGTGGTGAAATTTCTATCAGTGCTGTCTTGGTTAGGGTTTCTAGTGCTGTGAAGAGATACCATGACCAATACAACTCTTTTAAGGACAGCATTTAATTGGGTCTGGTTTACTGGTTTCAAGGTTCAGTCCATAATCATCATGGCAGGAAGCATGACTGTGTCTGGGCGGGCATAGTGCTGGAGAAAGAGCCGAGAGCTCTACATCTTGTTCCGAAGGCAAACAGAAGACTGGCATCCTCAGGCAGCTAGGAGGAAGCTCTTCAAATCCCACCCCTACAGTGGCACACTTCTCCCAACAAGGCCACAGTCCTAATAGTGTTGTTCCCCAGGTCAAGCTTATTCAAACCACTACAGATACGTTGGTTCTTTTTATACTTTTTTAGTATAAAACTTCCTACCTTCTGTTGTTGGAATCAAGTAATGTGGTCTTTGTTCTTACTTTTTAAAAAATGGCTTTATAAATGAAACTAGGACCCCATATATTTTAGGCAAGTATTCTCATTATTTTCTTTTAATGTTAGTATTTTAGGTATATTAAAGTAATATGCCTCAATAAGTCAGTCTTAAACAGTTGTTCAAAAATGAAACAAAATTTTATAAAACATTTGAAATAATATGCTATTTTATGATCATTAAGTTCTATTATATTACTTAATAAACTTGAACATCAAGGGAACTTAGTAATTCAGGTTAGAAAGCAATACTCTTCATGCTGTTAGATTCTACTTTTTTTTTTTTTTTTTTTTTTTTTTTTTTTTTTTTTGGTTTTTCGAGACAGGGTTTTTCTGTGTAACCCTGGCTGTCCTGGAACTCACTCTGTAGACCAGGCTGGCCTTGAACTCAGAAATCCGCCTGCCTCTGCCTCCCAAGTGCTGGGATTAAAGGTATGTGCCACCACTGCCGGGCTACTTTTCTTTTTATAGAATTTTTTTTCAGGTTTAATGATGTGGCTACTGTGCCATCAGTTGAAAATGAGAGGCTTCTATTAAGTAATGAGCTAAATCTATTTGGACTGTATTCAGAAATCTTAGGAGAACTTAAGTCTTCTTCTTTTTAAAAAATCTGTTGACCAATTCTATTAAAAAGGAAATGTTTTTGTATTTTTATTAGTCAAATAATGCATGATTCTTAAATTATATTTAATCTTGCTATATTTAAAAATATTAGCACATATTTACTCAAAAATACAAGTTACATTTTTTTATAATACAGTTTTTTAAAAAAGATATATTTATTATGTATACAATATTCTGCTTGCTTGTATGCCTGCAGACCATAAGAGGGCGCCAGATCTTCCTATATATGGTTAGGAGCCACCATGTGGTTACTGGGAATTGAA
The DNA here is from genome assembly GCF_011762505.2 of Arvicanthis niloticus. Classification (NCBI taxonomy): domain Eukaryota; kingdom Metazoa; phylum Chordata; class Mammalia; order Rodentia; family Muridae; genus Arvicanthis; species Arvicanthis niloticus. The sequence continues at coordinate 22,031,570 of NC_047661.1, forward strand.
CTCAGGACTTCTGGAGGAGCAGACAGTGCTCCTAACCTCTGAATCTCTCCAGCCCCAGTTTTTGTTTTTTGAGACAAGGTCTCTTTACATAGCCCTAGCTGTCCTATACCTCACCGTGTAGACCAGGGTGGCCTCAAACTTACTAAGATCCACCTATCTTTTCTCCTGAGAGCTGGGATGAAAGGTCTGCACCACCATTCTTGGCATATAAATTCACTTTAGAGATTGACCGATCTTTGTATTATTTAGAAAAATGATACTCTAAATGATATTTTGCCATAGAACTTCACTTTCACAACCTCCTCTAGCAGGTTTTTCTCTGTTGAGAGAGAATCCCAGAGTATTTTTTATTTAGGCTCAGAACCATTTATGTTCATTAAATCACAAGACTTATTTGTCAGTGCGCTTTGCTTATGTGAGTAGTGTTTGTTTCCTTATTTGTGTGGAAAGATGGCTGTGTGATGTGGGGAAGGTATTGCACATTCTCAGTTTCTTTCATCTTTGTCAAATGATACAGGGAGACACACACTACAGCTCAGCATCTTAATAGTTGTTCACTTTGCAGAGCATACTGCTCTTCATCCTTACTTTGATTAAATGTTGATTAAAAGTGATTGCAGGGAGGTGGGGTGATGGTTTGGTGGTTAAGAGAACCGATTGGTTTTGCAGAGGACCTTAGTTTGGTGACCATCATGGTGGCTTACTGCTGTCTGTACCCCTGGTCCCAGGGATCTGATGACCTCTTTTGTCCTTTACACATGTTACATGCATGTAGTGCACAGATACATGTGCAGGCAGAATACTTGTACACGTACATTAAAAATAAAGGTTAGTTTTTTTGAGTGATTATGAAAATAATACAAAAATTCTCCCATGTTAATTATTTTAATTTAATCCTCATTACCACTCCATGAAATAAATTATTCTTATCTTGTGAAGACAAGGGAGCAGATCAGGTTTCCTCAAAAAGATTAGGTCACTTGCTCAGGGAAGAATGATGAACTAAGCTATACTCTTTCAGTTCTTTTTTGATAGTTTGCACAACTGATTTGCTTACAGCATTTATTACAACTCACATACATTTAGATTGGACTCTGCTTGTGTCTCACTCGGTAATATTATAATGTTAGGTGTTCAAAGCTTATTTATACCTAGAAGTATAAGATGTGGAAAAGTAGTTTGTCAAATGAGATAGCAATGGTAATGTAAGGTTAAAATATGATTTCAGACCCTTATCAAAGACAATTGTATTTGACTAACACACTGTTTCTCTTTTTCCTTTTCATATAGAGATTGTTTATGGAAGTTTTTCTTTCCACCTGATTATCAAGTTCTGAAAGTTTCTGAGACTGCACAGCCTGGAAGACCAAGACAAATCCTTGCATTTGAACTGCGAATGAATATTATTGCAGATGCTACCATTGACTTGCTCTTTACCAAAAACAGGGTATTCCTTAGAAGATTGTAGAGAATAGTATTTACAATTTGAGAATTACTTCTCAGAGTATTTTTCTGGGTCATAATTCTATGCTTAGCTTCATTTCTGTGAGCTCCCTATATTTCCTTAAATAATTTCATGCATTTTACTTTCATAATACTTTATTAAAGCTAAATAATGGAAAGAAATTAATAATGATTAATAGTAATAAGAATGGAGTATAATTTTTATATAAATTTGAATATTGATTTTTATAGATTTTTAGTAGTTTGTATTAATAGTAATTATATTTCTTTGATAATTTAAAAGTAAAATGATAGAATATAAACACAATAAATCTCATGTAAGTTACTCTTGTTCTTTTGGTAGGAAACAAATGCTGTGCATGTCAATGTAGGGGCTGGCTCATATTTAGAAATTAATATTCCAATGACAGTTGAAGAAAATGGTAAGCTATCACTATTTTGTCTGAAATTATTAGTGACATAATTAATATGTTATTATAGTTTGTTAGTCCTTTCAGATTAGGATTAGTCATTTTTAATTTTTGACCTTAATTTAAATATAGCTTAGTTTTTTACTGATACATAAAAAAGTACCTATTTATGGGATACCATGTGATACTTAAACCCATGTATATATAGACTTAGAATGTTCAAGTCAAAGTAAATATGTCTGTTTCTACATTTGTAACTTCTGTGTGGTAAAATTCATTTAAAAGTTTGTTTAGCTTTGCACTTATTGAGACAGTGTCTCACTATGTAGCCCATGCTGACCAAAGACTTGCTGTGTAACTTAGCCTTGTCCCCAGTTTGAGATACTCTTGTCTCAGACTCCCAAGTACTGTGATTACAGCTTGGTACCACCATGCTGAGAGGCTTTCCTTGACCTTTTAAAAGGGTACCACATCTTCTCATTATCTGTGGGTCAGCCTCACTTGTGTCTGTAACTTAGTAGTCTTTGTTCACTCACTTCCACCCTTCTTTCTCCTTATTTGCCCCAGCCTTGGATAACTGCCATTCTGTTCTTAACTTCTGTGAGATCAGTTTTTGTTGTTTGTTTTTATCTTAGGTTGCATGCTTTAATGAGATTATTAGCATGATCACATCATTTTTGTGTTTTTCTTATTTCACTTGACATAATGACTTTCATTTTGAGCCATTTGTCACAGATGATAGGATTTCATTTTTTTTATGGCTAGCTTTCCATTTCATATTTGTGTTATATTTCTTGCCCATTCATCAGTTGATGGATATCACACTAAGCTTGTTTCCATGTCTTGCCTTTTATGAGCAGTGTTGCAGTGAATGTGGGCATTCAGGGGGTTCTCCAGCCATCTTATTTCATTGTCTTTGGAGATAGACCCTGTAATCTAGTTGCTGGATAATGCGATGGTTCTATTTATATAATTTTTTGGAAGTATTCATGAGCAGATCAGGCATAGTTTTAAATTTTTATGTACTTGTGGTTTAAACTATTGTATAATTATTTGATATCTAGACAGAACAATTTTCTACTTGTTAGGTGTTTTAATTCTGTATTTTTATTATATTGTGTTTATCTCTTGTAGGACTGTACATAATTTGCTTAATATTTCCTAGTTAGACTCTGGTCCTGTAAGAATAGACACTGTGCAGCTCATATTGAACTCTCAGCTCCTGGGATTTGAGCAGTAATTGGATGAATAACAGGCTTAAATGTGTTAATATATACTATTAGTAAATTTTTTTCATAGAGTAAGGTAGGTACTTAGAACAATATAACATAGAGAAAAAATGCCTATTTAAAATATCAAACAATTTTCTTACAGCTATAGTTTCATCTATAGTTTTATCAACTATAGCTTATATAGTTCATTGCATGTTTGCAATTTGGCCACTTAATTAGGAACATGGATAAATTATTTTTGTTAAATTTTGCTTTTCTTTAATTTCTAGGTTAGTATATTTGTGACTGAGGAGAATTAAAATGAAATTGTGGTGTACTTAGTCACTTTCTTGAGAGTAAAGAGAATAGCAATGTACTCTCATTTTAAGATCATTAAGTGGTAATGATAAGGTGGATAACTGCCAATACTTTTATTTATTCCTATTTTATTTTATTTAGCTCCCCTCTCTTGTTTCTGTCACCTGTATTGGTGCTACTATCTGAAGAAAGAAAATAGAGAGGTTGACGTGTTTCTTATTTTTACATAAACGCTATAGCATTTGGGCTTCCCTGGTTAGATAGTCCATAGACACAGTGACTAAGGATGGAACAGTGTCCACCCTCAGCTTACTCTCTGTCATGTGAGGCCATGAAGGGGATAGCTGATATTCTTCAACAATGCTGAATTCAAAGGTGTTGGGTAAGAAAAGTCTATTAGGAATGCCTTAATTATAGTCTGTCAGGGGGGAGAATGGAAGTTGGAGGTTGTCCATAATTAATAATGGTTCAAATATGGGAGTGCTTTTGCCTTTAAAATTGATAATGCACTTTCTGCCCCTAAAAGGACCTGTTTTAGTTTCCAGCACTTCTTGGTGTCTACAACCATCTATAACATTCTTTTCTGGCCTCTGAGGCACTATGCACACCTCCATGTGTGCACATGTATGTGTACATACATATAGGCAGGCAAAATATTCCTAAAATAAAATCTTAAAGTTGATAATTGTCTTAGTTAAGGTTTCTGTTGCTGTGATGAAATATGATGGCCAAAAAGCAAGATGGGGAGGAAAGGCTTTATTTGGCTTACACTTCCATATTACTGATCATCATCAGAGGAAGTCAGGACAGGAACCTGGAGGCAGGAGCTGATGCAGAGGCCATGGAAGGATGCTGTTTACTGTTTTTTCCCCATGACTTGCTCAGTCTGCTTTCTTATAGGACCCAGGACCACCAGTCTAGGATGGCAAATGGCCTGGGCCTTTCCCCAGCAATCACTAATTAGGAAAATGTTCTACAGCTGGATCTTAGGGAAACATTTCTCAGTTGGGATTCCCTCCTTTCGGATGACTCTAGCTCGTCTCAAGTTGTCCTAAGACTAACTAGGGCAGTAAATGCACATGGTAAATGCCCCTGTGTCACTTTACAGTGCAAACTATTGTACAAATACTGGCACACTGAGATAAGGGGGGCACCTGAGGACTGAGGAATCAGTATCTCAGATACCCATATAGTAGAAAGAACTAACTCTTGTAGTTTATCCTCTGACCTTCACACAGACATCTACCCAACTGAATAAAATGTAATAAAAATTGTTAAAAAGATTTGGTGGATTTAAGATAATTTTGTGGAGCTGCGATGCCAAACACACAGAAGCCTGAGTTATTTTTCAAATTCAGTTGTTTGAGATGAGAAAGAAAGCCTACAGCAGGGTACATGTCAGACTAGCTATAGAATAATTATAACTAGTGTCCTACAAAAAGGAATCCAGTTAAAAAAGTAAATGGCACCTTAAACTTCTGAATGTGCCAAGAATGGCCTGTATTGATGTGAGAGTGTCATTGCAGGAACAATTAGATAATATTTGGCAATTGACCTTATATAGGAAGTAGTTGAAAAAATCATAAAGAATATACACTTGAGTCAATGGATAAAGAAAAAGTATGAGACTTGTGCTAATAGTTGAAAGGTTTTGCTTAGACAGTAAATATGTATAGACAGTCTCACATTCATAGGCTTTGCATCCATTGACTCAAGCAGTTGTGATATGAAAATATTTAAGAAAAGTTGCATATGTACTATGTTGTTTTTCCTTGTCATCCCCTAAACAGTACTGTTCAATGGTTATTACATAGTTTTTATATTGTATTAAATATTAATTATATAAATAATGTGAGATAATTTGACATTTGTGGGAATATATGTAACAGTTGGAATACTCTGACATTTCACATAAGGGTCCTGAACATCTGTAGATTTTAGTTTAAGTGTGGGATCTTAAAACCATTGTATATGGACACTGAGAGACCACTATGGGTTTGCTCTCAAAAGCAAACCAGGATACATACACTGTGGTGGTGTTTACTCAGAGTTGTTTTATCTGAGAAGGATCCCTTGTTGTATTAGCAAGCCCCCGTCACTGAAATATACTTCAGCTGTTTTTCAAGGATTCCATTTTTTAAGTGGTAGTAGGAGTTTGTTCTACTCTAAAAATTTTAATTGTATAACTTGTTATTCTGGTTCTGAAATTTTATGTTTTTATTTATTAGGTTACACTCCTGCAATTAAAGGACAACTATTACATGTTGATGCTACTACCAGCATGCAATATCGGACCCTTTTAGAAGCAGAAATGTTAGCAGTAAGTCTAAATATATGATGTGCATATATTTAGTAGATATAGATTTAGTTTTAATTTTCTAATGTAAAATTTCAAAAAAGTATCTGTATTCTTATTTAAGAACTGCCAAGTAGGTACTCTGGTTATACCAAACTTGGGAAGAGAGGTGGATTCCCTGTGCTGTACTGCCTTTGGCATTCCTTTATTCTTCTTCTTCTAATACATAGGAAGTGCTAGAAGATCCCAAAACTTGTTAGGGTGTAATTTTTAAATTTCATATATTTTTCCTAAATTGTAAGTAAAGTAATTTTGATTACATGCTCTGGCCCTATTGGCTTAATTCATTTTATCCTTTGTCCTAAGTTGGTGACTAAGTTTTAAGGAAAAAAAATCTTGGTGGTACCCTGGATGTTTAGAAGTGCCATGGTTTAAATTTCAGATGTAGGTGCTAATTAATCTGTTGCTTTAAAAAGGGGGCTGTAACAACAACAATAAAAACATACTCTGTACAATGGTTGGTATTCACAGAAGATTCATTCATATAAGATGATGTCATAAGGTTCTTAATTACTTGTTTTAAGCCAACATCTTATATGTGTAATTAAGATGGAACATTAATATGTGTAATTAAGATGAAAATTTCACAATTAGTAAGATCCCCCTCCCTTCATACACACACACAAAGATATAGATTATAACCATCTATGACAGCATGCACAGATAGTCAGGCTTGTTGTTTCAGCCTTGGAGTCTCTGTGCAGTCTTTTTTGTTGGTGTGGGTTAAGTTGATGCCATCCTAGTTGAAATAAAAACTAACTTATTTCTTGGAGTATAAGTATAAAAACATGTAGTCAGTATATGAATAATACAAAATTACTATAGAAAATCTATTATTACGTAAAAATATAGTGTTAAAAGCATCAAATTCAACATTCATTACAGTTTGGCACTTGTTCAAATTCTGGAGCTATTGCTCATGAATGGGGCCATGTACAACAGTGCTATTCTTAGTCAGGCAGCTCTTTCCTTTGCAGAAATGCCACGGTCAGGTTATATGATAGTATGCATGGTATCCCACCTTCCTTCCATTACCAAAGGAAGAATTAGGGACAGGGGCTCTTTGTCACCTGCTGCATTAGCTGGTGTGTGTTGCTGTAGTAGAGAATGTTTCTTTGCTCTCAGAGAATTTTGACCACATCAAAGTTTAATATTTCAAAGATCTGGTTATAGACCAGAGTCACTGACCTTTTGCAGCAGTTTAAAAAGTCTCAAAGACACTTTCTGTTCATCTCAGTGGGAAAATCAGTTTTAATTACTCACTAGAGTGTGTGACTTCATTTCCAATGCTGTTAGCATTGTCACATTGTAAACTCTAACATTTGTTTTGCAGTTCCACATCAATGCCAGCTACCCCAGAATTTGGAACATGCCACAGACATGGCAGTGTGAATTGGAAGTTTATAAAGCCACATACCACTTCATCTTTGCACAGAAGAACTTCTTTACAGGTAATTTCCTGTAGATAGAGAGAGTAATTTATTTTGGTGAGCTTATTTATATTCTGTAGGTTTTACTTTTATATTTAATATAGGACTGTGCTTTTATGGTGATATGATGTGTGTTTTCCATTTTTTCTATAATTTTTCATTGATTATTCTCTTATATATTTTTTCCCAAACTGCAGTTTTTCTTCCCTCCCTCTTCCCAGTCTATCCCTCTACCTCTCCTTTCCCCTGGATCCATGCCCACCCTTTCACCTTTCCTCAGGGACATCAACCACATATAGCATAAAAATCTACCATAAGACCAGACACATATTCTGACATCAAGGATGAGGTAACCCAGTAAGAGAAAAAGACTCCCAAAGGCAGGCAGAAGACTCAGAGGCACCCCTGCTCACACTGTTAGGAGTCCCACAAAACTACAAAAACAGAAACAGAACATATATGAAGAGAACTTAGGTCAGACCATACAGGCTCCCTGATTTCTGTGAGCCCATTTGAGTCCCAGTCGCCTGATTCTGTGGGCCTTGTTCTTCTGGTTCCTCCAGTCTCTCCTCCCCCTCAGGACTCCCTGAGCTCGGCCTGAGTTTGGCTGTGAACCTCTGCATTCGCTCCCATCTGTTGCTGAATGAAGTCTCTCTGATCTCTGATGACAATTATACTAGACTCTGGTCCCAGCACATCCTGCAGGGATAGCAAACTGTAGGTTGAAGATTTTTTTGTGGCCGGGTTGGTGTCCCAATCTCTCCACTTGAGGGCTTACCTGGTTAGAGAGGATAGCCAGAGGCTCCATGTCCCCCCATTACCAGGAATCTTTACTAGTGTAGATTCTATGAAGTTTTCCATTGCACTAGGTTTTTACCTTACTTCTGAAATGTCCCCAGTTCTCTCCCAGTATTCTCTTCCTCAGTCTCCACACTCCATTCTTCCTGTTCTCATTGCTGCTCACCCCCCCGTGTACCCACAAAATTGATTCTATTTCCCCTTTCTAGGAAGAGCATTACATCCCCCTGTCCCAAGCCCTTCTTGTTAATTAGCCTCTCTGAGTCTGTGGACTGTAGCATGGTTATTCTTACTTTAAAGCTGATATCCACTTACAAGTGAGCACCAACCATGCTTGTTTTCACTCAGAATGTTTTTTTCTAGTTTCATCCACTTACCAGCAAATTTCATGATGCCATTTTTTTAACAGCTGAGTAATACTCCATTGTATTCATGTACCATTTTTAACCCATTCTTTTAATACATTCACACCCCCCACCTCTCAGAGGGTGCTCCCCCAGCCCCCCAACCTCACCCCCACCAGCCTCCCTCTTCTCTGGGGCATCGAGTGTCCACAGGATTAAGCACATCCTCTTCCACTGAAGCCATATGAGGCAGTTCTCTGCTACACATGTGCCCAGGGCCACAAACCAGCCTGTGTATGCTTGGTTTTTTGCTTAGTCTCTGGGAGCTCTGAAGGGTCTGGGTTAGTCGACAGTTTTTCTTCCTATGGGGTTGCAATCCCCTTCAGCTCCTTCAGTCCTTCCTCTGTTCCATAGGGGTTGCTGATCTCAATCTAATGGTTGGCTGCGAGTATCTATATTTGTCTTTGTCAGATGCTGGTAGATTCTCTCAAAAGACACCCATGCCAGGCTCCTGTCTGCACACACAACATGACCTCAGTAATAGTGTCAGGATTTGGAGTGCACGCATGGGATGGATTCCAAGTTGGGCCTGTCACTGGGTGACCTTACTTGCAGTCTCACCTCCATTTTTGTCCTTCAATTTCTTTAGACAGAAACAATTCAAAACAAATTTTAAGATCGGCAGGTGGCTCCCTACCTCAACTGGTGGCCATGTCTATCTGCTGGAGGTGGTCTCTTCCAGTTCTATCTCCCCACTGTTGGGCATTTGGCCTAATGTTATCCCCATTGTGTCCTGATGGTCTCTCACATCCCACATCTCTGGAACTTTCTATACATTCCAGCTGCCCCCTACTCCCAACTACTACATATTTCAATTCATTCTCCTGACCCTCTGGGCATCCCTCCTTTCTCTCTCCGTACCTGATCCTGGCCTTCCTTTCCCCCTTCTCAGTTTGTCTGCCCCTCTCCCACCCTGGTTCCTCCCTCCCTCTTCCTCCATGATTATTTGTTCCCCTTCTAAGTGGGTTTGAGGTATCCACACTTGGGCCTTCCTTCTTGTTAAGCTTCTTATAGTATGCGAGTTGTATCATGAGTATTCTGAACTTCTTGACTAATATTCACTTATCAGCAAGTACATACCATACATGTCCTTTTGGGTCTGGGTTACCTTGCTAGGGTATTTTTCTAGTTCCATTTATTTGCCTGCAAAATTCATGTTGTCCTTGTTTTTAATGGCTGAATAGTATTCCATTGTTTACATGAACCACATTTTCTGTATCCATTCTTTGGTTCAGGGATATCTAGGTTGTTTCCAGCTTTTTGGCTATTACTAATAAGGCTGCTGTGAATACAGTGGAGGAACATGTGTCCTTGTGGTAATGGTGGAGCATCTTTTGGGTATATTCCCAGGAGTAGTATAGCTGGGTCTTCAGGTAGAGCTATTTCCAATTTTCTTAGGAACTGCCAAATTGATTTCCAGAGTGGTTGTACCAGTTAACAGTCCCACCAGTAATGGAGGAGTGTTCCTCTTTCTCCACATCTTTACCAGCATGTTCTGTTGCTTGAGTTTTTGATCATTCTGATTGGTGCAAGTTGTAATCTCAGGGTTGTTTTGATTTGCATTTCCCTGATGATTAAAGATGTTGAACATTTCTTTAGGTGCTTCTCAGCCATTTAAGAGTCCTTTGTTGAGAATTCTCTGTTTAGCTATGTGCCCCATTTTTTAATTGGGTTATTTGGTTTATTGGAGTCTAACTTCTTGAGTTCTTTGTATATTTTGGATATTAGCCTTCTATCAGATATAAGGTTAGTGAAGATCTTTTCCCTATCTGTGGGTTGCCATTTTGTCCTATTGATAGTATCCTTTGCTTTACAGAAGCTTTTCAGTTTTATGAGGTCCCATTTGTCCATTGTTGCTCTTAAAGCATAAGCCATTGGTGTTCTGTTCAGAAAGTTTTCCCCTGTGCCCAGGTATTTGAGGCTCTTCCCCCATTTTCTCTTCTGTTAGATTCAGTGTATCTGGTTTTATGTGAAAGTCCTTGATCCACTTGGACTTGAGCTTTGTGCAAGGAGATAGGTATGGATCAATTTGCATTCTTCTATATGCAGAATGCCATTTGAACCAGCACCGTTTGTTGAAAATGCGCGCTCTCTCTCTCTCTCTCTCTCTCTCTCTCTCTCTCTCTCTCTCTCTCTCTCTCTCTCTCTTCCACTGAATGGTTTTAGCTTCTTTGTCAAAGATCAAGTAACCATAGGTGTGTGGGTTCATTTCTGGGTCTTTAATTCTATTTCATTGATCTTCCTGCCTGTCTCTGTACCAATACCATAAAGTTTTTTATCACTATTGCTCTGTAGTACAGCTTGAGGTCAGGGATGGTGATTCCCTCAGAAGTTTAATGTTGAGAATTGTTTTCACTATCCTGGGTGGGCAGCCTTGTCTTGTCTCTGATTTTAGTGGGATTGCTTCAAGTATCTCTCCATTTAATTTGATATCGGCTGTTGGTTTGCTGTATAGTGCTTATATTCTGTTTAGGTATGGGCCTTGAATTCCTGATCTCTCCAAGAGTTTTAACATGAAAGGGTGCTGGATTGAGATGATCATGTGATTTTTTTTTCTTTGAGTTTGTTTATATAGTGGATTACATTAATGGATTTTTGTATATTGAACCATCTCTGCATCCCTGGGATGAAACCTACTTGATCATGGTGAATGATAGTTGTGATGTGTTCTTGGATTCAGTTTGTGAGAATTTTATTGAGTATTTTTGCATTGATGTTCATAAGTGAAATTGGTCTGAAGTTCACTTTCTTTGTTGGCTCTTTGTGTGGTTTAGGTAATAGAGTAACTCTGGCTTCATAGATTGAATTAGGTAGTGTTCCTTTTGTTTCTATTTTGGGGAATAGTGTAAGGTGTATTGGTATTTAGCTCATCTTTTAAGGTCTGGTAGAATTCTGCACTAAAACCATCTGGCTCTGGGCTTTTTTTGGTTGGGAGGTTTTTAAAAACTGCTTTTATGTTTTTTTAGGGGTTATGGAACTATTTGAAAAGTTACCTGCTCTGATTTAACTTGGGTACATAGTATCTGTCTAGAAAATTATCCATTCATCCAGATTTTCCAGTTTTGTTGAGGTTTTGTAGTATGATTTTTTTGAATTTATTCAGTTTCTGTTTTCTGACTCTCTTTTCATTTCTGATTTTTTTTTTTTTTTTTAAATCTGGATACTGTTTCTGTGTTCTTTATTTAGTTTGGCTAAGGATTCATCTTACCCTGTTGATTTTCTCAAAGAACAAGCTTTTGGTTTTGTTGATTCTTTGTATCATTCTCTTTGTTTCTAATTGGTTGATTTCTACTCTTGAGTTTTATTAATTCCTGCCATCTAAACCTCTTGTGCATCTTTGCTTCTTTTTGTTCTAGAGCTTTCATGTGTGTTGTTAATTTGCTAGTGTAGGATCTTTCCAGTTTCTTTACTAGGGCACTTAGTGCTATGAATTTTCCTCTTAGCACTGCTTTTGTTGTATCCCGTAAGTTTGGGTATGTTGTGTCTTTATAGTCATTGAATTCTAGAAAGTCTTTAATTTCTTCTTTATTTCCCTGACCAAGTTATCATTGAGTAGAGAGTTGTTCAGTTTCCATGAGTTTGTGGGTTTTTTGTGTTTTTTGATGTTATTTAAGTCTTCCCTACTCCATGGTCATCTGATAGGATACATGGGATTATTTTAATCCTGTATCTGTTATTTTAATCTTGTAACCTTGTTTTCTGACCGATTATATGGTCAATTTTGGAGAAGATACCATGAGATTCTACCATGAGGTGCTGAGAAAGTATATTCTGTTAAATCCATTTGTTTCATGACTTCTATTAGTTTCACTGTGTCCCTCCTTACCTTCTGTTTCAATTACATGTCTATTGGTGAAAGTGGGGTGTTGAAGTCCCCCACTATTATTGTATGAGGTTCAATATATGGTTTTGAGCTTTAGTTAAGTTTCCTTTATCAATGTGGGTTCCCATGCATTTGGGGCATAGATGTTCAGAATTGAGACTTCATCTTGGTGGATTTTTCCTTATATGAGTATGAAGTATCCTTCCCCATCTCTTTTGATAACTTTTGGTTGAAAGTATTAGAATGTCTACGCTAGCTTCTCTAGCTTGTTTCTTGGGACCATTTGCTTGGAAACTTTTTGTTTTTTGTCACTGAGGTGTGTTTCTTGTCTGCAGCAAAATGCTGGATCCTACTTGAGTATTCAGCCTGGTAGCCTAAGTCTTTTTTATTGGAGAATTGAGTCCATTGATGTTGAGAGATATTAAAGACCTTTGATTGTTGGCTTCTGTTATTTTTCTTGTTGGAAGTGGAGTTATGTGTGTATGATTCTCTTCTTTTGTGTTTTTTTTGAGATGATTCTTTTTTTTGTGTTTTCTTTGGTATAGATACCCTTCTTGTGTTGGAGCTTTTCTTCTAGATTCATCTGTAGGGCTGGATTGGTAGATAGATATTGTTTAAATTTGGTTTTGTCTTGGAATATCTTGGTTTCTCCATCTATGGTGATTGAGAGTTTTGCTGGGTATAGTATCCTTGACTATATTTGTGTTCTCTTAGGGTTTGCATGACATCTGTCCAGGATCTTCTAGCTTTTATAGTCTCTAATGAGAAGTCTGGTGTAATTCTGATAGGTCTGCTTTTATATGTTACTTGGCCTTTTCCCTTACTGCTTTTAATATTCTTTCTTTGTTCTGTGCATTTAGTGTTTTGATTATTATGTGACAGGAGGATTTTCTTTTCCTGCCCAGTCTATTTCATGTCCTGTAAGCTTATTGTATATTTATGGCCATCTCGTTCTTTAGGTTGGGGAAGCTTTCTTCTATAATTTTGTTGAAGATGTTTTCTGGCCCTTTGAGCTGTGAATCTTCACTCTCTTCTGTTCCTTTTATTTGTAGGTTTGGTCTTTTCATTGTGTCCTGAATTTCCTGGATGTTTTAGGTTAGGAACTTTTTATTTTTTGTATTTTCTTTGACTTTTTTGTCAGTATCTTCTATGGTATCTTTTATGCCTGAGATTCTCTCTTATATGTCTTATATTCCGTTGGTGATGCTTGTATCTGTAGCTCCTGATATCTTTCCTAGGTTTTCTGTCTCCAAGGTTGCCTTCATTTGTGATTTCTTTATTGGTTCTCCTTCCAGTTTTAGGTCTTGGACCACTTTGCTCATTCTTTCATCTATTTAATTGTGTTTTCCTGTATTTATTTAAGGGATTTATTTGTTCCCTCTTTAAGGGCTTCTACCTGTTTGCCTGTGTATTCCTGTATTTCTTAAAGTGGGTTATTTATATCATCCTTAAAGGTCTCTATTCTTTATGAGATGAGATTTTTATTTCAGCATCATGTTTTTTAGGTGTGTTGGGGTACCCAGGGCTTGCTTTGGTGGGATAACTGGGTTCTGATGGTGCTAGAATATATTGGCTTCTATTATTTATGTTCTTCTGCTTGTCTCTCACCATGTGGTTATTTTTGGTGTCAACTGGCTTGGGTGTCTGTCTGGTGCCTGCCTCCTTGGAGGCAAGTTAAGCTCTGTGACTGGGTTAGAGCAGTCCTCCTGTGAGAGGCAGACAGTACTGTCTCTGATTGGGGGCCATCTTATGTCCCTGGTTAGAGGAGGCCACCTGTGTCCCTGATCAGAGTAATCCTTCTGTGTCCCTGCTCAAGGCACTTCTCCTGGGAGACAGGCAGGCTGTGAGTTGTAGGGGAGGAGTGGGCACATGAATCTGCCCATAGCAGAGGTGCAGACAGAAAGGGTGATAGGGATTGCATAGAGGGGAGGGGTCCTGCATCCACAGGGCTCTGTGGGGGACCCAGCTGGGGCAGTTATTTGAGCTGGATTCTCAGCTCTGTCCCTGGTTGCAGCAGATCTCCTGGGAGACCTGCAGGCTGTGGACTGGGGAGAAGGGCATTCTGATCTCTATCTCTGCAGAGGTGCAGACCAGAAGGTCCAAAGGGCCTGTGTTAAAACAAAATTTCTGTTTTTATTTACTCCAAATAATGACAATAAAAATATTAATCCAGTTTTGACCTTCGGAGCAAATGGAAGAACTCAGTTCAGGCTGTTGCTTTTATCAGGCCAGTGAAATGTAAAGATTGCATTGATTAATCAGTTGCTCCTTCTTCCAGCTTGATTATTTCATTTTGATTATTGTCATCTATGACAGTATACCCAAGTATGTTACTTTAGGCTCAGAGTTCCTGATTGGTCTTTTCTGTTAGTATGGATTAAGTCAGTGCCATCATAGTTGAAAAAGAAGATGAAAGCTTCTTAGCACATTCGTATTTCATGATTATAAAAACATATAGTCTGGGTCTATGAATAATATAAATATTACTACATCAAATATAGGAGCTTTTATTGATTCAGGCTCTAGAAGTTCGGTCCCACAAGAGTATATCTGATTTATTAGAATCAACAGCTGCTCCATGGAAATATAACATTGCTTTACTAAATTTTACTATATAAATCTTGTAAAGACTTTTTCTATTTTCAGATACTTAATACTTTGAATTACTTTTATCAGGCATTTCATTTTTATACGAGCAGTACTAAATATAGAGAGGAAGTAAACTCTGCATGATTTAAAAACTTTAAAGTTTTTCTTTACTTTAAACTAGATATCTCAGAAAGTATTCATTACTTTTAAATACTCAATTATGTATTTATTTAATTAGAACACATTTTTCTGTAAACTTTTTTTTTCTGTCACTCTAATTTTTATGCTTTACCTGTTGTAAAGGACCTGCCCGCCTCTCTGCAGCAGTACTCTTGCACCAGTGGCTTCATGTCTTTCCCTGCCAGTGATCATGTTACCTATTTTTAACTCAAGATGTTTAACACCATAGATTAACAGCTAACACACAGTTTGCCAAGAAAACACACACACACAAACAAAATAACACAGATAGCTCACCCCTTTCACGGGTGGCACATAAACCAGGTGATGCAGACAGTTCTCGCCCCTGCCATGGGCACAGAGACCAAGTTACACAATAAGGAAGGGTGTCAGAAATCCGCCTGCCTCTGCCTTCCAAGTAAGACTCCAATAACCAGACAACAAGGTCAGTCTTCACAGATTCAGATTTAACAGATTCAGACGACTTGGCCAGCCTATGCTGGACCAAGTCTAACAGATTTCTAACACGCCAGCAATGAACAACCCCAAAACAGACACACTAGCACAACAAGTGAGAGCACAACAACCACGGTGGCCATTTCTCACCTTTTCTCTCTAGTCTCATTGTTAACACACAAAAAGACTAACAAAAACCCATCTCAATTGCCAATGTCAGCTGAGAGGGATTCCACATCCTCTCTGGCACCTAGACGAACCCCCAAACGTCTCTGGGGGTGCGGCAGCTAGTGACTCCCCAGCATGTCTGCTGCATGTCTGCTAGTCACTCATTTATCTCTTCTCGAGACAAAAACGGTTTACTGCCCCTCTGTCAGTCCAAACCGAAAGTGCACTTTTCAGAAACCAAATAATTCAGACAGACGGGCACAAACAACTTAGAAACCAAATAACTTAGACAAACCTAGACAAAATGGCACATGAGAAATCAGACGATTTAGATAACCCAACACATGAAAAACCAGAAACCAGGCAATTTAGACAAAAGGTCACACAACAACCAGACAGAAAACCGAGGTGTTCCCCACCTCCCAGTGGGGTTCTTGGATTAGGTTGGTCATAAATCCCAGATGAGCCCCCAAATGAACCCCCCCCCCCATACTTGGGAGACCCTTTCTCAAGTCTCAGGAAATCATGACCACCCAAAGATCACAAGAAACCATACCTGGATGCAATCAGCAGAGGTTTATTAGGGAAGAGAACTGGCAGCCAGCGGTCTGACTACATACTCTAGCAGGAGTAGAGTTTGACACCCCCTGCCCCCCACCAGTCTGAGGAGGGTTTTAAAAGGAAAAACCACAAACCAGGGGAGTGGGAAGGGGGTGAGGTGTTGCCAAGGATACATAACATAAGAATAGCGAAACATTCCAGAGAAACCCACCCTGAAAGGTTAATAGCCATGGAAATTACTCAGTATAATCATTTTTTTCAAAAATGTGGTTTTACCATATCACTGCCCTACCCTGTCAACTATCTATTAACTATTTCTCACTAGCTCCAGCTGTAGAGCCACAGCCCTGTCATTGTGTTTTTGCCACCTGAATGACTTTCGTTCTTTACAGCCAGTTCCTGAAACTGGCCTGGCTTGTTTCAGAGAAAAGTTTCCATGTCCCTAAAAGAACTTAAAAAGCATCTATATATGTATATATTCTATAAAAATGATTTTTATAATTTTTCATTCTTCACTCTGTTTAAAAAATGTATTTGTACCATTTAAGTTCTCATCTCTCGGGTAGCTGTCACATTTTATATTAGTTCTGAAAGTCATGACAGCCTGGTAGTAGCTTCTAGAATATCTTTTATATTTACTAAATCTCCTAAATATCTGCCTCTTGGATATTAATAGTGATTTGGTCTTGGGCGAATATTCTTAGTCACAATGGTTGAATTGTTTTTTCTGTTGGCACAGTCTATAGAAAAGAAGCTCTCCTGCTTGTATGAGGGAATGCCCATTATTCTTCAACAGAGAACTATTTCTTTGGATGTGGGGTAGAACTTTATCATAAATATAAAGGCCCAGGAATAAACAAAGGGGGAAACTGTAGCCTCCCATGGAGATAATTATATTGGCTTAGATTCTATTAGCTGGGGGGGAGGGGGAGTGTGAACAGTGGAGTGATACAAAGCACTAATAACAACGGATTGACATGAGTTATTTCCTCACAATTTAGTTATAAAGTAAGTTACAGGTGGGTTTTTTTTTTTTTTTTGAGATAATTTTTAACTTACTGTCTTAATTAATTGTAAATTTCTTGCAGAGTTGTATAAGGTCATTAAAAAGTACTTCAGTTTTCTAATCACAGTATTTAATAAGTCCATCTGGTAATGTGAGCAGCTTTTGGTCTAAAGACAAAAATGTCATTAAAGTGCCACAAGTGCTTGATGCAGAAGTTAATGACAGTATTTTTGGCAATCACTTGTTAGACTGTAATTGGCTTCTGTGAAGTCGAGTTGCTTCTGCTATGTGACTCCCAACATTCACATTAGATCACTTGCTGTAGCAATCTTCCTTGGCCTACTACCACTGTGGTGGTAGGTGGTCAGTAATATCATAGGGCTTTTTGATTAAGTATTTATTTTTCGTCTTTCGTAGATTTATTTGGCTTTTTAATTGAACGGATATTTCTGGTAAACACTTTGAAGTTATTGTTTCTTATAGTGGAATCGTAGTAGTGACTGTTACGTATACAAAAATATTTTTTATGCTAATTTTAAACATTTATTGGTAAAGATATTGTAGAAGTTGGTGGGAAGAAATTATTTGATATCATAAAATTTTAAATAAGATGTTAAAATCTAAGATTTATTAAAGTATAAGTTAGCTGTTTACACCATTTCAGTTACTACTGAAGAAAAACTTATACAAAATGTGTTAAAATAAAAATTGGCAAATGAGTTTATTTACAAACTACATTGATTTTCCTGAGATACTAGACCATTTGAATTTTGGTTTTATACTAGTTTTATCTCTGTCTTTTAACCAATTTAAGTATATTGTAAATAAATGCTTCTACTAGATATCCCAAGCTTCATAATAATTCAAAACAAATAATAAATATAATTTTTGCCCACACAGAACTTATAGAGATATCACATATTTTTATTGTTTTCCATCATTAGTCTCAAGTACATTGACAGACACATTAGACATAAAATGAAACAATGGTAAATAGTATATATGTTGAGCTAGATTTGAACTATGGTGTTTATACTGTTGGAGAACATCAGAAATCATTACCATCTGAAGCCATTCAGAGAAAAATAAGGGAGGATTATTAATGGTAGAAATGGTCTTTATAAAATGAGTTTGATATAATATATTAGGTATGACTTACATAACATTTTGTTATTTATAAAACTTATTAATTTATATCTTTTTAACAAGACTCTAAAAAGCAATGTTATTATCTCTGAGTTAATAATTAGGAACTTGCAGAACAGAATTATTGAGGCAGAATTAGAGGATACATTGAATATCAGTGTTTAAACTTCAGACCTTGTGCTTCCTGTAGTACCTGCCATTAATAAGGGTTGTTTATCTTCATCAGAAAGCCTATGAATGGCAGGAGTCATTGGTATCCATAGGTCATTTGTTCTGTGGTAGATAGAAATCTGTACATGCTTAATTTAATGCCTTCTATGAAATGGTATGGTTCTTGCATATAGATTGTATATCTTGTATCTCTTCAGTAATCTGCAGATTACTTAAAATACTTATCATAGTATGGATATTTCATAAAAATATCCATAATATTTAAAATATAATGACAGGAAAACTTCATAGTTTAGTTCATATACAAATAAAAATGGTTTCAACCCATGGTAGATTGAAACTGTTGTTAGGAAGGGATGACTTAGTTTCAGACAAGATATGTAGTTTGAGTAGTAATGCTGAGCCATGAAGAGTTTATTAAGGAGAAAAGAAGTTAGCCTAGAAAATGATGGGTTCTTTTGTTAGAAAATAAGACACATATACCCCCTTTACCCCGTGTGTGTGTGTGTGTGTGTGTGTGTGTGTGTGTGTGTGTGTGTGTTTAAAGGTAAGCATAAATTTAATAAGGGGTGACTACCCACTGTAATTTTTTTAAATTTATTTTTCTTGGATATTATATTTACATTTTAGATTTTATCCCCTAGCCCTCCTTCCCCCACCACCCAGGAGCCTCCTATCCCATCCCCCTCCTCATGCGTCTGTAAGGATGTGTCCCCACCTACCCCCCACTCCCACCTCCCCACCCTCGAATTTCCCCCCACTCAGTGTTCATCCTTCATGGGACCAAGAATCTTCTCTCCCACCTATGCCCAACAAGGCCATCCTCCCCTTCATGTACAAATGGAGTCATGGGTCCCTCCCTATGTGCTTCCAGGCTGGTGGTTTAGACCTTGGGGAGCTCTGATTGGTTGGTATTGTTGCTCTCCTCATGGGGCCACAAATTCTATCTGCTCCTTCAGTCTTCTCTCTAACTTCTCCATTGGGAAACCCTTAATCATATCAGTGGTTAGCTGTGAGCATTTGCCTCTGAATATGTCAGATTCTGGCAGACCTCTAAGGAGACAGCTATATCAGGCTCTTGTCAGCATGCACTTCCTGCCATCCACATCAGTGTCTACCTTTGGTGACTGTACCTGGGATGGATACCCAGGTGGAATGGTCTCCAGGTGGCTCCTCCTTCAGTTTCTCTCCCACACTTTGTTTCCATATTTGCTCCCTTGATTATTTTTGTTACTCCTTCTAAGTAGGCCTGAGGCCTCCACGCCTCCACACTTGGTCTTCCTTCTTCATGAGCTTCATGTGGTCTGTGTGTTGAGTTTTGGCTATTCCAACCTTTTAACATGACCACATTTTTTTTTTAAATCATTTTTGAGACTCTTTATTTCATGCAGTCCCAGAATCTAGAACAAAGGCTGCCAGACACTAGACACTCAGTTGATTTTTATTTTATGAACAAATGTGAAAAATATTCATCTGAAACTTCAAAAGAAACATTAGTCGTGTTTCTTTTCTTTCTTTCTCTCTCTATATATACATATATAATTTTTTTTACATTTTTAAGACAGGGTCTCACTTAGGCATGTTGACTGGCCTGGAACTCACAGAGATATTCTGCCTCTGCCTCCTAAGTGCTGAGATTAAATGGGTTCACCACTATACTTACCTGTATTTGTTATTAAGAAAAATTATTATTGTGAGATAATTATAGTGTTCACTTATAAAATGCCAAGCCTCTCATGCCCCCCGATTAAAAAAAATAGGTAGAAATAAACATAAGAAGAGATAGGTGTACAAGTATTCAAAGAAATAGGTATACAAGTGTAAAGATTCTTTTTTTTAATGTACAAAAGGATTTTTGAGAAACTAGAAAGTGTGCATGTATGCATGTGCACATGTATGTTCAGTTAATTTTGCTTTTTGTTCTCTACTCTGATATTTTTAGATCTAATTCAAGACTGGTCTAGTGATAATGCTCCAGACATTTTCTCATTTGTTCCATATACATGGAATTTTAAAATCATGTTTCATCAGTTTGAAATGATATGGGCTGCCAATCAACATAACTGGATTGACTGTTCCACTAAACAACAGGAAAATGGTAAGATTGCTAGAAATTCATCTCATCTGCTCATGAAGATGTGCCAACAAAGTTCAGTGGATTACCCTCCTTCCTTCTGTCTTCTGTCCTAGAAATCAGATGTTGTGCCCTTGTAGTCTGTCCCTTAAGACAAAAGTTTGATAGGTTCCTGTGGTGATCAAGCACTCAGGCCTTTGCAGAAAAAGTAAGCTCCCTTCTAGCCATAAGATATGTTTTTGGTCCTGTTAGTCCCTGCCTCCTTGGTAGGTAAGTCTGGCCAAATTACATAAGTGGTGCAAAGGTTGCCTACCCACAAAAACTTATGCATCAGAAGCCCCCTTTTTCTCGGTATTGAAAGCATTTCTCTTCACCCCGTTATCCCTATGTTCATCCCCATTCAGTGTTATACATGGTGAGTATCTCTCCTATGTCAGTCAGTATCTTCTTCAGGGTTACATCCATTGAAGACCTTCTACAGGATTAGCTCACATTAGGGCCTTTCTTTGAGTCGCTTCTCTTTTCTTTTATTTGTAACAACTAGAGTTGATTTTCCTATAT
Organism: Arvicanthis niloticus; assembly: GCF_011762505.2. Lineage (NCBI taxonomy): Eukaryota > Metazoa > Chordata > Mammalia > Rodentia > Muridae > Arvicanthis > Arvicanthis niloticus. The sequence goes on from NC_047661.1 coordinate 22,052,696, forward strand.
TATCTTAGACTAATTGAGAATTGGCTTTAGATTTTCATGCGTCCATATAGCTAATCTTATTTATGTGTACATTTAGTGTAGTTTTGTCATTTAAATTTTGTTGACATTAAAGCAGATCTGGTTTTTTTTTTCACAGTGTATTTGGCAGCCTGTGGGGAAACACTGAACATTGACTTTTCTTTACCTTTTACGGACTTTGTTCCAGCTACATGCAATACCAGATTTTCCTTAAGGGTACGTATAATTGGTTGTATTGTTTGTTCCACAGGTTACTAATAAGTTTGATTTCCCAGAGCGTGTGTGTCGCCTGTCCATCCATTTCTCCCCTGAGAGTGTAGCATCTATCAGGGACCAGGAGCTTTAGTGTCAGTGACCTCCTCTGTCCTTTTTGTTAACAGTCCCTAAGAAATTGACCTAAAATACAAACCATTTTCTTAGAATTAATTTCTGATCTCTTTAATTTTTTTCTATTGTTGGCAGAGCACCTTCCACCTGTAATGTGCTATAAACAAACTTTGTGCTTTCTTCTATTGATTCCTAGTTAAACCATAAATTCAGTACTTTTCTTTTATCTAAAAGGCAGTAATTATGTACTTCTAAGTTTAAAATTTTTGTGACATATCTAATATGAATATATGGATAAGCATTACCAATCACAATACTATTTGAATTATAGTAGTAAAAATAGCAGTAATGATAGGATCAATTAACACCTATTAAGCCTTTGTAAATGAACCAGACACTGTTATGAGTGCTGTATGCATAGTAACTCGTTTAGTTTTTACAAAATCTTCTTGATATAGTTAGCTGCATTTGTATATTAGAAAACTGAGATATATTTGGGTATGATACTATAATTCTAGTATTCAGGACCCAGAGGCAGGAAGATGACAAATTGAAGAGAATTTGAGCTACACTGGCTTATAGGAGGGAGGGTGCATAAAACTTAGGAAACAGGTTATGTAAAATTTCCTGCAGCTAGTGAGTTGCCAAGTTGGATATTGAACCCTGACAATGTAGCTTAGGGTGCAGCATTCTTTTAACCACCATATTCTACTGTGTTATCTTCTGAGAAACTAGGCATTAAAATGAGAATAGGGAACCCATAAGAAAAAGTGAAACCCAACCAAGGTGAAGTTCAGAAATTGTGGATCATATTCTACCTGATCCTATATTAGAGAAGTTTTGGTTTTCTTAAATTGAGGATGATGTAATATCCATAAACAACCATCAAAAATAGTCATTGAATTGTTATTTGGAAACTGCATTGCTTTCTTTTTTTTTAATTGGATATTTTATTTATTTACAATACAGATGCCATCCCCTTTTCCCATTTCCCCTCCCTAGAACCCCCTATCCCATCCTCCCTCCTCCTTTATGCTTTTATACCATTTTGATTACATGCAAGTATTAAGGTCAGTTCTAGGTTGAAGGTCTAGCAATACAGTAGATGCAGATAGTCAAGGAACAAGCAATACAATGCACACAAATAGTCAAAGAAAAGCAAGGCATTAAGTCCAATTACATGAACACTCCTGTGATCATTGTTTCTAAGGGCTTATCAGGATGACCAAAGTATCTGAGCTTACTTCCCTGTCCTAGCCCATGGTCATTTTCATGTCAGACGCCTACTTCCTTGTTCTAGCCTAAAATTTAGATTAGTGTCTGAAATTACTTCTTTGTTCTAGCCTAATATTTAGATTTCTGTCTGAGATTATTTCTTTGTTCTAGCCTAAGATTTAGATTCCTACCTGAAATTACTTCTATGTTGTAGCCTAATGTCAGATTCCTGTCTGAGATTATTTCTTTGTTCTAGCCTAAGATTTAGATTCCTACCTGAAATTACTTGTATGTTCTAGCCTAATGTCAGATTCCTGTCTGAAGCCTACTTTCTTGTCTTGGCCAATGTCATATTCCTTCCAAGCAGCCCATTTCCTTGTCCTTGGCCCATGTCAGCTTCTTGCCAAGCAGCCCCAGAGGGTCTCCACCTCTCTCGCCCTTTTATTTCATTAACAAGACTGAGTCTGTCTTAGGTCATTCTGACAAGATTACCTTTCTTACCCATTGTGGAGTGTGCATTATCAAAAGCAATGCACTTCTGTCTTAGGTTGGTAAGTCTCTGTGCAGAATCTTACCCATCCTTGGCTTGCCAGCCTGTTAATTTAATAACTCTGTCTGGGGGTCCATTTTCAGATTCAAGCCATGTACTTGTCTGCCAGCATGTTGATGTTGTTGTAGAAAAGCTTTGACACAATTGGTAGGAATAAAAGTATTCCCAGAACAAAAAGGGCTAGCATGATCATGCTATATATGCCATTTTTGAAGCTTGACCAAAATGGAAATACTGACCTCAGGCCATGGGTAATTTTATCTGCAGTATCTACCGCATCAACACTGAGCAGAGCAGCATTCTTGAAATTCATAAGCTCCCTATGTATTGTTAAAACATCCCAAGAGGTGTTAGAATTGTGCCAGATACACTCTGCATTGCTTTCTGTAAGCAATTTTTTCTGTAAGATTTTTTGTTAAATCTTATTCCTGTTATTTATCTGGCTTTTCATGTAAATATGGTATTTAAAATTTATCATTTGATTTTCAGTTTGTTTTGAAGATTATATAGGTGGATTTAAGTGTGTATATAGTATGCTAAAATTTGTGTACTAATTATTATTATAAATTATTTTTTAGGGAGAAGATGTTGATCTTCATTTATTTCTACCAGATTGCCACCCTAGTAAATATTCATTATTTATGCTGGTAAAGAATTGTCACCCAAATAAGATAGTTCCTGAAACTGGTATTCCTGCTGAGTGTCAGAGTGGCCAGAAAACTGTTAAACCAAAGTGGCGCAACGTTACTCAGGAAAAGTAAGAGCATAACATAGTGGTCTGAGGATTTTTTGCTCATAGGTAGAGAAATTCCTTTCAAGTAATAAGCTTTATGTGCAACTAGTGTTCTATACAACTAAAGATTAAGTGTCTGAACAGATTTTGTTGTTGTTTATATTTGGAAGGGCTGGCTGGGTTGAATGCTGGACTGTCCCAAGTGTCATGCTCACCATTGACTATACCTGGCATCCAATTTATCCACAAAAAGCAGATGAACAGCTAAAACAGTCATGTAAGTGTTTGAATATCATTCGTGTATGAAACAACTGCTGCTTTAATGATACTTTAGTGAAGATACAAAAGATAAAATTAATTGACATGTGTGTATTCTCAAATAACTATGAATTTGTATCCTTTAACTATTTTGGAATAATTATAGATAATTTTTATTGAGTATTTACTCTGTATCAAAAAGTGACTCAATCAGTTTTCTTACTTATATCATGCTGTTATTGGCACTCTGTGACATGAATAATATAATTATGCTTATTTTAGAGTTAAAGAGAGAGATTTTTTTCAATGTCTACCAAAGCAAAAATAGCAAAGCTTAACTATAAAATATGGTGTGTTATATAGTATATTTATGATGCCTAATTGAGTGAAATGTTAGTTTTGAATGCACTTTCACAACTATCATGTAGTTTATAAATTATCAAAGATAATGTGTTGCCTTCTTGAGTTCAGAAAAAGAATTCAGGAGGTCAGTGACTTTTATCTTTGTATTTTTTAATTTGTTATGTTTCAAAAACAGTTTTTATAATTGTTCTTACTTATGATATTTAATAATGTCACACATATTTAAATAACTGTTTATATGAAAGCAACTTTAATTTAATGCCTAAATATAGTTCGTGCCTATTGTGACCTGAATTTCTGTTTTAGGGACTTATAATGTTATGTGTAATGGGTGCTTTCCATTGAATCTTTTCCCAAATTCTAATTTATACTTTCTTCGTTATTGGTCTTTCAGGGTTTTTTTTCTTAAATATTACAGATACTATGTTTGATTATTTGATTTTTATATAAACACAGTGAAATTTTTTATAACTTTCTTGAAGAACTTCTAAACAGTCATTTTATTTTTTCCTGGCATACTAATCTTTTCACCTCTATCTATTTATTTTCCAGTGTCAGAAATGGAAGAAACAATGCTATCTGTATTAAGACCAGCCCAGAAGACAGCAGAGAGAGTTGTTTCTTCTCCATCTACGTCACCACGCCCTCCTGTTGATCCCTCAGAACTTCCACCTGATAAACTTCATGTAGAAATGGAACTGTCCCCAGATTCTCAGATAACTCTCTATGGACCTCTGTTAAATGCCTTTTTATGTATAAAGGTATTATTTTAAGGAAACTTACATTTTTTACTCACATGCTTAGTAGTGATAATAGAAAATTAGAGCCATAAGGGATATCTATTTGGATGATTTAAATAGTTGTTTAGGTATCTTATGTATGTAACTAGACTCTGTCTCACCCCTACCCACCCAGTCACCAAATTTTTTTTTTAATGAAAATAATTTTTTTTCCACTGGGTAGTGGTGGCACACGCCTTTAATCCCAGCACATGAAAGTCAGAGGCAGGTGGATTTCTGAGTTTGATACCAGCCTGGTCTACAGAGTGAGTTCTAGGACAGCCATGCTTACACAGAGAAACCCTTGTTGAGGACCACTCTGCCCCACGTTTTGGGGCCAAAAATGTTGAGGCCCGCACTAGCCCATGTTCAGGCACCAAAAATGTTGAGGCCCGAGCTGCCCCACTTTGGGCGGCCTAAAATGTTGCGGCTCTCTCCACTGCACGCTTGGTGGCCACTGTTTCCTGGCCCAAGCTGCCACTCCAGTCTGAGGTTGGGGTTCAGCAAGAGAGAGAGTGAGGACGGACTCGAAGAATGGAGACCAGACAGAGTGTGATTCAATCCCATTTATTCTCTCTTCCTAGTCTAAGTCCCAAGTCTTGAGTTCCTAGTTCCTAGTTGTACTCCTCCTAGTTCCTAGTTGTACTCCTCTTGTTCTCTTCCTAGTGTCTAATGTCTATTCCTACTCCTAGTGTCTGAATCTCTGTTACTCCAAATTGTTCTGAACTCTCCTGTCTGCCTCTCACCTTTTATATGTCTCACTTATAAGCCATGCCTTTTGGTCACACCTTTAAGTCATTCCCTTAGGTCTTGTCTCTAAATCTGATCTCTAAATCACACCTTTAAGTCACACACCTTTAATCTCACACACCCAAGGAAAGTCCTGTGTATCTAAAGCAAGATGTTATCAGAGTGTGCTCAGCTGTTGTAGGCTATTGTAAAACAAGTCTCATGTCAAAGTCAGGGTATATGGCTCAAGATGGCTGCAAAGCTGATAGCTGCTTTCTGCTAAAAGTCGGCTCCCAACAAACCCTGTTTCAAAAAAATCAAAAAAGAAAAAAGAAAAAAAAAAAAAGAAAAAGAAAAGAAAGAAAGAAAGAAAAAAAAAATTTTCTGTTTTTCTCTTCCCTAACTCCTCTTAGACCTTCCCCACCTCCCTGCAAATCCAACTTTATATATTTTCTCCCTGTCTTTCTTTCAAACAAAAAAAAAACAAAAAAACAAATGAACAAAACTAGTGACAAAAAGAAAAACCACAAATAGCTGGATACTATTCTGTTGTATAAATTCATCACATTTTTGTTATCCATTTAACATTTTATGGATATCTAGGCTGTTCCAATTTCTGGTTATTATTAATAGAGCAGCAATGGCCATGGACAAGTGTCTCTGTAGTAGGATGTTGAGCTCTTTGGATATATGCCCAAGGGTTGTATAGCTTGGTCTTGACGTAGATGTATTCCCAGCTCCTTGAGCAACCACCATATTGATTTCCACAAGTTTGCACTCCCACCAGCAACGGATGGATGTTCGTTCCCCTCGTTTCATATGTTTGCCAGCATGAGCTGCCATTGTTTTATTCATTTTGGTCATTCTGACTGGAATAAAATTAAATTTCACATAGTTACAATTTGTATTTTGTTGATGGCTAAGAATGTTGAAGATGTTTAAAGTGTTTCTCAGCCATTTATGCTTCATCATTTGACTACTTTCTGTTTAGTTCTATACCTTGTTTTTACATCCTGTTGCTTTCTTGATTTTCAGCTTTTATACTTTTTTATAATCTAGATACTAAGCTTCTATCAGATGTTTAATTGGTCAAGACCTTTTCCCACTCTGTAAGCTGGCGCTTTGTCTGAGTGATTGTGTCCTTTGCTATACAGAAGCTTTTCAGCTTCTGTTGGGCTCATTTATTCATTGTTGGTCTTGTTGACTGTGCTGTCAGTGTCCTGTTCAGGAAGTCTTTTCCTATGCCAATGAGTTCATTCTAACCTCATTTCTCTTCTGTAGATTCAGGGTTTATGGTCTTATGTTGAGGTCCTTAGTTTATTTGGAGTTGAGTTTTGTGCAGGGTGATTGATACGAATCTATTTGCATTCTTCTACATACATCTAGTTAGTAATAGTTGCTAGTGGAATAGATGCTAAAGGAATAAATAGAAGAAGACAGATTTATGGATACATTTTAATATATTATATCTAATGTAACAGAAGTACCACTTAATATATGAGCATAATTAGCTAAGATTTCTTTTAAGCTATACTTTACAAATAAAAACTGATTTATCTCAAACTAATCCAAATTACTTAAAACAAATTAAGTTTTATGTGGATGTGCACCATATTTTGGAATGAAGAATGAATCCAGGGCTGCTTCCTTTTGGCATAACTTTTCCACTGATGTAGGTTAACTGCATAGTAGAATAGTGCTTCCAGGTTAATCCCTGAGGTATGGTTAGTCACTTACTATTCCAGGGGCTGTTTCTGGAAAAATATTTGAAGACTGACTGTCCGAGAGATATTTTTACTTTTAGTCTTACTAATTTATTATTTATTTCTAATAAATGTTATAATCCATCAAATCCTGTTGTATAGCCTAACAGTCTTGCTTATGATTAGAGCAGCTTTGTGACATCAGTTGTATGAACTCTAACTATCTTTTCTCAGGAGTTTGCAACCTTGTTTTTATTTTTCTGTTAGATGTAAACTGTATCTGATTAAAGAGAGATTCTCTTCAACAGCAGTAGATTCCTTGTGACAAAGATGTTTTTGTGGATCTAATTTTATAGTGTCATCCCCCTTTTAGTTTTACAACTGCAGGGATTTGGTTATTGAAAGCTTAGTTAAATTGGAATTTCTTATATGACTTTTTCTAGGAAGACATAATGGCTGGATACAGAGGGCACCATCAGGCCGAAGAATAGATTATAACTAGCTCTGGCTTGTGAACTAGTGGGCTTACCGGGGTTACTTAATAGAAGCATGGGGAACTTTAAGGTAGCTTCACCACTATAAAGTCTCACCTCTAGCATTTTCAATAATGAAAAGCTGCACCACTAAAGTCTTACTACCCTTAGTCAGCCTGTCCTATTCTACATTCTGTAGCACCCTCCAGAACCACATGCAGCTGGAGCACAATCTTAGGTGAGGGTCTTATAACACCCCTCACCTTTCCACCATGGAATGTTAGTATCCTCATCACCATTACCACAGACATAGCTATGAGCTATATCCTGCTTGTTTGGTTGCTGTGGCTGTAAGCCAAGATTTTTATAAGCCATCACAGCTACTCTGTTTTGTGAGTGCATGCTCAAGATAGTAGATGCACAGACCACAGTTTCCTGGTGCATTACATCTAGTCAGAAAGCAGAGAGAGATGAGTGCTGGCAATCTTGGATGTTCATAGGGTGGTGTCACCCACATCCAGGCTGCTCTTTTCTACCCAGTTAAACTTTCCTGGAAATACCCTCATAGATGAACCCAAAAGTATATACTTTTATGGTATTTGTTAATCTCATCAAGTTGAAATGAGATTAACCATCACAGGTGGCTTCCAAAATTATAGCTCAATGAGCTGCTAAGGAGTCAGTGAGACCATGAGGTAGCTTCTGAGATGCCTTAGATCTGATTGTAGCTGATGAGGTAAACCATAGGTGCCAGGGGCTGTGCAGAGAGTCAAGATTAAAAACAACAAAATTGTGAAGGCTATTTATAGACCTGTCCATGAAACAGCTATAAAACTATGAGTTTACATATGAGAAATGAGTAAGTCAGTATATACTTATGCCTCAAGTATAGTGTGTTGCTATTTTAACATTTTTATTTGAAATATTTTTATGTCAGAATATTTCTTTGTAGGCAATCTTTGTAGCAAATGTTAATTGTGCTGGCATTCTTGTCTCCCTTCTGGTAAGACGTTTCAGCCATTCTCCAGGATGATGGGTTCCTCTTTCCTCCCTTGTTCCTGTAGTTTTTTTGTAATGTGCTGACTCAACAATGTTTGAATATGACAAAAATGAAAACACAGAAAAGTAGCATATGACTTAATTTCCTTTCATACAGTATAACTTCTACTCCAAAAATTTGTCCTATTGCTATATTGTGTTTTGATGTAATTCTTTTTTTGTGGTATCAAAAGTTTTTCTTGCAGTTAAAAAAGTTTTAGAATCTGAATCATCTAATAACTTAGAGCATCTATGAAATATCTAAAACAAGTTATAAAAATTATGACTTGATATTAAATATGTAAAAATTTTAGGCAAAAATTTGTCTAGTTCAGTGAATTCAATGCTTCTTTGTGTGATTCTTTAAATTTCTGACTTGTGAACTTGAAAGCATAGCATCATGCTGGTAAGAGTATGATGTTATGTCTTAAGTATTCCTACCTTCTGTTCTGTTGGTGTCTTCTCCATGATAGAACTCTAAAACTTTTCAAGGTAGGCATTATCTCTATAATTTATGCTCCAAACATGCCAAATTCACATATGTAGATGACAAGGATAAAGATTCATTTAATTTATAAATAACATATAAAAAAAAATCCCTCTCTATATTTGGTTGTATTTGAAAAGGGATGCCAGATCCACAAAAACACTGGTCCTAGCTTTATCTCCATGGCAAGGAACTCTAAGAAGAACACAGGGGTGCATGCTTTAAAGTCTCTGAAGCTACTTTATAGAATAGGAGTTGGATAACATAACTATATGAACCCAAAATAATTTCGGTCATTGACACCTCAGTTCTATAAGTACTGTGTCATTAAAAAAAAAATTAGAAGCTTCACATTATTTCTTCTGTTAAGACACATGGTTGTATAATAGTACTGTTAACATACTTAGCTCAGATTTTGTTCTTGTTCTTTGTTTTACAAGGAGAGGGACTTTGGTTTGTTTGTTTGTTTTTGTAAGACAAGGTCTTCTGTACTCCTGGCTGGCTTGAAACTATTCTTGTAGCTTAAGCTGGCCTTGTAATCACAGCAATCTGCCTCAGACTCCTGAGTACCTAGATTACTGGATGAGCCAAAATTCATGACGTCCTCTTTCTCTCTTTTTTGAGATTAATATAATCACATTTGTCCCATTTATTTCCTCCCCTAAACCTTCCCAGAACTACTCCTTGGTCTTTCAAATTCATGGCCTCATTTTATTGTTATTATATGTACACACACACACACACACACATCATACACATACACATTCTTAAATATAACCAATTGATGTATTCTTCCCTGGAAAAGACGGTTTCTTCTGCTCTCAGCATTCCTCAGTTACCTCTAGTTCTTTGTGGAGTTTTGCATCCTCATGGGCTTTTTCTGTCTACTTTTGCATGTCCATTGGTATCCTTGTTTAGTTTATGTTCAGGCAGTCATGTTGGTGAGACATTGAGTGTGGTACTTAACATTACTGGGAGACACAAAGACACAATCTCATAAAAAAAACCCCATGATTTTACAACACTGAATAATTAGCTAGGTTTCCGGTACTAGGCATAATTTTCTTCTTGATGAGCAGGTCTTAAGTCCAGGTAGGGGGCTATTGGTTACCACTAAGGCATGCATACTACTACTGCACCCTTAGAATTACTCATCTTCTGGTTCTTACAGTGTTTCTGTTACCCTTCTGTAGTTCCCTTAACTGTTAAGTGTGGGAGTGTTTTGCAGAAGTATTTATTGGGACTAGGCCCCATAATTCTGCATTTTGATCAGTTGTAGTTTTCTGTAGTGGTTACCATCTGTTGCAAAGCCCAGTTTCCTTGAGGAAGGTTGAAGACTGCAGTTATCTGTGGCAATAAGGGGGAATGTTTACATTGTTAGGCATTATGTTGGTTTAGTAGTGGTTATAGATTCTCTTCCAATATCTATGATTTTACAACACTGAATACTTAGCTAGGTTTTTAGTACTAGGCATAATACAGCATGCATACTACTACTGCACCCTTAGAATTACTGTGCCAAGCTGGTGCTTCTTGTAGTTCATTGGTAGCATCACTGAGTAGGACAGATGGTTTATTGATTGGTTTGTAGGAAGGTGAGGCTCAGATATTTGGGTCAGAAAATTGTTTACAGATAAAATGACCTGAAGGATTTTTATCTACCTGATACTTGTCTGGTCTCCATACCTGCTACATACCTGCTGAACTTGTCTCCAGGACTGGGATGGTGTGTGTTCTGAAAACAGAAAACTAATGGTTTGAAATTTGAGTTTGAACAGGAAACATGTGTTTTTATAAATTTAATATTATAGAGCCTGTGGAAATGACTCGGTCGGTAAAGGAGCTTGCTATGCAAGCATAAGCACCTGAGTGGAATCCTGAGTACCCACATAAGAAGTCATGTGCGATTGTGTGTGGGTCCTGGAAACATACTGGCCAGCCAGCCTAGCTGAATGGTGATCCTGCAGATGAGTAAGACTGTTCTCAGAGAGTAAGAATAGCAGCAGTGGAGGACACTCAACATCTTCCCCTGGCCTCTGCATGTGCATGCACCACATACTCATATACCACACATATCCACCACACATGCATACACATAAAATTTAATGTTGGAGTTAAGATATAACAGTGTTTAATTTTTATTCATGCCTTTTATCTTGCTTTACAAAGACAATGAGCAAGGTTTTAAGTTGCATCTGTGCTGTTTATAGGTGGACAGGACTAGAGAAAAGAGGGAAAGGTACTGGTTGAGTCAACAGTAGGATTTTAATTTTAGTCTTTCTATTATATGAGCCAAAAGAATATCCTTTCCTAGGAGAAGGTTCTGTGGCCTGATATTTTTAACACAGTCATAAAATAAATTTGTCACTAACCAGCAGTACAAAATATGCCACAATACTGACTTGGTTCTCATACGTAACAATGTAACCAACAATAGTAATACTTAACAGATTTTCTTTCATACTCACAGATCAAATAGGTAAAATGAAAATTTATAGTCAATGGGAAAAGGGACTTCAATCAAAACTAAATTTGTTTAAGACAATTTTATTTACAAATGTAAGGAAATCAGAATATTACTTTAAACACTTGTATATAAAGTAAAAAAAATCAATGAACTGTGTGAAAAGAAATTTGATAATTATTAGTAAATTATGCTTTATTTCATTAATAGTAATAACCTGTATGCTAAGAGCCTTTGAATATTTCTGAGAAATATTCTAACTGGGACATATAATTATATAGTTGTTTAATTGGACTTGGCTAAATTAGTTTTCAGTGAATGGATCTGCTTTGCTCAGAATATTTTCCTGGGATTGTATCATAACTTTGAGAAGCAAAGATTGAAAACCATTGAGCCCTTCAGACCTTCAGAGGTATCATTGAGGAACTAAATTTTTGTAAATTGTCTAGGAGCTTTGCTATATTGCATATTTTAATGAGAAATGCACTTTTTTATATGACTTAAGTAGACCTGATGCTTTTAGTTAAATACAAGAGTTTAGCAAGATGCATATTGTATAACATAGGGCACAGAGGCTGTTCTCTTATTAATGATAGCTTGTTTAAATACTTACAGGAAAACTACTTTGGAGAAGATGACATGTACATGGACTTTGAAGAGGTCATTTCAAGCCCCGTCCTGTCACTGTCAACATCCTCCAGTTCTGGGTGGACTGCTGTTGGAATGGACAATGACAGAAGGGAAAATGAAAGTTCAGCTAAGTCAGTCCATCCGCTTGCCTTGCGGCCCTGGGATATTACTGTACTTGTTAATTTGTATAAAGTTCATGGGCGCCTTCCTGTGGTAAGTGTCTAAGGTCAAAATGATCAGGGCTATATTATGATATCTGTCTAGCATAGGTAGCTGTGTATCTTAGAACTTTACATTTTCTTTTTTTAATTTATTTTTTAAATTTACTTTTTATTTATTCACTTTACCCCTCACTCACTGCCCTCCTCTCAGTCACCCCCTCCCACAATCCTTCCCTCTTCTACCCCCTCTCCTTCTCCTCTGAGCTGGGTGGGGCCCCCCTAGGTATCCTACCACCCTAGTACTTCAAGTCTCTGCGAGTCTAGACACTTCCTCTTTCACTGGGGTCAGACAAGGCAGCCCAGCTAGAAGAACATATCCCACATACAGGCCACAGCTTTGGGATAGCCCCCAGTCCAGTTGTTTGGAAGCCACATGAAGACCAAGCAGCACATCTGCTTCATGTGCAGGGAGGTCTAGGTCCACCCTGTGTATGTTATTTGGTTGGTGGTTCAGTCTCTGAGAGCCCCAAGGGTCCAGTTTAGTTGATTCTGTTGGTCTTTGAGGGCCTGCAGTCCTTCCTCCTATTCTTCCATAAGAGTCCCCAAGCTTCATCCCTGTTTGGCCGTGGGTGTTTGCACCTGTGTGAGTCAGTTGGTGGTGGAGCTTCTCAGAGGACAGCCATGCTAGACTCCTGTCTGCAAGCATAACAGAATATTTGGTATTTGTCTAAGAGATGGGTCTCAAGTTGGGCTGGTTATTAGTTGGCTATTCCCTCAGTCTCTGCTCCATCCCCAGTCCCTGCATTTCTTATAGACAGGATAAGTTTTGGGTTAAAAGTTTTGTGGGAGGGTTGGTGCCCCTATTGCTCCACTGGGTTCCTGCCTGGCCATAGGAAGCAGACTCCCCAGGTTATCCCCAGATAACCCCAATGCTGTGAGTCACAATTAAAGATACCCCCATTGATTATTAGGTGCCTCCTGTATCCCAGGTCTCCATCTCTTCCTGGAGATGCCCCCTACCAGTCCCCTCCCCTCCTCCACCCACCCCATCAATTGCAGATTCCCATTCATTCTCATGGTCATCTGGCCATCCCACCTGTCCCTTACCACACCCTACCACAAAACCCTCAAATTCCCCTCCTGATTTCTCCCACCCAGTTCCCACCCTCCATCTGCCTTCCATGGCCATTCCATTCTTTCTTCCAAGTGAGACTCAAGCATTCTTGCTTGTGCCCTTCTTCCTATCCAGCATCCTTGTATCTGTGGAGTCTAACCTAGGCATCCTGTAGTTTATGGTCAGTCTCCACTTATAAGTGAATTCATACCATGCATGTCCTTGTGGGGCTGGGTTACCTCACTTAGGATGATATATTTTTTTTCTATTTGCCTGCAGATTTCATGATGTTCTTGTTTTTAATAGCTGCGTAGTAAAGATGTACCATATTTTTTTTGTCCATCTTCATTTGAGGGACATCTAAATTATTTCCAGTTTCTGGCTATTACGAACAAAATTTCTATGAACATAGTTGAGCAAATGTCCTTGTAGGATGGTGGGACATCTTTTGGATATATACCTAGGAGTGGTGTAGATGAGTTTTGAGGTAGAACTATTCCCAGTTTTCTGAGAACCCACTAAATTGATTTCCAAAGTGGTTGTACAAGTTTGACCTTCCAGCAGCAATGGAGGAATGTTCCTCTTGCTCCTTATCTTCACCTTACATTTTTTTTCTTTTTTTTTCATCTTTTTATTTTTTTTAAAATTGGGTATTATATTTACATTTCAGATTTTATCCCCTTACCCCACTTCCTCCCATCACCCAGGAACCTCCTATTCCATCCCCCCTTCTCATGCTTCTATGAGGCTGTGCCCCCACCTACACCCCACCCCCACTACCCCCTCCGCACCCTCACATCCCCCCCCCCCCCCGTGATCGTTTTTTCATGGGACCAAGAGTCTCTTCTCCCACCTATGCCCGACAAGGCCATCCTCCCCTACATATACCGATGGAGTCTTGGGTCCCTCCCTATGTGCTCCCAGGCTGGTGGTTTAGACCCTGGGGGTCTCTGGTTGATTGGTATTGTTGCTTTCCTCCTGGGGTCACAAATCCTTTCTGCTCCTTCAGTCTTCTCTCTAACTTCTCCATTGGGAAACCCTTGATCATATCAGTGGTTAGCTGTGAGCATCATCCTCTGAGTGTGTCAGTCTCTGGCAGACCTCTAAGGAGACAGCTATATCATGTTCTTGACAGCATGCACTTCCAGCCATCCACATCAGTGTCTAGCTTAGGTGACTGTACATGGGATGGATACCCAGGTGGAATGGTCTCAAGATGACCCCTCTTTCAGTTTCTGTCCCATGTTTTGTTTCCATATTTGCTCCCTTGAGTATTTTTGTTTCTCGTTCTAAGTAGAACTGAGGCATCCCCTCTTGGTCTTCCTTCTTTATGAGCGTCATGTGGTCTGTGGGTTGAGTCTTCGCTATTCCAAGCTTTTGGGCTAACATCTGCTTATCAGTGAGTAAATACCATGTGTGTTCTTTTGTGACTGGGTTAACTCACTGAGGATGATATTTTCTAGTTCCATCCATTTACCTAAGAATTTAATGAATTCATTATTTTTAATAGCTGAGTAGTACTCCATTGTGTAAATGTACCACATTTTTTGTATCCATTCCTTTGTTGAAGGACATCTGGGTTCTTTCCAGCTTCTGGCTATTATAAATAAGGCTGCTATGAACATAGTGGAGCATATGTCCTTATTATATGTTAGAGCATCTTCTGGGTATATGCCCAGGAGTGGTATAGCTGGGTCCTCAGGTAGTGCTATGTCCAATTTTATGAGGAACCTCCAGACTGATTTCCAGAGTGGTTGTACCAGCTTGCATTCCCACCAACAATGGAGGAGTGTTCCTCTTTCTCCACATCCTCGCCAGCATCTACAATCACTTAAATTTTTTATCTTAGCCATTCTGACTGGTGTGAGGTGGTATCTCAGGGTTGTTTTGATTTGCATTTCCCTGATGACTAAGGACGTTGAACATTTCTTAAGGTGCTTCTCAGCCATTCGAATTTCCTCAGTTGAGAATTCTTTGTTTAGCTCTGTACCCCATTTTTAATATGGTTATTTGGTTGTCTGAAGTCTTAATTTCTTGAGTTCTTTGTATATATGGGATATTAGCCCTCTATCCTCACCTTACATTTTTAAAATTTTTATCATGAGGCCATGGACCAGTTTGGGGCATTCTGGAAAAAAAGAAAGGAAAGAAAAAAAGAGGTTAGGTTTGACCTTGGAGGTTGAGTTGTGTTAGAGGTTTGGATTTAGAATTTAGTTTGGTTCTGCTTTACTTTGAAGCCTGTTCTTGAGCTTGTTGGGGGTGACTTGGCCTGACACAAGAAGCCAGGAGCTTCAGATCCATATAGGGAGAGGAGACTCTGGAGCACCCTGTTGTAGTCATATATACAACCATTGCATAGTACTGCTAGTTCTTATGTTGTTATAAAGGGGGCAGAATGATTTGTTTGGTCACTATGCACTATTTTTCCTGTTAAATATTCAAAATCTTTTAATCATGATAATTGTTATTTTGAACTTTGTGTTTTGATGGTGATGTTTTGGTTAACTCTAGCATGGAACCACTGATGGTCCTGAGTGCCCAACAGCATTCTTGGAAAGACTGTGTTTTGAAATGAAAAAAGGATTCAGAGAGACTATGCTGCAGCTTGTCCTGTCACCCCTGAATGTGTTTGTCAGTGATAATTATCAGGTAATTTCACAGTGACATATGGTAATGATTTAAGATACTTATCATTAATATATAGTCAAAATAGTGTTAGCTTCCATATTTGGTTCTTTTTTAAAATAGATTTTTAATTTCACTATAGTGCTGTTTTTTTATATATGTGGATATATATATATATATATATATATATCTGATATATATATATCTGAGCTGTTTGTAGAGTTAATCTTTTTTGTTTGTGCTAGTCCTTTTTTATATGATCTTAATTATGTTTAGAAATGGAATGAAATAATTCATGACTTTCTGATATGTTTATAGAAGGGAATGATTTCTGTTAACTGGTACCATAAAACACACATGTTCAATGATTTAATTCTCAGTCGCCTAATAAACTTAGACAATATCTTGAAAGTTCCCTCACCATTACTTTTTGGGACTCTTCTGGAAGAGAACCAGTGACTCTAACCTAATGAGGATTTATTCTAATTCTTGGCAGATTGACACTATTATTTTTAAATGTCAAGCAGCTTCTATTACTACCTGTTACTATACATGTGTGTGATGTCAAAATACAATTGGAGTTTAATGTCAGGCAGATATATGAAAATAAAAATGCAGGTCTCCAAACCATTAGTTGTTGATCATTTATAATGGATAATGTGCAGTCACCAATCACGTTATTTTAAAAAAGGATGGCCATTTTTACTTTTTGCTTTAACCACAGCTGATTATATTTTTATTTGTAGACTTTTTATTTATGTGAGCCGGTGTCATACAGAGGATCCCGGCTTGCTTTGAACATGTAATCTTCTGCTTCTTAACCTCCTGAGTGCTGGAATTCTAGGCATGAGACAACATCTATGGCTAGTTTGTAAATTTTATTTATTTTATTTTTAAGTTGAAAATTTTTTCTCTTTATTGAAAATAGATTTTTTTTCATACAACACATCCTGACCACAGTTTCTCCTGCTACCTCTCCTCCCAGCTCCCCCAAGTGTGCCCCAGATCCACTCCCCCTCCATTTTGTTTTTAAAGAAGGCCTCCAGGAAACAACAGCCAAACAGGACAAAACAAGATAGAATAAGACAAGGCAAAAGCCCTCCTGTAGAGGCTGGACTAAGAGACCCAAAAGGAGGAAAGGAGTTCTAAGATGAGGCCAATGAGTCAGAGAAACACCTGTTCCCACACTCTGGTGTCTTCCAAAAACAGCAAGCTAATAGCTATAAGATACACTTGGAGGACCAGGCGCAGACCCATGCAGGCCCCATTTTTGGTACTTTAGTCTCTGTGAGTCCATATGAGACCTGCTTAATTGACTCTGTGGCCTTTTTCTTTTGGTGCCCTCCATCCTCTCTGAATCCAACACTCTCTCCTTTCTCTCTTCCAAGGAAGGTTTCTCTGATCACCAAAGGGAGGGACCCAATAAAGCCCTACAATTTAGATTCTCCATCTACATAATGTCTGTGGGTCTCTGTACTTGCTCTTATCTGCTTCTGAGGGGATTCTCTCTGATGATGACTGGACAAGGCACCAATCTATGAGGATTAGCAGATTGACATTAGTAATTATTTCATTGAAGTTTTTTTTTTTTCTTCATCATATTGGGTTCTAGGCAGTGTAGGGCATGGTCTCTTTCATGGCATAAGCCTGAAGTTAAACCAAACATTGTAACATGTAGAGCATTTTCTTGTGCTAAAGAGTCTAGAATATGTACCAAGCTCTACATTCACTAAGGTGCATGGCTGTTGTCCTCATCAGCGAGGCTCCTACTGTCAGTTTTCAGAGAGTGATCTTCTGTCCTAGCATCAGCCTGGGTTGTTTCAGGATCTCCATGGGATGCCTTTGGCCAATAGTACAACTGAATGTAATCCAGTCCCGTCACCAGAAGCTTTGCCTGACTTACAAAAAATGGTCAGTTCAGACTCTATAACCTCCAATACTAGAGGACTTCCCTAGGGTTACCCTTACAGATTCCAGGAAGTTTCCACTGCATTCGGTTTCCATTTATTTATAGAATTTTATTTTTTGTATTTGAATATCTGATATAGCTGATCATAACAGTTGAAATCAGTAATAGGTGCTAGACAATGTTCTTATTTTTCTTTTTTAAACGTTTGGTTTGAGATAATTTTAGATCTCTAGGAAATAACAAAAATTTTAGGGACGGCTTTTGAATATACCACTCCACTCAAATTCTTTTATAGTATAAGACTTTTATATAATTACAGTTTAGATTCAGACTATACATTGATATGTACAGTGTGTGTTCATAGTTCGGCATCATTTTATTACATATATATTCACACCACTAAAAGGAAGAGACAGAACTGTCATCACAGAAACCTCATTTGCATAAAGCTTAATTTGTCATAGAATTTGAAAAAAAAATTGGCCCTCTTTTCTGTGATTAGTGGGTTGCTATAATTAGTTTGTATTCTGGAATATGTGTGTGTGGAAAGTAAAAGAAAGGTATTTTAAGAATAAAGGGGAAAATTATTTTCTTATGGGTGAATTCTGAGAATCTTAGATGAATTTCTAGTTTCTTTGGATTACAAAAATCATGCTTCAACTTTTAATTACCTCATTCACAAAAGGCATTACTAGATTTAAAATAAAAACATTTTGTTGAGCTCATTATGAAGTTTTATATTAACCCATATTATTGAGGTATATGAGTTTGTAGAAAGATGAAATTTCAAAATATATTTGGAGAATTAGAGAAATAACTCCTGGGAAGGAGATTTGAGTGTGGTTGTAGGAATCCTGTTGGTGTTTTGTTTCCCAGGTTACTTGAGCTTCATGTTTCTTTCCAAACACAATTCATACCTGGAGTTTGCTTACCTGCTTACCTTGCTCACCTTCTGTTAGAGTAACAAAGCATTTGTTCATTTGTCTACACTGTTTAATGTGCTTTTTTGATAGGAAGCTTCACAGTGTGATCCCTCCCAGATGACACTGATGAGCCATTCAGCCTGCCACTATTACTCCTGCTAGCATTACTCTTAACATGATGCACTAAAGTAAAGGATCTGAAGTCAAGTATTGGTTGCTGTGTACAATTATGAAGCAACACACCCTTTAAACTTATGCTCATTTCTGATCTATATTAGTTGCCTAAAGCTATCCTAATAAAGTACATGGATTAGTTTGCTTAAAATAGCAAGACGTTTATCCTCTGATAGCTCTGGGTGTTCACAGTGGTAAGATGTTAGTAGGGCTTATCACAGAGACACTTCCTGGCTCTGCGTAGTTGCTGGGAATCTCAGTAGCCCTTGGTATTTCTGAGTTTGTAGATGCATTGCTCAGATTACTCCCTCAGTTCTCAATAAGATCCTCCCTGCGTACCTTTTTGTCCTAACTTTTTCTTTCTGTATGAACACTGGTCCTATAAGGGTCCACTGTAATTTAGCACCACCTCATCTTAAAGTGATTATACCTGCAAAAACTGTGTTTTCAATATGTCATATGCATGAGTTTTAGGACTGAACCTATTTTTTTAGGAGTTAGAATTCAACCTGATACAGTATGATGCAACACATAACATTCAAAATATAGTACTCATTTTGATGAATCAGATAAGTTGAAAATTCTGAAGTTTTTTATTGACTATTTTCTGCATGTTTTCTAATTAAAGGAGTTAAGTCATAGAGAATAGGTAACGCTTTATATAAAGTCATACAGTTCATATAAAATTAAAATTGTAGGAAAAGAGCTTCTAGTTATTGCAGTTATAATTTTAAGTTTTCTTTATAAAACTTCTTATAAAAGTCCTTATCTTTAAAGAATGTTTTAAAAAGTGTATTTTTATAAACGTATTTCAAGGCAGGGACACTAATCTTATGATAAAGCCTACACCATGCACAAAAAGAAAGACCATAGTAGTAACAGCTTACTAAGTATTTGTGAACTATTTTAATATTGATTGTTAGATTGAAGGCCCCAACAAAACAAATTTGTCTAACTAGTTATTAGCTTCCACTTTTTTGTCACATTGTTAGGTAAAGTGAGATTCTTGGTGAACAAAACAGCAATGGTCCTTACCTAAGTGATTTCAGTGGAGAAGATGATAGGGAGAAGAAGATTGAAATTAAAATAAATAACTTCAAGTATGAAAAGTACTAGGAGGAGACTCATATGTTGTGCTTTGGTAGCATATAATAGGGTCTGTGCAGCCAGTGTATCAAGGAAGACTTAGTTTTAGGATATAGTACATCCTAGACACTTAATTTTAGTATTCCTAGCCTCCTATAAGACCACTTACACTCCCTATCAGAGTACTAACTTGTTTTCATTAATGTTACCAGCAGTTGCCAGTCTGAGATCTGCATACTTTCAGAATTTAGTATCTTTCCTGGTGGTGGGCCTCATATATAAATGCTATACCATATCAGCTGAATCAGTTCTCATGTCATACTTTCCAGACAGCATATTTTATTGTTCATATCCATGGGGGATTACGGCACTAGAAATTATAGTGTTTTCTTGGACTTCTTACCATCTTATTGTTGTTTTCAGCAGCGACCCCCTGTGGATGAAGTACTTAGGGAAGGTCACATCAATTTGTCAGGTCTCCAGCTGAGAGCACATGCCATGTTTTCAGCTGAAGGTCTTCCCTTAGGAAGTGACTCCTTAGAATATGCATGGCTGATTGATGTGCAGGCTGGAAGCCTTACAGCTAAAGTCACAGCACCACAGGTAGGTTTTCACAAAATTGTCTCCATAGGTTTGTGCTCATAGTGCTGTCTCCTATCATCAGCTTTGTTTCTGTCTCTCTGTTGAGGGCAATTGGATCACTTTCCCTAGCTCCACTGCCTTGTCTGGCCTCAGTGGGAGAGGGTGCACTTAGTCCTTTGTAGCTTGATGTTCCAGGGAGGGGTGGTACCCAACGGAGCGCCCCCTTTTCCTCAGAGGGTACAATGAGGGGAGGGATTTGTGAGGGGGAGACTGGGAGGAGAGTCGGGAGAGGATGCTGCAATCCAGATGTAAAGTGAATAAATAAGTAAATACATTAAATAAGCAAACATAAAAAAAAGAGTCACTGTGAGCCAGCCTGATGTTTATTGCATCCCAGTAGTGGAGCCATTCTTGACACTCAGAATTTAGCAACAGAAAAGCCATTGCCAAATTTTACTTTTCTAGGCCATATATGACTGACTGATATGTAGTTCCATATAACATGTGAACTTTAGACTTGTGTTTTGGGGAAAAGATGTTCCAATATTGGAAGGCCAACTAATTCAGCTTTAATAATATTTCTTATAAACAGTTCTCATTATCTTTTGTTTTTCTCCATCGTATGTGTTATATGGGACCACTTTACTTTAATCCATAAATAATTTTATGTTTATTCTGTTAACTAAAATTATATAATCTTAACTGTTGAAATTATATATTTGGAATGACACTATGTATCTGTCTCGATGTATTTATTGTTAACTCTAATGCATTATAAAATCAAGGGTATCAGCTGGATGGTGGTGACGAATCTTAGTATCTGAGTTATTCTGTTCACTTAAGCTGTTACATAGACAGAAATGCTTTAATCTTCAAAGTACCTAGTTTTTAAAATTGTAACTCAGTATCATCATAGATAACTAAATTTTTCAAAATTGAATATTAATAATTACAGGATTTTAGGTGCCCTTTTGTGCAGTTACCTATCCAGTGGATCTAGTTAGTTTTAGAAGAATAAAGGTTTAACCCTTGATTTTAAAAAGTATTTGCTTTTGAAGTTGATGAAGTGAAAGTTTTAATTAAAATTAATTTTCTTTTAACAATGTAGTTTGACATTCACAAATGGAAAGCAACAAGCTTATAAATGATATCAAGGTAGAATATCATCCATTAGCCAGTACTTATTAAGTAGCAGTTACACAATTTTGAATTCTTTCAGACATTTTAGACTTTGTAAACTTTTGAATACTGGATATTTGTTTAGAAAGCTAATAATATTGTCCCCCTGTTATTACTTGTAGCTAGCATGTCTCTTGGAATGGGGGCAGACATTTGTTTTCCACGTGGTATGCCGGGAGTATGAACTGGAAAGACCAAAGTCAGTCATAATATGCCAACATGGAATTGATCGTCGGTTCTGTGAATCCAAGGTATGTTAACAGGTGTACTGGCAATACTATAACCATTCATACTGTTTTAAAAATGAAACATTGGGGCTTAGCTTTAAATCAAATATATATAGCTGTGAAGTTAATAGCTTACTTTTTTTTTTCTTTTTTTCTTTTTTGTTTTTTTTTTTTTTTGTTTTTTTCTTGAGACAGGGTTTCTCTGTATAGCCTTGGCTGTCCTGGAGCTCACTCGGTAGACCAGGCTGGCCTCAAACTCAGAAATCCGCCTGCCTCTGCCTCCCAAGTGCTGGGATTAAAGGCGTGCGCCACCACCGCCCGGCCTAGCTTACTTTTTCAATTAATGATTTTATAAATTCTTAGTTAGTTAGTTGTATCTAAAATGAAGCCAGTATGAAAACAATTCACAAATATAATGTAAGAATTTTATATTAATTTACACTTTTATTATTAAAAATTTTATCTTATTTCACTATTATACTATCAATCCATTTGTAATTTAGCTGTGCATATAAGATTTAGAAATTGAAGCAATAAAGCCAAGTAAATACCTTATTTAACATGATTCACACAGCATCCTGAAACTTAATTTCAATATTGGCATTTGTTAGATTTTGGATTCCACAGACTGTATGTTCTTTTCAGAATACTGAGTTGCCTCAAGTTAGCATTATTTTTATCACCCTACAAGCGTCATAGAGTATAGATGGGAGCCTCTACAAACTGTTTACAGTGACAGTTAAATGAATAATGTAACTGTCACTACATGCCCTAGGAGTTTGTGCCATTTGCTCTCTGTGTTTTAAATATGCACACTACAGAAGACTGAGAAATCATGACGGTTTCAGACGAGGAATATAATGGTAGTTGTGTGGCAGATGAGATGTTAACAATTGAGTCTTTCATTCACTAACAGTATTTCCCTTTATATGTTTGCCATTTAAATTGTATTTGTTTGTTACATTACTAGAATTTCACATTAAAACAGTAATGCCCCAGAAAAGTGTTTATGTCATTAATGGTTTTATTAGTTAAGTTTATTGCAGCATAATTTACATGTGGTATATTAACTCTTTTTAAGTTGTACAATATAAGTTTTAACATGTGTGTGTAACATGTAAAATACTGTATACATGTGTGTATCCATTAGCACCAGTGCAGATAAAGAACATGTTATACTTTGGGAAATTTGTTTTAATTTCAGTCAATCCTTGTCCTATAAAAAGTGTGCCTCTTTTGGCAGTTCATATTATTTTGTTTTACTCCATTGTAAACACTTTATTGTTGTTATATTTGTGTGTGTGTTTGATGCATGTATATGGGTGCTCATGTGCCTCAGTACTTGTGTAGTGCTCAGAGGACAACTTATGGCTTCAGTCCTCTTTTCACCTTTTATGTAAGTACTCAAGATTGAATTTATGTATTGGCAGATGCTTTTACCTGCTGAGCCATCTTGCAAGCCCTTCTAATTTTTCCTAGAGGAAATCCATTGGCATAGGGCATTGATTGTTTCTTCTTATTCCTATGTCACTAATGTGCCACACATGCTCTTTGGCCAGGCCTGTTTACTCATGGCTTTCATTTCCTCAAGTTCACTGAAGTGGGAATATGTCTGTTTTCTTCCAACCTAAACATTGCCAGATCTGCTTTAGAATCAAAATGAAATGAAGTTTGTATGTATTATCCTAAATATGAAAATATTTATAGTTGATTTCCTCGTGCGTGTTATGAAAATGTGTACATGTGACCAATATATGCTTGTGCATGTGATTTTCATAGGGAAAACTTATACTAGAAGACTCAAACTTGTGAGTGCTATGCAGCTTTATATTAAGTTTGTGATGGTTTTTTTTTTTTTTTTTTTTTTTTTTTGGTTTTTCGAGATAGAGTTTCTCTGTGTAGCCCCGGCTGCCCTGGAACTCACTCTGTAGACCAGGCTGGCCTTGAACTCAGAAATCCGCTTGCCTCTGCCTCCCAAGTGCTGGGATTAAAGGTGTGTGCCACCACTGCCCAGCAAGCTTGTGATGTATTTATTTCATCTATTTACTCTGACCAATTTTGAGTCTGAGTAACAAGTAATATATATTATATATGTTATATGTACTGTATATATAACATACATACATATAATTCAGTTAGAGAGAGGGATTGAGAGATTTGCCAATTTTAAGATTGGAATATGGTTACATAAGTCTAGGTTTCTAGTGGGTTATTTTTATTTCTGATTATTTCAGTTGTCATTATAAAACAGTGAAATTTAATTGAATAAAAATTGATCATATGACAAGAATTCTACTTAAATAATGAGGTTTAATTAAGTGTCAAAATAATGAAGTAATAGTTGTATTATTCTTTTTTACTTTAGTTGAGTTGTATTCCTGGGCCTTGTCCAACATCAGATGATTTAAAATACACCATGACTCGTTTAGCAGTAGATGGAGCTGATATTTATATTGTGGAACATGGTTGTGCTACAAATATAAAGGTAACTATTTGTTTACTTCTTAGCCAGGGTAATTAATTCTCTTTTTACTAAAGTAAATCTTTATATTTGGAAACATCTGTACTATTCCCACTTTATACTCATGTATATTTTTTTGAACCTTTTTGTCTGTTAGTACTTCCACCATATTTTCACCTTGAATTACCATGACATTGATTCATGGCAGGATGTAAAATAGCAGGTTGTAGTTATGCCCCTGGCATAGTATTTTTAAAAGATATTACTGTGAGTCACTTAAAAAGCTGGATGCACTGGCACACATCTGAAGCACTCCAATGATAAGGTGAGCACAGAGATATGAGGACTGCCCAGAACTTGGCAGACAGACCAGTTAGAACTGCAGAATAGTAGCAAAAGTTAAGAGAGATCCTGTCTCAACAAGGTTCAAGGAGAGAACTAACTTCTGAAAGTTGCCTTCAGCATTTGGAACAATGGATTGATGATATTTATCCTATTCAAATTCTTGGAAGGATGTTCAGAGTTTAAGAGTGAGGAGCCATCTCGAGTATCATGCCAAATACCAATAGATTTGTGTTACTTCTAAAATTTACAATGATTGTCATTATAATTAGGAAAAAGTTTAAAGACACTTGCAGGGTATTTGGCGTAATTCTAACACCTCTCTGGATGTTTTAACTTTGCATAGTAAGATTATAAATTTAAAGAATGCTACTCTGTTGAGCTTTGATGCTGTAGATACTGCTGATAAAATTGTTCATGGCCTGAGGTCAGTATTTCCATTTTGATCAGGCTTTAAGAATAGTATATATAGCTTGACCATGCTAGCTGTTTTTGTCCTTTGAATACTTTTATTCCTACCAATTGTGTCAAAGCTTGTCTTTAACAACATCAACATGTTGGCAGCCAAGTACATGGCTTGAACCTGAAAATGGACAGAGTTATTAAATTAACAGGCTGGCAAGCCAAGGATGGGTAAGATTCTGCATAGAGCCTTACCAACCTAAGACATAAATGCATTGCTTTTGATAATGCATATTCCATGATGGGTAAAGAAGGCATTCTTGTCAGAATGACCTAAGGTAGGCTAAGTCTTGTTTATGAAATGAAAAAGGGAGAGAAGTGGGGAGCTTTTGGGGATGCTTGGCAGGAATTTGACATTGGCCAAGGACAAGGAAATGGACTTCAGGCATGAATCTGACGTTAGGCTAGAACAAAGAAGTAATTTCAGACAAGAATCTAAATCTTAGGCTAGAATAAAGAATTTCAGGCAGGAATCTAAATCTCAGGCTAGGACAGGGAAGTAGGTTCAGATATTTTGGTCATCCTGATAAGCCCTTAGTAATAGTGATCATGGGACTCTGTTTATTACCTTGCTTGTTCTTTGATTATTTGTGTTTATTGTCTTGCTTGTTCCTTGACTATTTGCATCTATTGTATTGCTAGTTCCTCAACCTAGAACTGACCTTAATACTTGCATGTAATTAAAATGGTATAAAAGCAGATTGGGGGGAAAAAAAAAGAAAGTTGCCTCTGCCCCTCGAGTATATTCCAGGACACATGATGTAATGTGTCCTTCCTTCTCTCTAGTCTCCCTCTGTCACTAAATAATTTAAAAAAGGTTTGTTTGGAATGTCTGTTGGTTTTACCCATTTATATTTCTCCCTTGGCTTCTGAAAGCATTTGCTTACTTCCTCTGATCTATGGATTTTTATTTTTTAAATTAAGCTTTGCCATGTGCTTATGGTTTCAATTCTCTACCTCCTCTTGTTCTTTTGTTGGCTCCTTCAGTTGCATCTGCTCTTTAGAAATCACTTATTTATTTAATTGGGTGGGAGTGTGTGATATAAATGCCATGGGTGTGGAGGTCAGAGGACAACTGGTATGAGTTGTTCTCTCCTTTTACCATGTGGGTTCTGGTGCTCTTAACTTCTGGACTGACAGCATGCTTCCCTCCCCCACTTTGCCAATTTCCAGCCCTGCTTTGAACAAATTTTTTCCCTCACATTTATTTATTTATTTTTAGTGTGTGTGTTGAGGACAACTTGTAGAATTTGGTTCTCTCCATTTACTCTTTGGTTTTGGAGATGCAGCTCAGGTGGTCAAACTCTCTTACCTTCTGAGCCTTTCCTTCTGTATTCTTGCTTTTTGTTTCTTCCACCTATTTTTTTTTTTTTTAACTTTATTTCAGGTAGACACAAGTTCTGTAGTTTGTGCTAAAATACTTAAATATACTGAACTCACAGTGTTGTTTCCTTTTCTATTCCAAATTTAGATGGGTGCAGTTCGAGTTGCAAACTGTAATCTTCACAATCAGTCAGTTGGAGAAGGAATAAGTGCTGCAATTCAAGACTTCCAAGTGAGACAGTATATTGAGCAATTAAATAACTGCAGGATTGGACTTCAGCCAGCAGTGCTTCGGAGAGCCTACTGGCTGGAAGCTGGGTCAGCCAACCTAGGTCTTATTACAGTTGATATTGCATTAGCTGCTGACCATCATTCTAAACACGAGGCACAAAGACATTTCTTGGAAACTCACGATGTCAGAACTAAAAGGTTGGTGGAAATCTTCTAAGAGTAGTGGTGTCAGTGTCTGTTAAAAATTATTGGATAATTTTAGATGAAATTCTACAGTTGGGGTAGATTAAGAACATTTAATAGTTAATGACTGTTTCTTGTCTGTACCCTGGTTAATGTAAAGAAACCTGATACTTATAAGTAAATGTATCATTTGAGGTTCTGTAGTGATAGTGTGATTTTGGAAATAACATCTTTTTTAATGCTTTTTAAGTCTATACTATGTATTTTACAATGATAACAATTCAAATTATGGTTTCCAGATAACATTTTATGACACTATTTGCTCTCTCAGCTCTGTGCTTCCAATTCATTGCTCTAAGAAACCATCATATCATTATGTCCAGCAGAAAACTCTTTTGGCAGGCCTTCAAAACTTGAGGGACGAGTAAGAACACTTGTGCCTGGTTTTGTTACCCTTTAAGAAATGACTATGCTTTTTAAAACAGTTGTCAAAGTCTATTATTATTCTTATTTTCATTTTTCTTGCTGTGGCCAGCTGTGTTTTTGTTTTAAAAGGTAAATTGATCAAAAAGATAGACTGTAATGTTACATTTTTGTGTTTAATTTTTATATATATTAACAATTGAATTATAATTGAATATCTATCTTTTCAAATTTTCCTAATGAATTTTTTTCTGTGTTGTTTTTGGGTTTTTTTTGCATTCCATTTAGATTGTGGTTTTTGTGGCCAGATGATACCTTGAAGAATAAGAGGTGCAGAAACAAGTGTGGTTGTCTTGGTGGCTGCAGATTCTTTGGTGGCACAGTAACTGGCCTAGATTTCTTCAAACTTGAAGAGCTGACACCTTCCAGTAGCTCTGCATTTTCAAGCACAAGTGCAGAGTCTGATATGTATTATGGCCAGTCTTTGCTACAGCCTGGAGAGTGGATCATTACTAAAGAAATCCCCAAATCTGTAGATGGTAATAAAAGTGTGTTGTATGTGGTGATAACCTCTTGCTTCTGCCCCTGTGCTATTCTGAGAGAAGCCCTGTTACTTTATTCAATATAATTGATTATTTTTTAGTAGTGTTGCAGATAGGGGCTAAATAATCTATATGCATTTTGCAAGTAACTTAAAATCAGATAAATGTGTTTCTTTTGGAGGGGGGACATGATGTAGGATCAAAGTAGGTGCACTATTCCGACCTCCTGCTCGTGATAAAGAGCAATGTTCCCTGCAAAGCTTAGCCTAACTAAGCCTGTCCTCATATATACTGATCCCTATAGCTCACTTCAGTTTACTCTTACAGAATAACCTATCACAGCAACATTGTTATTAATCCCTATGTCACCAACACATTTCCAGGATATTTTCCTTGCTAATAAAGTTGAACATATCATGAAGAGAGATCTGCTCTTCTTGGAGTGTATCTGAGATGGTGTTGTAGACACTCTGGTTTCAAATGAGCAGTGCAACTGTCACTTTTTGAGCATGTTATATTTAGATTTAAGTGTTGCCTTTTCTCCAAAGATTTTAGAAATAAGTTTCCCTGATTCTTAGTTACACATTTCTATAATTAAGCTTAATGTTTACTCCTTAAATTTGCACATTATATAGATGTGAAATATAAAGATTAGTTTTGATATTTTATCAATATTTAGCATTTTCCCTTTTGGTTACTCAAAAAAATTACTAACTTTTGGTAGGTTTTTTTTTTTTTTTTTTAAATAAATGGTAGTAGTTTTAACAATTTTTATCAGATTGATTTTCTGTACATAGGAGACAAGGAGGCTACAGTGCTTAATCCTTGTATAATGGTAATGCAAAAATGTGTATGTGTTGTTTAGGGACATTTTATTTCAGAAATGTTACTATCACATAAAACTTACAAGTCACTAAAATTTCTTGAGATTTAAAATAAAATGGATATTAGCACATAGCTGTCTTCTTGTAACCTTATGGGTAAATAATGTTTATTTTAAAGTGTTAGTTCTGTTATTTTTCTCATTTCTTCCTCAAGCTGTCATGCAAGTTAGGTATTATCCCTGTTAATTGTTTGTTTGTTTGTGTCTTTTGGAACATGATCTTGCTGTGTAGCCACTTAGCCTTTAAATCACAGTTCCTCTCCCTCTAGAGTTACAGATTCTTTTGTTTATCCCTGCTTTTCAGGGAGGAAACTGAAGGGTTTTTTTGAGATTAAATTGTTCTAAGTCATACAGCCAAGTGGAATATGGGTTACTAAAGACACTTTAATGTTTTTTCTAGTGTCCCCCAAGTTAGTGCTAATAATGGGCACTTCTTGAGTTTGGGACCAGCAGACTGAGTGAAACCTAACAACTAGAAACTCAAGGAAGAGTGTTTGAGGGCAGTTTATGCATGGCACTAAGCGGGAAGAGCAATGTCCAACCTGTGACCAGAGTAAGGGCAAGGCTAATTATAGTTTTCACAGCATTTAATCTCCTTGGAGATTCTTAAGAGCAGATTATAGATACTAAATTACCTAGGATTCATATGTAGGGAGATTGCAATTAGCACCTACAGTATGTGAGTTTCTGACTGTTGAGCCTTCCTGGAGCTAAGTGTTAGGATGTAGTGTTGGGATGGAGTAAGCTAGGTTCATGCTGTTAGAATTAAGGATTCACTTAGTGCCTGTCTTCTGGAAGTGAGTCAAACAGACCGGGTTTTCTTTTGACTTTCATTGATCTGTTTTGTTTGTTTTGTTAAATCCATGAAACTTTGCCTTCCTTGAATTCTACCTGGAACTGCATTGTCATTAAAGAATGTGTTTTCTGCTTAGCAGCAGGGGTCCTTTTTCTTAAGTAGTTCAGGAATGGCTGCAGGAAAGGAGAAATTGAGCAAATTTTATGCTATGGGGGCTAAAAAGGGCACTATCTCTTAGTGCCTACTCCTTCATTTTTATATCACATCAAAGGGCTCTTAGGAAATGACACAGGGCCCATCCATTTTAGCTATGAATTTATTATTCATCTATTTATCACTTTGTGTTTAAGGTTATTCTAGACCTTGGAAGTTCATCAATGAATAGATGATGATATAATCCCTACTCCTATTCAGTTTCTACAGAAAATGTTTAAAACAAGTAATCTAAATGCGTACATGATGCTCTTATATTAAAGTTTTTATTAAATATGAATTGTGTGCATAAGTGTGTACACATGCTCATACATGCTGGGGATTGAACTGCTGGTTTCCACATCCTGATCACATATGCTACCACTGATATACCCTTAGTTCTCAAATTCTTTAAATGAAAGATTAAAAAGAAAAAGTTTACACATTGTAGACTGTGGACCCAGAATTTTTTATACAACTTTTTATAGTATGTAACATGTTACTGTGTGAAGTTAGATACTTGTAATTTTTTTTAAAAGGACAATACTTTAAAATGTAGTTATATTAAATTGTCATATTTTTAATTTTATTTGCTTAGGAAATGTGAATGGTATGAAGAGGAAAGAATGGGAAAACAAGTCAGTGGGAATAGAAGCAGAGAGAAAGACTCAGCACCTTAGTCTTCAGGTGCCCTTACGGTCTCACAGTTCATCCTCTTCCTCAGAGGAGAACAGCAGCTCCAGTGCTGCACAGCCGTTACTGGCGGGTGAGAAGGAAAGCCCCTCTTCTGTTGCTGATGACTCCTCCGTTCAGAAAGATTTCTTACATGGTTCCAAGAGAGATGATGGCCAAGCAAGGTCAGTATTCAGTTAGACTTAAAAACTGGGTTGTAACTGAACTATACTTACTTAAAATAGTAGCACAAGAACTTCCTTCCTCTTACTCGCTCATTTTAGATTATTTTTCCCTTGAATCTGAACATACAGTGATATATCAGTGTCTTTCCAAATAGAATTAATATACTCTTTGCAGATAATAGAAAATGCAAAAATGTATTTATAATGGAAATATTCCACATCCTACCACTCAGTGAATCTTTGTTGCTTTTCATATACTCTCCTACTTTATTGACTATTTTTTGGTCTTAGCATATAACAGTTGAACACTCGTGTCTTTTAAATTACCCTTGCTCAACAGCACCCTTCACAGTACTTTCACATTCTTGACTCTGTCCAATATCAAGCTCTTCACTTTGCTTTTTTCTTTTTCTTCCTCTTCCTGTGGCCTGCCATTTGTTGAGAGGTGATGTTCTTCTGAATTCTGTTCTGATCTTCATTTATTCTATGCAATTTCCCCGTAGCCAGTCTTAATAGCTATTTGGCTTATTTGGCTATTTGACTATAGCTAACATCTTTTAAATGTAAAAACTACAGTCATAACCTTTCTCCTTCAACCTAGGTACCATTGTATTTTTGTTTGGATGCTTCATGGAAACCTTTAATTAATTGTTGTTAAAATGATTGTTTTAGTTACAGTTCTCTAGATCAGTGTCCTCAACCTTCCTTAAAGCTGTGACCCTTTACAGCTCATCATGTTGTGCTGACCCCCAACCACAACATTATTTTCATTGCTGCTTCATGACTGTGATTTTGCTACTGTTAGGAACTGTAATGTAAATATTTTAGAGGTAGAGGTTTGCCGAAGGGATTGTGACTCACAGATTGAGAACAGCTGCTGTAGGGGAACAGCACTGATAGAGTGAGCAGGAAGAGATGCCTTGTCCTTATCCTTTCCTCAATAAAATACCCTAAGTGTATATTGCTGGATGAGCTTTTAGAAGATGTGGAAAGAGAAGAAGAACCTTAAATATGCTAATAATCCTCGATTTCTTTAAATTTTTGTAATGCGTAAGATGTTTTTGTTTGGGGTTTGGTTTTTTTTGTACCTTTATGAGGGATATGACTCATGCTGTAATGTTTCACTATTTTGAATAAATATTGTATTGTAAAATTTTAGATACTCTTTTATTTGTAAAATATTCAAAATTACTTAAATGATTTTATAAGTACTTTACGTTTAGATTATGCAATGTGCTGAAAATAGAAACAGTTTTCTCCTCTTTTAGTATTCCTACAGAAATCTCAGGAACCAGTCCTGTGTCTCCTAACACCCAAGATAAGGCAGTAGGACAGTCTCCTCTCAGATCTCCTTTGAAGAGGCAAGCCTCCGTGTGCTCCACCCGACTGGGTAGTACTAAGAGTCTCACTGCTGCTTTTTATGGAGACAAACAGCCTGTTACAGTTGGAGTCCAATTTAGTAGTGATGTCTCTCGAAGTGATGAGAACGTCCTAGACTCACCAAAACAGAGGAGAAGTTTTGGTTCGTTCCCTTACACGCCATCAGCTGACTCTAATTCATTTCATCAGTACCGGTCAATGGACTCCAGTATGTCAGTGGCTGATAGTGAAGCCTACTTCTCTGCAGCTGAAGAATTTGAGCCCATTAGCAGTGATGAAGGCCCTGGAACTTACCCTGGTAGAAAAAAGAAGAAAAAGCAAATGCAACAGATTGACTACAGTAGGGGTTCCATATATCACAGTGTAGAAGGACCCCTTACTGTCCATGGAGAAGGCATTACAGATCCTCGAACTCTCCCATTCAAAACTCATCCTTCCCAGGCTTCCTTCGTTTCTGCCTTAGGTGGTGAAGATGAAGTCATAGAACATCTGTACATTGTGGAAGGTGAGAAAACAGGAGAGACTGAGCAGATTACATCTCAGCAGCCTGTGATGAGCTGCTATCAGACTTACCTTACTCAGTTTCAGGTAATTAACTGGTCAGTTAAACATCCTACCAACAAAAGAACCTCCAAGTCCTCATTGCATCGCCCCCTGGACCTAGATACACCAACCAGTGAAGAAAGTTCCTCGTCATTTGAACAGCTTTGTGTTCCAACATTCAAGGTACAAAACAAATCATTTTCCATCAACATACTTATATAGTAAAACCATTTTTAAGTTGTTTTTAGAACTACTGAGTCATTTCAGCTATCTTCTGAAAGATAGACTTTCTGTTGTACGTGACTCCATGTACAACAATTAGATTACAGAGTTATTGCTAAACATTAAAAAATCCAGGATGATCTAAGGTTTCAGTACTGTGGTAATGTAGTAAATAACCATGTAGTCTGATCTATAGTACCAGTGTTCCTAAGATTAGGATCAAATCTCCTTTGCGAGGCTGGAGAGAAAGGATTTAGCTGTTAAGAGTACATGATGTTCTAGAAGACTAGAGTTCCATTTTCAGCACCTGTGGTTGGCTCACAATCACCTGCAATTCCAGATCTTGAGGAATCAGGTCTTTCTTTTGGCCTCCACAGGCATCTACCTATACTTATACATACCTACAGGCACACATTGTAGTCACATAATTAAAATTAAAATTTTTTAAATAAGATTTGGAATTACTTTGAAAAAATAACTTTATTTCTCTTACCCCCTAACTGCTTCTGGTTATATCCAATTCAGCTCAGTTGATACTTGAATTATCAACTAGCACGAATGTGGTTTATGTAAATGGCTTTAGAAAAGCCAAAAACATTTCAAATATATTTAGTATATATTTTAACCAGTATAAATATGTAATAGCCAGTATGAAAATTCTTATTTTTAAAATAATGAACAATGTTTAGGACTCTTTTGTGTGTATTTAATTAATATTTTGGTGTGTGTGTGTGTCTGTGATATTACTTTTCTCCTTATTTTGGGGACAGGAAGTCACTGAACTTGGAAATTGTAGATTGACTTTTTTTGATTTGCCTGTCTCCGCTGCAATCTTTCTTGGGTTCATAGACACATGCTTCCACGTCAGTCTTCTACCTGGGTAATGGAGATACCAACTCAGGTTGTTGTGTTTATGCAGCAGCAATTGACTGTCGGAGCTATAGTCCCCAACCCAGGTCATAGCATTTTAACTGAAAATTGAAGAATGAGGAATCATTGAGGATGAATCAGACCTGGGGCCACTGGATTACAGGCAGAGGTTGTGGTTGTCTAGGCTTTTGTGTGTGTGTGGCTGATGTTTCCTGTGTCTTGTGGCTATACTACAAGACTGAAGTAAGCTTTTAGAAGGAACTAACTCAATGTCAAAAAGAACTCACAGAGGAAGGACATTTGAATTCCTATTTGAGGCATGTCTTTTACCCTGATTCCACCTCATAATTCTTGTCACTTACTTGAGGAAAATGTGAAGTTACCCATTGAATATCTTCTTTTAACTATCTATATTGAATATATCAAGATCATAATAGCAAGGTTACTTTGAGTACATAA
This sequence comes from Arvicanthis niloticus, assembly GCF_011762505.2. Lineage (NCBI taxonomy): Eukaryota > Metazoa > Chordata > Mammalia > Rodentia > Muridae > Arvicanthis > Arvicanthis niloticus. The sequence goes on from NC_047661.1 coordinate 22,086,612, forward strand.
CAATAAGAAATAATTAAAATTTTAGACTATAAGCAACATTTTATTCTATTCTAGGTCGTCAAGCAGGGGCTCACTGCTAATTCTCTGCTAGATAGAGGGATGCAGCTTTCAGGATCAACTTCAAAGTAAGAATTTTCTTTCTTTCTTTTCTCTTCCTCCTCCTCCTCTTCTTCCTCCCCCTCTTCTTCTTCCCCTTCTTTCTCCTCTTCCCCCTCCTCCTCCTTCCCTCCTCTTCTTCCTCCCCATCTTCCTCCTCTTCCTCCTCTTCTTCCTCCTTCTTCTTTCTCTTTTCTTAAAGGCATATGATTTTATTATGTTGCCCAGCTTGCCCTTCAATTCTGGCACTAAAAGAATCTTTCTGCTTCAGTTTTCTAAGCAGCTAGGACTACAGGTGCCAGAAAATTGCATTTTTAAAGTTCAGAGTCATACTCCTTCTTGATTATGAGATTAGTAGACTGTATTCTGAGCAACAAACCTTTTGTATTTGAGTTTAGATCTTATTTTAAGAATAAATTACCCCAAATATTTTTTTGTGTGCAGGAGTAGATAAACATGTTTGTATATTTTAGGACAGGCTTATCTAGTAAATAAATATATCTAAAATATTTGTTGTCATGTGATGTAATTGCCATCTGTGACCAGTGTGCATTTTAGTACCTCATTCAGCCTTGTTTTGAAGTGTTTAGCCTTGAAATATTAGCCTCTGTCTGTGAAATTTTTTACTGAAATAAATGTAATTTAAATGTCCACTTTAATGAAGCTTCAACTTTTATTCTTCTTGTTTATATTCTTTTAAATACATGCTTTTATGATTAAACTCTATAGCACGCCATATACTCCACTGGACAAGAAAATTGTTGATAACACAGATGATGAAACATTAACAGAAGAGTGGACTCTAGATCAGCCTGTTGCTCAGACCAAGACAACAGCCATTGTTGAAGTAAAAGGAACTGTTGATGTTGTTCTGACTCCACTGGTGGCTGAAGCCTTGGACAGGTATTACCTTTGTCTAAAAATATGACTACTATTTTATATAGTGATACATTTTCATGATATAAGTAAATAAAATACAGAGTTTATTAACTGCCAGGCAGTGGTGGCGAATGCCTTTAATCCCAGCACTTGGGAGGCAGAGGCAGGCGGTTATCTGAGTTCAAGGCCAGCCTGGTCTACAGAGTGAGTTTCAGGACAGCCAGGACCACACAGAGAAACCCTGCCTGGAAAAACCAAAAAAAAAAAGAATTTATTAACTAACTAACTGCTTTTAGTAAAAATAGAAGAAGATTATAAAGTGATTGTGTTTTAGTTAAAGTGATTGTGTTTTAGTTAATCATCTGATACTTTTTCAAGCTAAACATATTGAGTGTTATAATAATTACAATGTACTTTGTCTTTTACATTTGGCTAATAAGCACAAAATGATTAAACATGTGGGAATTATTTCATATTCATACTTATTAATTGAAGTGATAAAGGGGAAATGATAGTTACTCTGTCCTGCAAGATTTACATAGTCTATCAAAGGAGATAAAACTGACCCAAGTAGAAACTTTTCTGAAGGGAAATGGAGAAGGAATGGATTGGGGGAAAAGGGAAGGTAGAGGAGAGGGACTGAGATGAGAAGAGGGAGGGGAAGCTGCAGTTGGGATGTAGTATATGAGAGAAAAAAAATCAACAAATGTGGGGCTGTAGCTTGCACGTGGGTGTGGGTCCTGTTAGGCTGAGTTGTGGATCCCGTGTGTCTGTCATGGCTCGGGGGCAGAAGTGCGGGAATTTGACTGAGTTTACTCAATGAGGTGCCCGGTGGACGCTGGGCAGAGCTCTTGGGTTGTGGGTCTCCTGGCCAAAGTGGCAGCTAGATGGAGACCTGCTGGTCTCTGTTCTTGGGCTCACAGGCACTTCTGGGAGGCTGCAGAAAGACTGAGATGGAGGCATACAGGCTGGACTGGCCAGCAGCTGAGAGGGGCTAGAGGGAGAAGCTCTAGCAGCACCCTGAGGGGTCGCTTGGCTGGGTCATGGCTGGCTCAGCTAGCTTGCTTGAGTTGGTAAGCTTTGTGGCTTGAAGATAGAGAGGTCCTCAGTGGGAGATTAGACTGCAGCTCAGTATTCGAAGGCCCCCTCCACAGTTCTTCATGGATGGGGCCCCAAAGACGAGAGATAGTCCATGGTTTTAAAAGGTTTATTGTCATGGCAGAAAGTGGATGTAGCAGTACCCCGTGTTCTCAGGGGGAGCTGGAGGTTAAATATCTTTTGTAAGGAGGAGGGTCTGGGAAGGAATGCTTAATTGGCTATGCCCCCTGGCCTTTAGGTATCTCATTAATATGGAGATCTCTTGAGGCTCTGTGGCCTGTAGTTACACCCTCTACCTCTGGAGGTGCTGGTAGGGGCATTGCCCTATGTAACTGAAAGGCGCTGATCAATGGAGGTCTTTGGCTTTCTTTCGGGAGCCTAGAGTCTGGGAGTGTGACAAAATGCATGTTGTCCCTTGCAGGATACCTGTTGGGTCTCTGGCCATCTCTACCCGGTGCTCGACCAGAAACCATGCTATCCTTTCAGGTCTCACAAACAAACATAAATTAATGTGGGGGAGGGCAAGTGGAGTGGCACATGTCTGTATTCCTAGGACTTGGGAAACTGAAGGAGAATCATGAACTCATTGCCAACCTGGGTAGCTACAAAGCAATGCCCTGTCTAGAAAACAAAAATGTCAATTCAGAATGTATTAACTAAAGTAGAATACCTGCAATGTTAAACTACTACTACTACTACTACCACACACACACACACACACACACACACACACACACATTCACACTCACTCAATATGCATAGTGGAGAACTTTGGGACATGGTTTCTTCATTTTGGGGGTGGGTGGAACATGTAAAACTTTAGCAAAAAAATAACTAAAATAGATAAATGGTATTACAACAAATTAAAAGTTTTAGAAGACACAAGACATAGTTCATAGGATTGGAGAAAGTATTTATAAAGCAAACATTTGACAAAGGGCAGCTATCTAGAATATGTTAGGATTTCCAAAAATTTATTAGTAAATAAAATAAGGAACCAATTAAAAATAGACAGTAGACCGAAGTAGCCATTTCTTAGCACTGACCTACAAATGACAATAGGTATATGAAAAATTACTACTAACTTGAGAGATGCCAATTAATACTATTGTGAGATACTGCCCCAGTAAGAATGACCATTATTAAAAGGAAGAAAAGGGATTATTATATACACTGTTGATGGAATGTAAGTTACTTCAACCCTACATTGAGGTTCTTCCCAAAGCAAAAGACAGAACTGTTGTGATTCACCAACCCTATTAGTGGGCTTTTACGGAAAGAAAATTAAATTATGTTGAAGAAACAGCTTTCTCCTCCCATATACACCATCATTATTTACAGTAAGTAAAAACATGAAAGTGACCCATGTCCACCAAATGACAAAATTTTGTACATTTATACAATGAAATACTGTTTAGCTATAAAACAATTAAATTTTGTCATTTATGACAGTACAGGTGAAACTGAAGGTCAGTAGTTAAGTCAAATAAGACAGGCACAGACATATTGTACATGATATCACTCACGGAATCTCAAACATTTTTGTCTCCGAATTTTAATTGTTGACAAAAGTCTAGGGACAGACTGACGAGGTAGAGGAATGTTGATCAGCTGGTAATGAGTTATACTTAGAAGCTCTGATGTACACTGCTGATGTGTACAGAAGTGTTTAAAGTTTTCACCTTAAATAAATAACATTCTTTTTATCTACACGGTACCCTGTTAGTATATACAGTCCTAAAGTTTTTATGTATTGGCTAAAAATAAATTTAAAAAAACCCAAAGTTTTGTAAGGTGAATCTGTAGAAATTTGGGTGGGTGCAAATATTCCTGCCTAATCTGAGGTTTGGGGGTGATGGTAGGGCTAACCTTTCAGTAATGTTTTTTCCTGTAGAATTTCTAAAGATATAATTTTTGCATTTCAGTATTGAAGAATTGTAAATATTCAAATGGTAGTAAGTTTCACTGATTGTTTGGTAAAGTAAGTCATAATATTAAATTAAATTTTATTATTTTTTTCTTTTTCTTTTCCTTTTGCTTTCATCAGATATATTGAAGCTATGGTTCACCGTGCAAGTACTCGGCACCCAGCTGCAATTGTAGATGACCTTCACACTAAAGTCCTTAGAGAAGCTGTGCAAAACAGCAAGACTACCTTCTCAGAAAATGTAAGATGCCTTTGATTCACTGGGTAGAGCAAGTTGAATCTTCTGCATGTGTTGGAATATCTAAAGTTGAAAAACTTAAATGTATCAATTTTATTACTAAGTTAAATTGGAATCCATCTGATATGTTCCAAAAGCTTTTACATGCCATTGGCTCCATAATAGCATAAATACCTTCTGTGGATTGAGTAGTTCTAATTAAAAACCACAGCTTTGTTTTTATTCTTTTGTTTTGAAAGTAGCTTAGTTCTAAGCCTTTCCTAACAAGACTTGTCCTTAAATGATGAAAATTTTTTTAAGATTTACTTTATTTTAAATGTGTGTGTGTGTGTGTGTGTGTGTGTGTGTGTGTGTGTATGTGTGTGTGTGCGTGCGTGCGTGTGGTTATGTGCACATAGTTACAGATGCCTATCAAAACCAGTAGAGGGTATTAGATCCTCTGGAACTAGAGGTGTGAATAGTTGTGAGCTACCCAACGAGGATCCTGGGAACAAAACTGTGTTACTTAGGAGCAGCACTATATTCCTGTAAATGCTGAGTGCTTCTTCATTTTCATGATAAACGTTCTTTAGAATTAGTATTTTAGTGCTTTCAGAAGCAAAGATATACATATTTTTAACTTCTCTTTGTTTTTATGTTGTTTCTTGTTCACCTCAGTGAATTAAGTAACACCATTTTCTTTGTGACACCTCTACTCCTGCTGTCATCTGACTATTCCACTAGTTGCCTAACAGTCACACACTGGTTGTCTTTTGCTGATTCTCCTTTGATTTTCAAGTTTATCTGTGCCATATTTAGATTAGGAACTAGAGTAGAGGTGAAACTGAGCCTGAGTGTTTCTGGTAAACTAGTCATTTTTACTCATTCTTTGTTGGCCTTTCATGTGCTACATTTGGAGAGTTGAGGTAGAATGATATGAATAAGGGAAATTTGAGCTATTTCCAGCCAATAAGGAGCCAATTATCAGAAACCAAGTCAGCTTTCAAGACAGTAGAGTTCAGTTTTACTACTATTACTACTACTGCTACTGCCAATAATAATAATAACCTATTATAAAAATATGATTACCATTTTTGTTCATCTATGAGTGGATTTCATTTTAGTATACAGTACTTTTTTCAGGCTGGCAGGCTGGCCTGTTTGCCAGCTTTGACCTGAATTTCAAGATTGAGTATTAGGATAGTTGACGTTATACAGGTCTGGGGAGTGGTAACAACACAATGAATATATGTTGTGGGTGGATGCATATCTTATGAAATGCCTGGAAAATAATTTTGTTCAATGCTTTCAGTTATCCCCCAAGCAAGATATTCGAGGAACCAAAACTGAGCCTCCTATCATAGGAACAACTAACCAGGGACAAATTCAGACAAATGTCACAACGAAGCAAGATAATGTGACAATTAAAGGTCTGCAAGCTAATGTGAGCATACCAAAGGTAAAGCTAAGCTTTTCAGAAACACTTTCCTGATATAAGTGGGCATACTTAGTTGTTTGCCTTTTACATTTACCAAAGGGAATGTTAGTAAACAGTTTGCAATATCAAAAGATACATTTCATTCTCTTAATGATCTAATGTTTTAATATATTATAATTAATAATATTTAATATATTATAATTAATATAGCAAACTACTAGTAAATATTTAGTAAAATGTTCCATAACCATATTTAGTAAATATTTAGTAAAATGTTCCATATCCATCCAGTAAAAATTTAACTGTGCTTTTTTATTATTTGAGAATTTTATGTATATATAGTATGTTTTGATCAAGTCTTCCCAACTCCTTCCCCTGAACTCCTCCCCATCCACCTCTGCCACTCTCCCCTCCCCCTGAACTCCTCCCCATCCACCTCTGCCACTCTCCCCTCCCCCTGAACTCCTCCCCATCCACCTCTGCCACTCTCCCCTCCCCCTGAACTCCTCCCCATCCACCTCTGCCACTTTCCCCTCCCCCTGAACTCCTCCCCATCCACCTCTGCCACTCTCCCCTCCCCCTGAACTCCTCCCCATCCACCTCTGCCACTTTCCCCTCCCCCTGAACTCCTCCCCATCCACCTCTGCCACTCTCCCCTCCCCCTGAACTCCTCCCCATCCACCTCTGCCATTCTCCCCTCCCCCTGAACTCCTCCCCATCCACCTCTGCCACTTTCCCCTCCCCCTGAACTCCTCCCCATCCACCTCTGCCACTTTCCCCTCCCAATATCATGTGTGTGTTCTTTCTCTAAAGCCACAGAGTCAACACTTAGTCTCTTAGGATGTGCATGGACCATCACAGGCTACATTCCTAAAGAAAACTGAGTCTGTTCCCTGGTAGCTGTCAATTAACTAGAGCTTCTTAGATAGGATTAAGACTTTAAGTATAATTTTTCTTTATTGAAAAAAACTTCTTCATACAATATATTTTGATCATGTTTTTTTCCCTTCCCCAGTTTATCCTAGATTGTTCCCCAACTCCTTACCTACTGAATTTTATGTTCTTTTTCTTTCTCTCTAAAATAAACAAAACAGAAACATAAAAAAATCAAAATAAACAAGACTGAAGAGACAAAAAAAAAGAATGCTAAAACAAAGCATAATGAAAAAAAAAATAGTCTACAAAAATACATCTCACTTCATTTTGTGTTGGCCAACTACTTCTTGGAATGGGGCCTGCCCTAAAATGTGGCTATTATGCCAGGTGAAACTCCATGGAGAAAACCAATTTTTCCTTTGCCAATGGATATTAGTTGCAGATAGCTTCTGGGTCCATCTGGCTTTAACTTGTGGGCATCTTCTTTTTCATGCTGCTTACAGTCTCTCTGAGCTCTTATGTGCATCCTGCTTAAAGATTTACCTTGGAGAATACTATCACCTCTGCCTCTTAATCTTTCCACTTCCTCTTTTGCCTAGAACCTTGATTCCTGAGAGGAAGGATTCATTGAAGACATCTCACTTAGGACTCAGAGCTCCAGAGTCTCTTGACTCTGCATTTTCCAGTTGAGGGTTTCTTTGTTAGTCACCATCTACTACAAGAAGAAGTTTCTCTGATGAGGCTTAAGTGAAGCTCTGATCTATGGGTATTGCAGTATGTCATTAGGAACCATTTTATTGCTGTGTTCATTTAGCAGAGTAATAGTAGGAGGGTTTTCTCCATAGTCTCTTCACCTATATAGCTTTAGATTCTTGGCCTCTTTCACATTGTCAGATATGTATTCCATCTCATAGAGTAGGCTTTAAATTTATCAGAAAGTGTTCGGTTACCTCCGTAACAATTGTAACAATTTATCTTACAGGCTTGTCATTGTTGTGGGTTGCAGGGTTTACAGCCAGGAAATATTGATAACTGCTTTTCTCTAGTAGCGTGCAGAGTACCTGCCAGTGTGATAAATGCTAGGGTCGGCATGGTCTTCTGTGAGTCTTGTAGAGTTCTATGTAATGACTTGTCATATCTAGAAGACATAGTTTAACAGCATTTATTCACCATCTTTGGCTCTTAAGATCTTTCCTGCTTTATTATATCTGATATTGATATCTGAGACTTTGGAATGGGGGTATGATATAGATGTTCTGTTTCTAAATGAGTACTTTTATTCTCTACCTGTTGACAAATTGTAAGTTTTTGAATTAATTGCCATTGACTTTAAAAAGAAACTTCTCTGCATTTTTCTTTTAAAGTGTAGTTGACCTCACCCTGGTGGGAGAACACAATCCATAGGTATTGTGGGCAGCACAAATTGGTCTTGAAGGATTTTTTTTTTTTTTAAAAAAAGATACAGAACTGGGTGGGTAGGAAATGGAGGGATGGATCTGGGAAGAGCTGGGGAAGGGAAAAGAGTACAATCAAACCTTTGAACTAATAAAAGAGAGAGAGAGTTTTAAAGCAGTCTCTTGAGTGTTGATAGATGCATCAGTGGAGGAGTATAAAGACATACTGAGGAAAAAATTAATACTGTGTCTCTCCTTTTTTTTTAATTGGATATTTTCTTTATTTACATTTCAAATGTTATCCCCTTTCCATATTCCCCCTGCTAGAAACCCTAATCTAGTCAGAAAGCATTGATTATTCCCATAACATTTTTGCCACTACTGTACTAGTGAGCATATCTTGACAGGAATCCTGGTTGTTTTGAGAACTTACAACTTTTGTCTTCATTACTCTCAGATCTATATACTATCATTATTTTTTTTTAATTTGTATTTGTGACCTAGTTATAAAAGACACTGTTTAACTTTTCAATTCTGAAATCTGTGTCATTTGTGTGTTAGGTTAACTTATGTTTGTTACAAGCCTCAGTGGAAGAATCTCCAGCCACAGTTCCTAGTAGAAGTGTGACACATGTTTCCCTGGTGGCTTTGTGTTTTGACAGAATTGCTACGCAAGTTCGTATGAACAGGTGAAAAGATCTTATTAATTTGAGCCATGATTGTTGGATATGAAAAGCCTTGTCTAGCCTAATTATTCATAATTATTTTAAAGAAATACTTTGGCAATATTCTTGATATTGGTTTGGTTTATACAGAGTGCTTCATTTTAAACAACATAGTGAAATGTTTTTATTGGACTGCATTATTTAAATGTTAACCGTTGGGTACATTTTCTATTTCCATTCAGAGGTGTGGTTGAAGAGACTGCAAATGTAGATGCTAGTAAAACATCAAATTTTGATAGATATGTTCATGCCAGCAAGATGCAACCTCAGTCATCTGGGTCTCTTAGGTCCAATGCTGGAGCAGAGAAAGGCAAAGAAATTGCTGCCAAGTTAAATATCCATCGAGTCCATGGGCAACTTAGAGGCCTTGATACTACAGGTAAGCTTCAAAAATTTTGTCATTTGTAGATGTGAAATTTTGCAAACAAGTATTTTCCTTTGAATATTGCTACAATTTGATACTATAAGGAAGAGAAAAGCACTTCTACATTTGTTGTACTTATGGTATTTACCTATTCTATATTATGTTCTGTGCAAAATGGAAAGTAAGTTTTAGGACTATCTGTGTTCTAGGTCATTCTAACCTCTTTCAGGGATTGTCTTAGAATTTCTATTGCTTCAATGAAATGCCATGGCCAAAAAGCAAATTTAGGGAGAAAAGGGTTTACTTGGCTTACATTTCATATCACAGTTCATCATCAGTGGAAGCCAGAACAGGAATTTAAACAAGGCAGGAACCTGGCGGTAGGAGCTGATGTAGAAGCCATGGAGGAGTGCTGGTTAATGGCTTGCTCTTCCTTCTTTTTTGACAGAATTTCTTAATCTTTCAAAAACAAATTGATATATTCATTGTTAACTCTGGAATCATCTTTACTTCTTTGTAGATAGCATTATTTTCTTTACATCTTTTATTTATTTTTCTGCCTTTTCAGAATACCAAGTTTTTTTTAGTACAACCCCATATATTAACATCTGATTTTTGTTGTTTTCTTAAAAAGATTTTCATTGTGTTCTCTCAATAATAGACATTGGGACCTGTGCCATCACTGCCATTCCCTTTGAAAAGTCCAAAGTTTTATTTACTCTTGAAGAATTGGATGAATTTACTTTTGTAGATGAGACAGATCAACAAGCTATTCCAGATGTAACACGGATAGGTCCCAGTCAAGAAAAATGGGGCTGGATAATGTTTGAATGTGGACTTGAAAATTTAACTATAAAAGGTAAATTTTAACCCTTGAATTCTGCTTAGGTAGGGATAGTTCAGTTCCATATAACGGAAATGTGTTTAACAGTTGTTACTTGTAGCAACCGGGATCAATATAATACAGCAGAAATTGTGGAACTTGGTTTTACCTACAAGGGGTACATACACATCTCCATTATGCAAGTGGTAGCTCCTTCCACAGCCAGATAGAGAGTCCTTCTGTCACAAACCTTGGGGACTCACAGAGCAACAGGATTTAGAAATTCCTGAGTTTACTGGACATCCCTCCCCCCCCCCCTTTTTTTTTTTTACTGTTTTTAGAGCCTTGCCATATAATAAGTAAACATTTTATGTGAATTCTTCTTTAGTGAAAACTACTGATTTATACTAGTTTCTTATATAAGACAAGAGGAGCAGAGTAAAGGAGGAAGGAAAGCCTTATACGGTTATGAGTAATACTTTATAGCAGGAAAGTTGAGTTGTAAGACCTTCAGGCTTAGTCTTACATGATACAGTAACTTAAAATACTAGTAGCTATACATCTACACCTTTTACCTGGAAAGTCATACATAACTCTCTTAGATAAAGGCAAAGGCTAGCGAGGAAAAACATGATCTTGATGAAGTTAGTTACAGATATTTTAGAGTATAATAGCAAAACACATATCCACTTTTTTTTTCTAACAAATGTCTCCCTTTATTTTTAGGAGGAAGACAATCTGGTGCAGTTTTATATAACAGTTTTGGAATTATGGGTAAACCTAGTGTCACAGAAAGGGGTGGAGTGCTGGCATCCAATAATTCTTCTGATTCTCCTACGGGCAGTGGCTACAATACTGATGTCTCTGATGATAACCTACCGTGTGACCGAACCAGTCCTTCCTCTGACATAAATGGAAACTCAGTTTCAGATGAACAAGTTGGTGATTTTCTAATAGTTTGGAAATAGAGAACTATATACTCGATTCAAAATCAATTTCTAGAGCATATTTTCTTTTCATTTCCTGTTTTAGAGTTGAAACATTTTGTTGAATATAATATGAATAGAGTATAGTTCCTGAATAGTTACTATGGTGCATATTCCTGCCCATTATAATAGTTAGCACAATACTCTGCTTATGTTATACATATAATAAATAGGTTACATAAATGAATTTATAGAATTAAGAAATGTAGGCCTTGATTAATTAACTTTTAGTTAATCATTTTATGCTTATTGGTAATATTTTATATAATGAGTGTTTTTACCAATATCTGCTTATTTTAGATAATACCTTATATTCAATTCATTTATTATTTTATATAATATCATTTTATATAATACCTTATATTCAATTCATTCATTATTTTTTATTGTGGTAGAATTTAATTGTGATGAGTATAATAACAGCAAAATTGTTTAAAATTTTGTATTGTTGAAAAGTTGGGTCATTAACTGTTTGGTGACCTTGGAAAAACAAGCAAGAATTTAGTGAATGTATACACATATACACATAAACTCCTGAGAATAAATAATAAAAATGTAATGGAGCACCCTTTCATTAAAAAATAGATTGTAGGTACCTAGTGTTTACGATTATACTCACCTCTGAACCCCATTTCTTGGTGGTTATTTGTTTGTATTTCTCTATGAATGAGAGACAGATGTGTATGTGGGTGTGGGGTATGCCACACTCTACAGAGGATGCTAGCCCTCACCCTAACCTTGAGACAGATTCCTCTAATGCAGTGTAAACCAGGTTGGCTTGTCTTCAAACATTGGAAATCTCCTGTCTCAACTTTCCATTTCCTTGTAGGTATACACTGAAATTACAGACCCATATTTTGCAGGTGTCTTGTTGATTTTTGTTGTTGTTTTTAAATGTGTCTTCTGATGATCCAAAATCAGGTTGTCAGGCCTACTGGACAAGTACTTTTTTTTAACCACTGAGCCATCTCCACAGCCCCTAGGGATTTATTTGGTGCATATTTGTTGAGTTTATCAATTTCCATAACAACCTGATGGCTCAGCAGGTAGAACCAATTGTTAGGTGTCCAGCTTGGCAACCAGTTTGATCTCTTGAATCCTTGTAAAGGTAGAAGGAGAAAAGTGACTCCACAAAGTTGTCCTCTGATCTCCATATTTCCATATTTACACCGTGGTACTCTTTGCACACACGCTTACACATGTTCTCACCCCCCCCCTGACGATAATCATAAATAAAATTTTAAGTTAGTTTATTAGTTCCTTAGAAATATTGGGGGTGGGGCTTCCATTAGAATTTTAATAAAGGGAATTAAGACATATGTGGCTTTGAACTAAACAAAAATTATTTTAGTATTCTGTCCTTACCTTTTGAAAAACTACAGAATATTTTTTAAAGATTTATTTTTATGTGGAGGAGTGTTTTGCCTGCATTTGTGTCTGTGCACCATGTATATACCTTGTGCCAACTAAGACCACAAGAGGGTGCTGAATCTCCACCATGTTGGAGCTGAGAATTGAACCCAGGTCCTCTGGAGGAGCAGCTGGTGTGCTTAACTAAATCATTCTCTCTAGCCTCACTTTACAGAAGTTTAAGGGCCTTTCTCCCAGATATTGAGTTCCTTGGATTTCCTTTTTTTTTTTTCTTTTTAAATTGGATATTTTATTCATTTACATTTCAAATATTATTCCCTTTCCCGATTTCCCTTCTGGAAACCTCCCATTCCGTCTTCTATGAGGGTGCTCTCCCATCCACCCACTCCTACCTCCCTATCCTGGCTGTGCGTTATTTTTTTCCCCATTTGTTTATGGAATTGTTTGTCCTCAAACATGGGGATTCCCTGGAAGTTATATTCATAACATTAATTTTCTTGACTCACTGATATTTCTATTATATAGTGATACTTTCCCATGTTTCTTTTACAAAGGGTTTGAACCATGACATTAAGTATACCATGGCTCCAGAGAGAAGTCAGTCTGTAATCATTTGTTTGATTATTCATGTTGCTGCAATAATAATGCATAAGTTTCCCTCCTTTTTGTCAAATGTCAAATTCTACATCTTTATACACCCAAGTGCTTGGTGTATAGCTTCTTGAGAAATCAATGTTTTAAATTTTATTATGTTTTTTGATACTGAGGATTAAACTCAGGACCTTAGAACATGCTATGCAAGAGCTAGCTCTATCCCTGAGTTACCTCCCCAGCTCTAGAGGCTGTTTTTGTTGTTAATAGTTTGTTTTATTTCTATTTTTCTCATTAATTTCTTTGCTTATTCACTTAACATCCTAGTTACAGCCCCCTTCCCTCCTCTCCTCCCAGTCCCATCCTCATAAGTCCCTCCTCCCATCACCCTTTTCCTTCTCAGAGAAGGAGAAGCCCTTCTTGGCTGCCACCCTGCCCTGGGCCATCAAGTTTCAGCTGACTAAGTGTATCCTCTCCCACTGAGGCTCCACCTGGCAGTTAGGTTAGGGAAAGGGGATCCAGTGGCAGGCAACAGAGTTAGAGACAGCCTCACTTTAATTGTTAAGGGATTCACATGGAGACCAAGCTGTACATCAGCTACATATATGTAGAGGACCTAGGTCTAGCCCCTGTACTCTCTTTGGTAGGTAGTTCAGTCTCTGTGAGTCTCCATCTGCCCAAGTCATCAGGTTTGGCAGCAAAGCAGTAAATGCATTTGCTTGCTGAGCTGATTTACTGGATCCCATATACTTTACTTTGGGGAAAAAAAAAAGCTAAACCTGTAGTCTTAGATACTCAGTAGGCTGAAACAGGAGGGTCTCGTAAAAACTCAGGCGGTCAATACTAGTCTAGGCAACATAGCAAAGTTTTCTCTTAAAAATATAAACAATGAATCTGAAAAGCTTCTGTAAGGCTCAGGACATCATCAATAGGACAAAATGGTAACCTACACAATGGGAAAAGATATTCACCAACCCTATATTCAGAAAGAGGACTAATATCCAAATATATGAAGAACTCAAGAAGTTAACCTCCAAAAAAACCAAATAACCCAATTAAAAATGTGGTACAGAGCTAAACAGAATTCTCAACAGAGGACTCTCTAATGGCCAAGAAGCACAAAAAGAAATATACAAAGTCCTTAGTCATTAAGTAAATGCAAATCAAAACAACTTTTGAGATTCCATCTTACACTGGTCAGATGTCTAATATTAAAAAATTCAAGTGACAGTACATGTTGGTGAAGATGTGGAGTGAGAGAAACATTCATGCATTACTGTGGGAGTGCAAACCTATATAGCTATTTTGAGCAGCATCCACAGATCAGGGTTCTCTGTAAAGGTTTTATGCTTAAAGTGCTAATAAGCCTGTCTTAATGGTTCTGGAGGATCAATATTGGTTTTGGCTTTTTTATATAGGATGAAGGAGTTGAATCTGATGATTTAAAAAAAGATCTACCTCTAATGCCACCACCTCCAGATTCATGTAGCATGAAGTTGACCATTAAAGAAATTTGGTTTAGTTTTGCAGCCCCTACCAATGTGAGATCTCCTGCACATGCATTTTCTAGGTAAGAAATTTCAAAGTGTAATTTTGTCCATCCACAGTTCCTTTTTATTTCAGACAGCTTACTATTCTGTTTTGTGTACTTCCTGAATTATTTTTCTGACATATCTAATACCCAGTGAGTGCTAAAATGGCTATTCTTTCCATCTTTCTCGTTGAATATTTTCTATAGTTACTATATATTCTCTATTTAGCCCAATTTCTGTCCTAGTATTTTGTTTGTATTTACTTGACTTGCTGCCTCTGACTTTTGTTTTATTTTTCATTTCAAACATGTTTTCCCTTCTTCCTTTTCAAGTGTCCATTTCTTATTCATATGTTCATAATTTGTCAGTGACCAAAAAGAGAAAATACTGTCAGGATAAAATAGCATGTAGTGCTTGAAACATAAAGTTTGACCTTAACTCTTGTTCTTTTTAAAGGCAGCTGAACCTCTTAAGCACTGCAACCCCAGCTGTTGGTGCATGGCTTGTTCCTATTGATCAACTCAAGTCATCCTTAAACAAACTAGACACTGAGGGAACCTTACGAATTTGTGCTGTTATGGGATGCATAATGACAGAAGCATTAGAGGTATGTCTTTTAATCATATAAGGTATTAGACATACTTTTTTACTCTAAATGATTCGTTACTATTAATAGTTGTTGGAAGGTACCAGATCTACAAGTTCTTAATTACTAAATATCTTTGATTATAGGAACTTTTATACATATAATTCTAAGTCTTTTATATTTGTTTGGTTTCCAGAATAAAAGTGTACATTTTCCTCTAAGAAGTAAATACAATAGACTTACAAAAGTTGCCCGCTTTCTTCAAGAAAATCCTTCTTGTTTATTATGTAATATTCTACACCACTACCTGCACCAAGCAAATTACTCCATCATTGACGATGCCACAATGGTGAGTATAAGGAAGCTACTGTTCTGTAGAAATATACTAGATAGGCAGGGTAAGAGGTGTGATTAGACATACAGGTCAGTGGATGTCTTACTGCTCTGATTAACAGTTGTGGAGTGGCTTGTATATAGAAGCTTGTCAACATGGATAAAATTCCTTAGCTTGATAGGTTGAATGAGAAATTGTCAAAGATGAAATTCTGAAAAAATGCCAAATTTCAAGAAGGTTAGAGAGGTTCTATAAAGCTAGATTGAGTGCTGAGAAGGGAAGTAAAGACCTAGAACTGAGACTGCTGTGTCCTAGAAGCTAAAAGCATAAATTTCAAGCCAGGAAGTAATCCTGAGAAGCATTATGGTTTAATAAAACAGTTACTCACAGAGGGGAACATAAATAATTGTACAACTCATTCCCACTCCTAGAAAAGCAATTTGTGTTGACTATTTTGAATTTTGAGAACATGGCTTGTCTTCTCTTAGCCTCCAAGTAGTAGAGCATACACAACAATATTTATCCATGTTAAGCACCTGTGTATCAGTATTATTAATGGTTATCCAAACCTTTCACCAGGCAAGTGAAGCATCTATATTAAGTAATGTGTTTTACAAGGATGTTTATATCTAAGACTAAAATAGCACTTTGTACTTTCCTGGAACTGAAGCCAAAGTTGTACTGCATAAGCTTGGCGTGCCCAACCTCGTGGTCAGAGAGAGGCTAGAACAGAGAAACTTGAAAGCATTAACTCTGAGTGGATGCTTTACATACCAAGACAGGAAACCAGAGCTGGGGAGGTTGGTCTTGCTCTTTAATAGCTGCCCATATACAGATTACCAGGTGGCTTACCATTTCTTACCAAAACGGCTCTAATGAATTCCTAGCCCACTGTCCTCTATGATCTCCACTAGATCTCCGCTTAAAGATACCACCCCCTTTCAAACATTGTCACAGTGAGAACCAAATTTTCAAAATACATCAACCCTAAAGGGATGTTCTCAATATATGTGTATCTATAGCAGGTTTTATTGTCAACTTGAAAATATGGGTAATGTTGAATAAATTAAAAATCTAAATTTTAGATTTCCTTCATCTCATAGTGGGTGTTTTGAGATTAAAATTAGTTCTTCATTCTTATTACAGAGTGATGGGCTCCCTGCATTGGTAACTTTAAAGAAAGGATTGGTTGCTTTGGCAAGGCAGTGGATGAAGTTCATTGTGGTAACACCTGCCTTTAAAGGAGTTAGCTTACACAGACCAGCTCAGCCACTGAAACCTCCAGCGACTGTGGACCACGAGCATGAAGAGGGACTTGGCCTGGATAATGGAGGTGGCCTGCAAAGTGATACTAGCGCTGATGGTGCAGAATTTGAGTTTGATGCAGGTAACTTTTGTTCAGTGAACTTTTCTTTCCTCAGTGTAAACACTGTGTGTTCTTGTAGGAATAACTTTGTATCAATAATATGCCTCATTAAAAGATACCAATCGAGACCTTTTTTTTAGATAGCTTTTTAAAGATACCTGTAATTATTAGGAAATTAGTAATAGAAGAAAATTCTGACATTACATAGTTGATCACATGGTACTCAATAATTTTAATAATTTTTGTACCAAATTTGAAAATTCTGTGGTTGAACTATGCAGTTCTGAATTTTGCTAATCCAAATTCACAACGATTTTGGAATTTTTTTACTGAACAGATTTTATAATTTAGTTACTGAGCTACAGTAGACTAATGAATATGTCTAATAGAGACAGCTTTTATAGAAAACTTGTAAACAGAAACCTGCCTTTTAAAATTGTATTGGCCCATTTGTCTGTTTTTAAAGGAGTTTTGTTTTGTCACCTGTTACATATATTTTACTTTGAATACATTTGGAGGCCTGAGCTGAGCATACAATTCCATATATAGTATGTGTTACATCTGAACCAGGTGGACATACTTTTTTGAAATGTGTGTTTTACTTTAACTTTTTGCTAAAGATTAATTTTGTATTATGATGACAATTGTCTTACAGTGTTTTGAAAAAGAATTAAAAGTACTGTGGGAAAGAAGTACTGTAGGAGAAAAGTCCTAAAAGTAAAGCTTCCAGAATATTTATTTAGCTTAATTAAAAAATAATTTAATAAATATATTATAAGAAGTAGCTTGAGTTTTATTGCTTATTATCTAGAGTTTGTTATGCACAGAGGCTAAATTAGTTCACTAACTATGCCTTCTAAACACCAATGATGCCTGTGTCCATTCCTGACTATGCATATTCTACAGGGTAACTGAATTGGTTGTTGGTCACTGGATCAGTTACATGGATAGTGTAAACTCAGATTCATGTTGGAGAGTAAGGAAACAAAAAATAAAAATTACAAACATTGTACATCTTTATAGATTATAAAAATGTACAGTAATTATACAAACCAGAATGTTTGTGATGTTTCAAATAAATGTGTGATCATATGTATATAACTCACTTGTCTTTTGAACCATTTAAGCCACAGTCAGTGAGCATACAATGCTTCTAGAAGGAACAGCTAACCGGCCACCACCTGGGAGCTCTGGACCTGTCACTGGAGCTGAAATAATGAGGAAGCTTTCTAAAACTCACACCCATAGTGACTCTGCATTAAAAATAAAGGTACAGCATTATTATCTTTGATTAGAGTTTAAAACTTACAGATGTGACCTACACTTTTTAATGTCAGTGTTAAATAATTTAGATGTCTTTTCTAAATGTTGAAATTAATTTGGTTAATAACTTTAGTATATAGATTTCCATTAAATTTGTACCATCAATAATTGGTACTTAACTACTACTAAACCTTTTTTTTAATCAAATATTATATGCAATAAAATTCAGTATTGAAAATGTTGATAATCTGATCATTTCAGTTTTAGTGGGAAGCCTTTTAGGCTATACATTATTGATACAAGTTTAGGTTGAGTTTTTATAAATTATAATCTTAACTTACACTCCATTGTTTTAACAAGTTTAAAGGATGCTTGATAAAGAGAGATGGTACAGCCAAGTGAGTAGACTCTCATGGGGAGCAGTACCCTCACTTGAATCCCACCCTGTAACTTGAAAATTTCTGACTGAATTGTGCATCAGCTTCTTTATTTGTAAGGTATGGGTTTTGATAGCATCCTCCTGTAGAAGATTGTGGTGAGAAATAAGTAAGTAAAGACATGATAAGTTTATCTGACACTTTGTATTGTTCTGCTTTATTGTTGCTGTTGTTAGTTTGCTTTTCTAAGAACTGAATATTTGAATTAATAGTGTTACTTACACTCAAAGTCTGCATGTAGGCTTACACTGAAACTCAGAATAATTTTGACATTTAAATTTGAAATTTCAAAATAAAAACTAAAAACACATGACAAAGGGCTAATATCTCTCAAATAACAATAAAATATTTTTAATCACTAAGAAAAAGATAAGATATTAAAAAGAAAAGTTTTAAAAAATGGGTAAAATCATAAAATGTTATAGAAAAAATATACAAATATGAAGATATATTTTCTCATAAGGAAATGTAAATTAACATTTTTATCTATAAGATTAGAATAACAAAACTTGATATTATATGAAAAGAAAACAGTCATTCTCATACAATATTAGAATATTGTTGTATGACAAAACTTTTCCTGGGAAGACACTACACATGTGTCTACTCACCCCCAAATAGAGAACTCCTGATAGACCAAAGAATCCAACTTGGTGAACCAGTGAGTTGTATTGGGGTTACTTACAGGAGTATGAATGGAAAGTTATTTCAATCTTGGAGGAAACTGTTAAATAAGAGATTTACATGGTTGTAACTTTTTTGAAGGACGGTGTGGCAAGTATAAGTGAAAGCATTTCCGTGTCAGGGACTTTCATTCTGGAAGTGACCATAAATGATCAACCAGATCCTAGAGCTTTCTTGGCAATGCTATAGTGCAAAAATAGTGGGTGTGACATAAAAGAATTAAACATCAGAGGGCCAATAAGTTATGTAAACTGTTACAAATGCCTACTACAAAGCCTTTCCAAAATGGGGTAGGTTTCTGTACAACTGTAGATGCCACTGGAGTTATATGGATTGAATTAATAGCAAAATAAAGGAGGGTGTGTGTTACATTTCTATTGCTGTGTAGAGACACCTTGACCAAGCAACTTGTTAAAAAAAAAAAAAATTTTAAATGGAAGCCTACTTAGAATTTCAGATGGTTACACTACATGCTATCATTGTGGTAAGCATGGCAGTAGATAGGCAGGCATGGCAATGGAGCAGTAGCTGAGAGCTTACTTGGTAAGACAACCAGAAGGCAGAAAGAGAGCAATCTAATTGGGAATGGTTTAGGCTTTGGAAACCTCTATGCCCACCCCCAGTGACATACCTCCACCAACAAGGCCACACCTCCTAATCCTTCCCAAATAGTTCCCCCTGCTGTAGAACAAGCATCCAAGTATAGGAGCCTATTGGGAGCCAGTCTCATTCAAACCACCATAGTGTGTATATGCTTTTATAATACATAAATAATACAGGACGATAAGAAACTAGAAAACTATTAGGGAAAGGATCTACTTCCTACTGAAGTTTCTTATGTTTTTAAAGTTTTTATTTTGTGTAACTATTGACTTTCAAATTAAAATATTTGTCCGTTTTTAGTTTTTAGTCTTAGTATTGTATGTTGAAGTTATAAAATTTTTTTTTTTAACATTTGAGACCTAACAATTCTAGTAGACAAAAAGCACTGTGATTTTAAAAGATAGAATAGAGTATTTATATAAATAAATGTCATTAAGTGTTATTAAGTGCTAGAAGAGTAAACATTCTAGTTACATTTTTGTTACTATGACAAATACTCGTGAAAAGCAATACAGGGAAGGACAAGTTTTATCATGTTATAGCTCATCATTTCAGGAAAATCAAGACAAGAACTCAATTAGCTAAGTCATGTCATATTGCTAGTCAAGAGAGACTATTTGCTCTCAGCTGTGTCCTCTTTTATCTGTGCAGGACCCCTTGCCTAGGGAGTGGTGCCTTGCAACCTGGCTAGGTTCCAACATCTATAAGTAGTTAAAACAGTCTTCCAAAGACATGGCCATAGACTTACCCAGTCTTGACAATTCCTCATTAGACTGTCTCCCCAGGTGACTCTTGGCTGTGTCTGGACCAGTGATGGTCAAAACCAGTGAGCAAAGATGGTCTAATGTCAAGAATTGTGGAGTGGAAGTGAGGCATTTGGATTAAAATATCTGACTTTTCTTGCTTGGTTATTTATAAAGTGGTTTTTCTTTTGTGAAACAAAGTTAATTGTCTGCACGAAGAACATATAAAGGATAAGATATGAGATATGCAAAACACATGTTTAGTATGTTGTAAGTACTCTTACTTCCTATAGTGAGAGACTTCTTCCTCTTCCCCCATCTAAGTGAAGGCATGTAAAAATGAATACACCTTTCCACTTTGTGCTAAATCTTCAGTGGTCTAACATACTTAAATATGACGTATACTTGTCCTTACTTAATTTCCTGCTCTTAGTCAGAAAGTCTCTAGTTTCCTTTTTGTTGGTTGTCTATGCTTACCTTCTGTAAAAAGACTAGCAAACATATTTCCTTCATTAGATTTGCTCTGTGTTTTGGGGTTGTTTGTTTGTTTGTTTGTTTGTTTTGATAAAAGTCTTGCATCTCCTTAGCTGGCCTAGATTTTACTGGTAGATTATGCTGGCCTTGAACTCATGGCAATGCTCTTGCCTCAGCCTCCTGAGTCCTGAGATTGTGTTTAATGCCATTATGCCTGGCCTGATAGTGATAATGTATTTTTGATGGTGTCAGTCATGTAACAAGTTGATTCTCAGTTTTAAGTGGAATAGTTGTAATAGGGAGATTGATTCTGGATATCAGTTTGCTGGTTCCATAATTAAGCCATAACAGAAATTGCTTAGGCTACTTCTTATTCTTTAAATAGCCACAAGCATATTCTTAAAGTACCTCATGACTTGCTTACATCCTGGTGCCCTGGATACTGCACCCCACCCCCCCGTCATTAACCAGCATTTTATTTCCTGTTTTCTGTTTAAGATGCTGTTCTATGACTCTTGTTTAGCTGTAGAAATCAATTAATGATTCATTGTTAAATTACTTCAAGGAATATACTTGAATGTGATGTATAGCCCCTAGTATTGTATTGCAGAGATATAAAAATTATTTTTTTACATTTGAGACGCAATAATCCTACTACACAAAATTACTGTAAGTATGAAAGGATAGACTAGCCAGCAGCAATAGGAACAGTTATGGCGATTGTAATTATTGGCAGTCAGTTTTATAGTCTTCAGGAAAAAAAAAAGAGCCCTGTGTTCATTTTGTAGGGCATTCATCCATATCATTCTCTGAGTTATACCAGTGGAGACACTGCTACAGATTCTCCAGTACACGTTGGACGTGCTGGAATGCCTGTAAAGGAGAGTCCAAGGAAGGAGAGCCTTCTCAGCTATCTGACTGGAAGCTTCCCAAGCCTTCACAACCTTCTGGAAGGCACTCCTCAGAGAAGTAGTGCAGCTGTGAAAAGCAGCTCCCTAACAAGAACAGGTATCTAGCTCCAGTGAATCCACTGGACTACAGGCAACTGCACTCACTCACAATGTACAAATACACGTATAATTTAAAATAAAATAATTCTTTCAATTAAGTTTTCTTTTTTGGGAAAAATAGAAAACCACATTATTATATACTTTGATTGCATGACTAATCATTTTAGTTACTTTGTTTTTGAAAAATAATTTGGAACAAAATTATAACTTTGTTTGTGCCTTTTATTTCTATTTTCAAATTAGTGCTAACTAACGCCAAGCTACACATGCTGAGTCTAAAGAATGCAAAGTCATCACCATGTGATAACAAAAATGAATTTTGTACTAATGCCTTAGGATCCACATACCAACATCATGAAGTGAGAGTTTAAAAATACTTGGAGAGATGGCTTAGTAATTAAGAGTACTAGCTGCTCTTGAAGAGGACCTGGGATCAATTCCCAGTTCAGTTCATAGCTACTAACAACCATCTGTAACTCCAGTTCCAGGGGATCCACATGCCCTCTTCTGGCCCGGCATACACTTTGTACACAGACACAACTCAGGCAAAGCACCTATATACATAAAATAAGAATAAATGAATCCTTACATTTTTTTTTCAAAAAAAGACATTTTAATCCAACTTTCTGAAAGCATGCAAGTAGCATTTTTCTCTTTTATATTATATAATAATCTTATTCTCCATAAACTTTCTTTTCAGGAAATACAGTAGCCACTGACATGTTGTCCGAACATCCTTTGTTATCTGAGCCATCATCTGTGAGTTTTTATAATTGGATGTCAAATGCTGTGGGAAATCGTGGAAGTGTAGTACAGGAATCTCCTGTTACAAAGTCAGGACATAACAGTCTTCCAACAGGTAATACAGTTATCATTTTTATCTTAACAGTCTTCAGTTGCACACAGAGTTACTGCAAAATTTTGTTTCTCAGAGGATACTTAGACTGTCAGCTATTTGGATGAAATTGGACCCTTTCAGAAAATGGCAAATTGAACTTTTACTTGGTACAAGATTTGCAGAATGTAAAACATTTAATGTGGTTGGTTAAACATAACACAATAGGAGGCAGGTTAAAAAATGTATAGTTACAACATAATGTACCTACAATACAGAAAATATTTTGAATCTGTTTAGTTCCCTCTGAAACATCATAACAATTAATTCATTTACTCTTTGTAGTTACTTACCAAACATTTAATGAGATCTATGGGAATAGTAAAGTAAGATTTCTTTCCTTAAGGAGATAAATAAATTAGGGCCATTTATTAATTTTAAAAGAACTTGTATGTATAGAAAGAAATATGGCAGTATGTTCCCCAAGAAAGTGGTGGCTATATCCAGTATATTAGCCTTCCTTTCCTGTTTTTGAAGTTTTCCATGTTAATAAATATTGAAGAATATTGAAGTAGACTTTGATACTGATTAATAAAGGAAGCTAAAATGAAATTTAAAAGCTATTTAAGCTATGTGAATTATTTTTAGATAGAAATGAGAAGAGTGGTTGATTTGTGACTGCTCACTGAGCTCTTTCTTGCATTGAAGTGACCTGAATTCTAACCGCATGCTATGTTTCTGCATTAATTCTTGACTGAAGAAAATAGAAAGATGGCATCCCACAGTTCTTGGCATTAATCTGGTTCTGATTTCACTGTTGTTTAGAATGACTGTAGTTTCAATTTCAAGACCACTTCAATGGAATAGTTCCTCTCAACAAGGATCCTTTGTCTCGAAGGACAGGATAAAGCTTGGGTATAATTCTGTTAACACCTATAGCTTTTCCCCTGTTGTACTTGCTTTTCAAAGATTCTCCAGTCAGAAAATTCTACATTTTGGATAGACTGGCTTGAATTCCTGTATAATTACCACTGGTATTTTATGAATATTTAATGTCATTTTTTTATTAATCATATCTCTAAATATTTACTGCTACATATTATTAGTATTTTTGTTTTGTCTTTTGTTTTGTTTTGTTTTGTTTTGTTTTGTTTTTCCTCTGTGGTCTGGAAAGGGCATTACAACATAGTTGCTTTTAAATTTGACTTGTTATGCCTCTGTTTGGTTTTTTGTTTCCAAATGATTCATATTTACTTTCGACATTTTGCTGTTAGGAGTTGCACCCAATCTTCCTACAATACCGTCAGCCTCAGATTTCAACACTGTCTTATCTAGTGATCAGAATACTCTGGATGGGACACATTCTCAGCACAGTACTAGTCAAGATGATGTTGCAGGTGTAGAAGAAGCAAACCAAGGATTTCCTGCTGTTCAGCTTGCTGACGCACAGGTGAGCTTGCCTGCTTTTCCTGATACTGAGGTCACTTTCTTCAGCAGGGCTTAGCACAGGCACCATCAAGCAGTAGGGACCTGAAGTTCAAATTAAATCTTTATTCTATGCCTGTTGTAAAAGGCTTCATGCAAAATAGGAACAGCCTTTAGAAGCACTTGCATTAATTATGAATGCAAATTAACCAATAGGTTATCATTAGTTGAAAGTTTCATCATATTTTTATTATGGGTTAAAAATTGACCATAACATGTCTAGAAAGTTAAATTTTATCATATTCTACAGACTCTTGTACTAAGTTAAGACTATTAAGTGAGTAGTTGGTTGACAATGGATTTAGAATAAGAAAATAAAGTACTTAAAACATGTAGATATCTATGAGTAGCAGCATCTTAAATGACTAGGAGGAGAAAGTAGAGGTCAAGTATGAACTGTTTAAGTAGTTCATACCATTGGGGGTGAAATCTAGGAAAAGTTGTTTGCAAAAGTATAGACAGATACTGTGAAATTATTTGTAATGTATTTAAGTTTGAATGAATAGGAGGTAAGTTGGAGAATGGGACATGTGGGATAAGTGGGGTTTTAATTGTGGACATTTGAGAGCTGTGTATTACAACTATTCATGGAATACAAAACTGGGCAAGAAAGTTGTTATACTTCCCTCAGTGACCCCAAAACAGGCCACCAAATCAGAGACAGCCCTGCTCCTACTGTAAGGAGTTCCATAAGAACACCAGGCTACACATCTATAACATATGAGCACAAGGCCTAGGACAGTCCCATGCAGGCTCCCTGGTTGGAGGTTCAGTTTCTGTGAGCCCCTATGCACTCAGTTGAGTTGATTTTGTGGGTTTTATTGTAGTGGCCTTCACCACTCTGGCTCCTACAATCTTTCCTCTCCTTTCACAGGATTCCCCAAGTTCTGCCTAATGTTTGGCTATATGTCTCTGCATCATTTTTCCTCAGTTGCTGGGTGATACATCTCTGATGACAAGGGTGCTAGGCCCAATCTATGGATATAACAGAATATGATTAGAAATCATTTCATTGACTTCCTATTTATTTATTTATTTATGGTAGTTGTGTTTGGTTCTATACTAGGTCTCTAGACTATCTAGCCTCTTGTTCCTGGTTTTCCAGGTAGTGTTGTGAGTGGTCTCCCTCTACTGGCATGGACCTCAAGCTGGACCAGTCATTGTTTGGCCACTCACACAGTTTCTGTGCCAACTTTATCACAGCACATCTTGCAGGAAGGACAAATTGTAGGTCAAAGTTTTTGTGACTAGGTTGGTGTCCCAAACCCTCCACTGGAAGTCTTGCCTAGTAACAGGACATGTCTGATTCAGGTTCCATATACTCTATTGCTAGAAGTTGTAGCTAGGGTCACCCAGATTCTAGGTCTTCCTCATAGATTCCTGGGAGTTTCCATTGGACTGGATTTCTAGCTTGTCACAGAGATTCACCCCCCCCCCCCCGCCCCATTCTGTACTCTTTCTTTCCATTTTCCACCTTCCTGATCCCTCCTGTTCCCATCCCCATACCATCCATCCAGGTCCTTTCCCCTGATTACTTGTGATGTCTATTTTATTTCACCATCACAGTGAGATTCATATATCTCCCACCACCACCACCGAAGCCCTTTTTGTTACTTAGTTTCTCTGGGTCAATTTTCTTGGATCTGTTGAGACTTGTTTTGTGACTGAGTATATGGTCAATTTTGGAGAAGGTTCCATGAGCTGCTAAGAAGAAGGCATATTCTTTTGCATTTGGGTGAAATGTTCTGTAGATACTAGGTTCATTTGAGTCATAATGTCTGCTAGATCTTTTACTTCTCTTTAGTTTTTGTCAGGTGATCTTTGCATTGTTGAGAATAGGGTGTAGACGTCTCCTACTATTAATGTGTGGGGTTCAATGTGTGTTTTAAGCTTTAGTAGTGTTTCTTTTACAAATGTGTGTGCCCTGGCATTTTAAGACATAGATGTTGAGAATTAAGACATTATCTTGGTGGATTTTTCCTTTGATGAATATGAAGTGCTCTTTTCCATCTCTTGATTAATTTTGGTTGGAAATCTATTTTGTTAAATATTAGAATGGCTATACCAGCTTGCTTCTTGGGTCCATTTGCTTGGAAAATCTTTTCCAGCCCTTTACTCTGAGTTAATATCTTTCTTTGATGTTGAGGTGTGTTTCTTGTATGCAGCAGACTGATGGATCCTCTTTTCATATCCATTCTGTTAGCCTGTGTCTTTTTATAGGGGAATTGAGTCCATTGATGTTGAGAGATATTAATGACAACTGAATGTTAATTCCTGTTATTTTGATGGTGGTGATGGTATTGGTTGTGTGTGCGTGTCTGCGTGTCTGCATGTCTGTGTGTGTATGTGTCCTTTTTTTTTGTTCATGCTGGTGTGAAATATATTTCCTATGCTTTTTGGGTATAGTTAACTTCCTTGGTTGGAGTTTGAATTCTCATTTCTTTTGACTAGCTTCTCTGTAAGCTATGATAATAGGCTTGGGCGGCCAGGTCTGGTGATAAGTTTGTTTTTTAATAGAAAATACACGGGTATCCCTATGGATATTATTAGAATGGCTATACCAGCTTTTTAAAACGCATAAATGAATGTAACTAAATTATTTTTCCCTCAGGGAAGTTATAGGGTAACTGATTTGTTTTTATTTTTTAATTTTTTTTATCAAAACAATTATGGTGTCTTTTGGTTTTGTTTCGTTTGTGGCAATAGATAATATGTGTTAGAATAAGAACAGAATCATCAGTGAACAATAAATTATGTTAATGCTGTTGTTTGATATTTTTCAGGTTGTCTTCAAACCTCTTCTGAGTCATACAGGAATCCAGTCACAGGACACAATGCCCCTTTGTTACCGGATGTACTTTGGAGAACACCTTTCTTTTTCAGGAACTTTAGACTGCCTTAGAGCAGATATTGTAGATTCAGATACAGCTAAAGACAGGAAAGGGAAAAGAGCAAGAAGGTATTTTTTATATTATATGAAATTTTATTTAAAAATTAAAATTTTAGTAACAATGAGAAGATAATTTCCAGTTAATAAATGTAGTAATCATATTTTATTATGAATAACTTTTGATTTTATTAATGGATCAGGCAAGATTTTAGGCCTTTTTTAATAGAATGTACATAAGTTATTCTAAAGTATATCTATTGATAAATGTATGCAGTATTTGTATGCTTAACTTCAGTAGTGAAGGTTTTATGTTTCTGTAGCTTTAATCTTTGCACTGACAGTTTATTCCTAATTAACCTTTTGAGTTGACTTTTAGCATCTTTGTATCTGTATGTATATATTTATATAGGTGTGCATGTCTGTGTGATTGTATGCATAAATATATGGGGTGGAGTGTACATATGCACAGGGACCAGGAGAGGATGTCAGGTGTTCTCTAACATGTTCTACCTCTTCATTTGAGGTAGAGTCTCTCCCTAACCTGAGGCTAATTTTGTCTTTGCTAGTCTGGAAGCTACCAAACCCTAGAAATCCTCCTACCTCCTCTACTGTTAGAGCTGTGGTTATAGGTGCTCATGTTCATGGGATGCTTGGCTTATTAAATGAGTGCTGAGGTCTGGATGCCAGTCTTCATAATTGCATAGCAACCACTGAGCTACCTCTCCAGCCCCTCAGACAATATCTTTTATCCAGAATAAAGTAAAATTCATATTGAGGCATAGCCATAAGAAAAAATACATAGGAACACATATGTAACATATGGCAGATAAAAAGATCTGAACTATTTGTTACTGCCATTCTGTATTTTCTTGGGTAGTTTGTACATATCTTTACTGCTTGAATAAGCCCTTTCATATCTACTAATAGGTTTGACAGTCTTAGTTTTGTTTTTGTTTTTTTGTAGTTTTGCAAGGTGTAAGAGTAAAAGATCACTTATATCTAATTTAAACTTAAGAAAACTGGATTTTTAGTTTGAATATTCTGTTTACGTTTTTTAAAAATGAAATTGTATTTATTTGTTGTGTGTGCACGTATATACTCATGTGTGCAGGCATGAGACAGCATTCCTATGGAGGTTAGAGGACACCTCTGAGAGACTGTTCTCTTCAGCATGTGGGTCCCAGAATTGAACTGATAGCATCAGACTTAGTGGCAAGTGCCTTCATTCATTAAGCCATCTTAATGAGCATATTTAAATTTTTAAATAATTTAAAATTTGTTTTTATAAATGAATCATATATAGAATATAGGGCTTTCTTTACTTTTACTTGAGGTCAAATTATCTAAGAATTTTCTAATAATACAGGGACATAGAAGCAGTATTCTCTTTTTTGTTAAACACAGGGTGTTGTTGTAAAGTATTTGTAAAGCTTAATGAAAAAATCTTTAGAATGTCAAAATATTGTATATAAATACATATGTATGTGTGCAACAAAATATTGTATATAAATATGTATGTGAACACACATGCAAATACATCATATATTCTTGTAAATAAGTACATGTAACTACATTATACATAGTCATTATATATAATATATAAAGAAATCAGAAACTGCCTGTAGATATACAGATTTTGTAGATATGCATATATAATTAGAAACCAGTTACAGCCTTTTACTGGTGTCGTAAATGGCATGCAGTGGTGCATGTACCAAGTCCCACCCACCTAGGCACACTTTCCTTTCTGTGTGCCCAGAGCTCTTTTCTCCTTTTCTTGACTATCCCAAGATTTTTTTGTCTTCCTTTTGTTCATCGTTCCATATTTCAGACTTTTTTGACTGTTTGCTTTTTCTCAGAGATTTGTTATGTCTCCCCTTTGTTTTGGATTATATTTATAACTTTTTATTCTTCTGTTTATTCTAGTTCTTAGCATCCAGTGTTTCCTTCTGCAACTATATGCAGAACATTGATAGCCTCTTGCGAGCATCTTCATCTGTACATATAACATGATCATGTGGCATACATTTTATTAAATAATAAATGCTGTTTTCAATAAGGAATTACAGCTCTAGTTGTAAATTCATAATTGAGTTGAAATATCAGAGTAGTTTCTGGGCCGGGCGGTGGTGGCGCACGCCTTTAATCCCAGCACTTGGGAGGCAGAGGCAGGTGGATTTCTGAGTTCAAGGCCAGCCTGGTCTACAGAGTGAGCTCCAGGACAGCCAGGACTACACAGAGTAACTCTGTCTCGAAAAACCAAAAAAAAAAAAAAAAAAAAAAAAAAAAAAAAAAAAACTAACAACAACAAAAAAAAACAGAGTAGTTTCTGATTTTTTTAAAAATAGATATATGGCCTATGTTTCATTTTCCTTGTGTTTCATTTTCCCTGTGTATTCACAGTACACATGGAAAAAAGAAGGGAAATGGTGATTTACTTGAGATTTATCATTATTTTTGATAGAAGTTGAGTGCCCTTTTAAAACAAAATGTTTAAAATAACTGTAATTTTTACGCAAAAATTTTTAGATGTGTCAGAGGATGTAACAATTTTGAGCAAGATTTTAGGTACTTTTAGTGTGGTTTGTTTCAGTTGGTTTTCCTTTCCAATTGCAACTTGGTAAATGAAGCTTTGAGGATTTTCTTTCTAATAACAAATTGGATTATACCAAGTTTGAAATTTTAATTAATTGTTTAGTATGACGGGCTGGTTCTAATTGATGTGTGGCTAACTCTAAATTTCTATACTATTGGATATGATATTAGATAGGCAGGAAAAAAATTGTCATTGTTTTATTAACCTTTTTTTTTAAATAGAAGACAATTGATTTAGACTTCTTTGTTAATTTTACAGTAAAATTAACAAGAAAAACTAAAGGTTCTCTTCTATCCCATGAACAAAGTAGACTAGTACAAATATGCAATGTATTTAATCTCTTGCTTAACAGCATAGTTCACCTTGGAGGTTATTATGTTTATAAATGCATAAGAATATGCTATATAGTTCTTCACAAAAGGAAGTAACAGCCTTTCCTTTTGAATATTTTAGGCAAGGCCATGTGAATCTTCCCCCACTGGAGTTCAAGCCAGCATTAATGTTGGAAACATTCAGCATCAGTGCTGTTGTGATGGAAAAGTCAGTGTGCACTCCGCAAAACTCCACCAGTGCCCTTTCCTTTCATGATCTCAACAAACGCTATTACAACACATTCCATTGCAACTTCACTATTTCCTGCCAGTCAATAAGTCAGCATGTGGATATGGCTCTGGTCCGTCTTATCCATCAATTCAGTACAATGATAGATGACATCAAAGCAACTCAGACAGACATTAAACTTAGTAGATACACAGCTGGGTCAGCTTCCCCTACACCTACCTTCAAAACCAGAAAACATCGGGATTTCCGTTCATCTGACTTCAGCCGCAGTTCGAGAGGGAGTCTCAATGGTGGCAACAGAGTAAATAATGCCAAGAACAAACGGGCCAACAATGAGAACAATAAAAAAGAATCCCGAAACAAAAATTCACTAGGAAGGTCTGAAAGAAGAACTTCAAAAGTATCTAGGAAAGGTTCAAAAGATGTAGTGGATCATATGACCATTCATATGGATGATTCAGATTCCATTACGGTGTCAGAGCAAAGTGAGCCTTCTGCTGAATGCTGGCAGAATATGTATAAACTGCTGAACTTCTATTCACTTATATCGGATCCAACAGGAATATTGGAAAAATCTTCAGAAACATTTGGACCAGCAGGTAACAAGCATTTTTATGATTTAAAAATTTCTGTTCAGGAATGCTAAAGAAGACTATTCACCATATTAATGGTATAAATTATTGAAATGCAGAGAAATTGGTAGTCACCAAAAGGAGAAAATAGTGTTGACATTAAGATGTTCTGTCAGCATACTTCCTATTTTCCTTGACCCTAACATGGACTATTTTTAAAGGATTCAGACAGACTTAATTTCAAATATCTAGATTGATCATTTACTTCAGTAAGTATTGGGGAAGATGTTGAAAAAAAATTAGTTGAATCATTTAAAGAGGGAAAAGTCTAGTCTAGAGTTTGAAACCAAGAAAGCTAATACAGTATTTAGAATGTTCTTTGTACTATGTTTTTCAACTCTCAAACCATATATATCCATTTACTAAAAAGGTGTTCGAAGTCCTACAGAGCCAACATGTAGAGTTGTGTTCGAGAATGAACAAGACAACAACAGCTTGACTAAAACACAGAGGAAACGCAGTCTGGTAACCTCTGAACCTCAGCATGTTACTTTAATTGTGTTTGGGATTGGCATGGTGAACCGCACACACCTAGAGGCAGACATTGGTGGGCTGACAATGGAATCAGAACTGAAGAGGATCCATGGCAGTTTCACCCTTAAGGAAAAAATGAAAGGTATAACACTTTTCTAATACTATAATGTTGCTTTGCTCAAAGAAATGTGTTTCTAATATTTGAACATTCAAGAAAAATGAAAGTTGTATAATATTTGCTTTTCCTTATTATTGCCACTATAGAAATTTATAATCTAATGTTCATTTTTAGTATCTTTATAAAAAATTGAGAACTTCACAAAAATTCTACTACTGGATATAAAATTTTCCTAGAGTAATTGAAATGTGCCATGTGCCATTTATTTCTAAAATGGTCACAGAAAGTATGTTCATTAAATCTAAGAGAACATGTTTGAATATGCTCCATAACTTTATGTAGTACAAAAAAAAATAATGCTGTTAGATGAAATTGCTTGTAAACTATACCCCAGTTTCAGAAATTCCAAAATAAAATGAAATATTTAAGTCAATGGACAGAACAGTATGGAATTGACTTTTGGGATTCCCTTGCATATCATTGTTGTTTTCTTCATGGTTTTTATATTGTACAAGAAAAGAAACTTAGAAATGACCACTTATTTTTGTTAACTTATGATTATCCAATATATAAAGTTTAAATTTTGCATTAAGTACTCATCTTTAGCTGTTTTGTTTCATACCCTAAGTACGAAACAGAAGTTAAACACTAATTTTACATGAAATTTTTGTATGATTAAGGAAAATATTGTGAAGAAATGAAAAATTATAAATTGCTAAGAGAAATACAAACACATTAAATCTCAAATACAAGGCAAAAGATGTCTATATTGAAGTAAATTTTTTATTTTAGTTATTTTAAGATTAACCAGTTTTTTCTTCTGTTGTTTTAGTAAACATTAAAAATTACATTGATGCTTTTGGTTAGAATCTGGGAGATGGACAATCAGTTCTAAATCAATAAATTTAACATTCTCAAAGTTTAATTGATTTTATCAGTAGTATCTAAACTATATTTCTTCTTTAGTGTAGCAATTCTAGTTCTACAACCTAGAAAGAACAGAAAGTACCTAATGTTAAAGACCTGGTGGTTATTTTCATAGTCCCAAGACAGTTTAAGATTTACCCATTATAAATTGTATCACAGGATTTATTTATATGAAAAAATTCTAAAAGAGAAAAGCAGGCAAAGTGACATGTTTATTTTATTTAGATTTATAAATAATAAGTATATTAAAATCACAGGAAGTATATGGACCAAGAGTAGTAGTTTGTTTTGTTTTTTGTTTTTCAAAGTACATTGTGGTATAGGCCATTTAATTCCAGTAAGTTATTTAATGCATGAAGTGCATTTCTGCGTAATTCTACTTTTTAGATATACTTTGTATGTATGCAAAATAGTAAGCTAAGGAAATTTTCATAAGGTAGTCTGACAATAATTGAGCACATTTTATTATAATTTATAATTATCACTTGTCCTCAAATATATTGTGAATAAAGTAAGTTTAATATACAATTATTTTCAGAATTCAAATTACTTTTTTTCATATTTAAGATGTTTTGCATCAAAAGATGACTGAGACCTGTGCTACTGCTCACATTGGTGGGGTTAATATTGTGCTACTTGAAGGTATCACACCAAATATACAGTAAGTGTGCTTACTTGTACTGTTTTCTTTTACTTTTTTGTTAAAATTTATAAATAACTTTGAATTCCTGGAATGAACTCATACTATGTAAATTTTGAAGTTTATCCAGTGTTTCTAGATACAATTGGAAAAAATACAATTGATTTTTTGACACGTGCCTACCGTAAATTCACCCCCACTCATTAAAAAAAAATACGCAGTTTCCACTATCTGGTGAGATTGTCTTATAAGAAAAATGATCATAGTACAAATTTCTATTTTAGCATGTAGGTTGTTATTTTTCCTGTCATTTAAATAAATAATTAAAATTACAAAGAATAAACTGTCTTAATTTTAAGTTAATAATCATTATTCACCTAGACTTCAGATTTATCATTTAGCATTTTATGAAACATAACAGTTTGAAATCTGTTACAATATAAATGAAGCCTTTAAAAAAAAAAAAAAACTATATCGACCTAGGTGTGGTAGCTCACCTGTACTTTCAGCACTTGGGAGATTGAGGCAGGACATTTGTCACAAATTAGAGGCCAACTTTGGCTGTATGTTGCATCCCATGCTACTCTAGATTACAGAGTAAGAATTTGTCTAAACAAGGAAACATCATCAAAAACAAAAACCAGACCCATATACTGTATTTTAACTCTTTGTTGTTAATTTTTTCCTGTAAGTTCTGTCTTTGGGTCTGTTCTGATTCGAGTGATTCTGATGTGATAACATTTACTCGTGCTACTATGTAGAGCATTTGTATATGAGGAATGCGTTTGACCATATGACTTTATATCTTTGGTAGTATTTGCTTTAATTTATAATTTCTTTTCAATGGTTAAGTTTTGTGTTATAACTAGAAGTGTTTTAATATTTATGGTCATGTTTTGAGACTTTGTTCATCTTTGAGAGTATAATTAGTGTTATGCTAATGTTGTCCTGCAGCATAGACCTCAGACTAGGTAACCACTAAACAGAAGATATGATTCCTCTAAAAATTATTATTAGATCAAACTACAGTTCTAATCACTATTTTAGAATTCTGGATAATGCAAAAACCTGTCTTGAGCAATATTTCAAGTAGATATTGATAAACAGGACAGAGCCTAGTGTAGAGAAGATCTCAGATTTAACTCTTGCCGAAGTAGCTATGGATCATTACTTAGAATCATCATTAATAATTTATTTCATAGGCACTTCCTAGGCAGATCCCATCATTAAAAAAAAGAGAGACCAGGAAATTCTCATGTTTAAAACAGATTTCTTTCATTCATTGTGGACAAGCAGCAGGATGTATGAAATCCCTACTGGAGTCCAGAAACTGAATATTCGTTCATTTACTTAATCCTCCTTGTAATTCTGTGATCTGAGGTAACTTTTATCTCCATTTTATGAAATAAAAAGAAGTGAGATTTAGAAAAATCAAAGTGTTAGCATAAACTATTTAAAGTGGTCCAGTCAGAAGAGCCCAAAACTGCACTGGTTCCATCTTCCTTGTTCATCTGCAGAAACCCATCACCGAAAGCAGACTGATGGTTGTTCCATTGACTCTGAGCCAGATTCCCTTAGATGTCCCAAGTCCTGATGTTTTTCTTGTATCTCCTTGTCTGTTGTACCTCTTAAGAGAATGGCTTCAGTCTCTTGGCTTGTAGAACTTAACATTCATAAAATGAGGTTTTAAATAATATAGAGTTGATATTTCTTATCTTTCCCCCGTATCAGCTTTATTTGAAATATAAAAGTTACTCCTTTGTTACTGTCAAACTGTTAGTCTTAAGATATTTTGTTAATACTGTTTGCATTTATTCTTCAGCATTTCCAACTGCAATTAAAATGAAATAGAATGGGGGAAGGTAGTTTCAAAATGTCATTTGAAAGAAAATTTTAAGAGCTGGACATTAATAAAGCTTCCTGATATGCAGTCCTATTGTAACTAACGTATATGTGAATGCTGATTTGCTTCCTTTTTGTTTTCCTGCTTTCTCTTGAATCTGCATCTGTAGATTGGAGGATTTTCCTACATCTCCTACAAGTACAGCCAAACAAGAATTTCTGTATGTCATATTCTTTTTCATGGCTTGTGATTAATACTGTATTGTATTGTATTTATATTATCTCCGTGGGATGTGTATAGTTACCGTCTCATGTTCTATTAGTCAAGCCTAAGTGAGGGCTGTCTCTTAGGTAAGATAGACTTGGTTTTCTTGTGCTTCTGTGGGCATATTATTATTTGATATCAAAATGGAATTTTACACTTGGTGAGGTTTTGTTAATTAAAAAGTAATTTCTAAAAACTAACAGTGCATATGCATGTTTCAACTTTATAATTTTGTTTTTAATGGGAAATTTGTTTTATCTATGGCTTTTACTATATGTGCATCTGTGTTTGGAATATTTTAATTTAAACCATTGCATATGTTTGCAGTTAGCTGTACTTGAGAAATATGTATAGATGTTTACCACATGAATCTGTCACCATGTCACATTAGCATTTAACTTAGCACTGTTTATGTCTTTGGACATTTTAAAAATAAATTTTAAATATATTGAATAGGTAGGTGATCTATATATTACAGGTTTCTTGCTGTTAAGATTATCATATTTTATGAAATTTGTTTCATTGTTTATAAGAAGCCATAGATAAAACATCATCTGTTCAAAGTCATTTGTTGGGATTATGTTCAATTTCACTTCACTGACCAACTAAAAGTAATAAAAATTTAATTTTATTTCTGAAAAATAACCCATGTAACATTGTTTATGAACAGAAAAGCAAAACAACCACATTTAATTCCACTCAGACAGTACCCAGAAATATTTTTTCTTTTTATTTACTGAGTTCTCTGGATATTTAACTGAAAAAATCAATCAATAAATTAAAAAAAATAAAAACCTCAGTATTAACTTTAGAGAGAAGAATTTTAGTGGCTAAAGATCACATTTGTGAGAAAATTACTTGTAGGCTTGGATATTATATACTAGGAAGGCAGCAATAGAAAATTAATAGGTGGTCTTTGTTGTGATATCATCACATTCGGCCACCTTGTTCCATTCTCAGGTTTTCTGTTAAGAGAGACAGTCATGTATAATACAATTGCCAAGTGGGAAAGAAATTCTGTCTTTCATCATTGACTAAATAGCATATGGTCATTCAACACATTCCACATTTCTATTGTAGAAATTTTCAAGCAAATTGATTTGAGGTAGCATAGAACAAGTTATGTAAATTAAACTTCTCCACCTTCCTGCATCTTTTACGTTCAGAGCTAGTTCTAGGGTCATGGGTGTAGAGATTGAGGCAGAGCTTCTAGATTTGTATAAGACTGGTAAGATTACAGTGTAAATGAGACCCACTACTGGAGCAGGTCAGATCTTCAAGTTCTTGACATCAAAATTTCCACTGAATACTTTAGTACTCTGCAATCACAATCAGCCGTTAGCTTTATTCTGAGTTTTAGTTTAAATTGAGAATTAAGTTTTACATGTTCGCTTATGAAATCCAAGTGATAGTTAATCAGTCTGCTATAGGTTATAAAGATAGATGTGAAAAATTAGAAAGATATATTGGGTTTTTTTCAACTTGTACTTTTGCTGTGTGGTAAAGAACTAATAAAGGTCCAGTGCTCACTGCTGTTCAGTAAGCATCAGTAAACTTTATGGTGTGGATAAAAGCATTCCAGAGAGTTGGTTCCACCATGATGATTCTGCACAGATCAGATGCAACTAGAAGTTGTAGGGGATGCTTTTGTCAGCCTTGAAGGAGATGTAGAGAGACCTGTGCTATAAGTCAGTTTACAAGTTGTTAATACGAGTCATCTGTTTGCAGTTTCATTATTGTTGAAAAGCATTACCATTTAGTTTAAGCCGTATAACATGTATCTCTCCAGTTTTATTCAAGGAAGAAATAGTTTTCTTTGAAAGATGACTAAAAATTTGCAGCATGTTTGGTATGCCCCGTGTATGTGAAGAGTTCATGGCAAATGTCCATAAAAGACAGGCTACAGATTCATGGATGGTGCAGTTTGCAGAGCTCTACTAGATTTACTGGACCTCTTGGCCTCAACTCCTTTCATGCTTCACAGCGCCAGGGCCTATTCCTGCTTCTTTGTCCTGAGTTCAAGCAGGAGCCTTTATAAAGCAAGCCTGTGCCTTCAATTTCTTTTAACACAGTAGATGATTGTTAGAATAATTTGTTTCGTTTTTGATAACATTTTAGAAGTACATAAATAGATCTTTTCTTTTTGTATGCAGAAGTTGTCTCTCTTTAGATCCTAAAACTAAACTGGAAGAAAAAAGAGGTTCTAAGTGAGAAAAAAAAAATCAAAGTAAATTTTTTTGCATGTGCATACATAACAATTTCTAATGTTTCTGCTTTACTTACATATTTGTATATGCTAAAAAAAATAATAGACTTTTCAATGCAGTATAAAATGAGTATATCTTAATATCTTTTAAAATAACTTTTCAGACTATATTTTGACACATAAATGCTCTCCTCCTAACTCTGAGTAAGAGTATCTTACATTCTTAATATTTTTTCAAAACTTTTTATTTGCCTATGTTTTAATAGTCTTCTTCCTCTGTTTCTAGAACTGTGGTGAAATGTAGTATAGCCAAGTCCCAAGCCCTCTACAGTGCCCAGAGAGGTTTGAAGACAAACAACGCTGCAGTGTTCAAAGTAGGAGCTATCAGCATCAACATTCCTCAGCACCCTGCCACTTTACACAGCATGATGGTTCGAAGTTCTCACCAACTGTCCAAACAAATCTCAGATCTTATTAGACAACCTTCCACAGCGTGAGTTATTTTGCTTTTTATATTCTGTGACTATACAATAAAATATACCTTTTATTTTTGCTATAACAAAGGTTTGTAAAAAATGAGCAGTTACTGTGAACATTGAGTATCACAGTAATGGAGCTGTTAGAGAGTATTCAAATGACATCATGGGAGAATCATAGTACGTATCATTAAAGTATTATATCACAATGGCCAATAAACTATTAGATCACATTGTCTAGTACCAAATATGAAATGTAAACTCAAGTTTAAGAAAGAGATTTTAAAGATTTATTGGCATCACAATAAATTCCAATAAAAAGCAAATTGATAAATTCTAGAACTTTCAGTTATTGTTTAAATTTAAGAAATTGCAGCAGTCATTTATAGCATGCATGGTTTTGCATATTCCTTTATTGTGACATTTCTGTATATTTTTGAAGCAGACTACATGTCACATAGCATTTTAAAGGGCAGTAAATCAGACCTTTTCACAGTAACCTTTATTTCCTGTGCATGTTCCACTATTCATAGCAACACACACACAAACACACACACACACACACACACACACACACACACACACACACATGCTTCCTTTTCCCCATCCTATGAAGTGATGAAATAGTACCTTGATAGTCTCAGAAACTAATGCCTATTTTTCCATAGTTGTTTTATCCAGGTCTTTAGCTCTCATGTTGATAAATTATGGCTCAAGTTATTACTCTGTCAGCTTTTCTAGATCATCATTGTGTATTAGTTGTTTTTCACTGAAAAATCTAGTAATTTTATGAATAAAGTTGTAGTTTCTAATAGTTTTATGGGGTCTCTGTGTTTTGGTTTGTAGCCCACAGCCTATGAAAGAAGATATTGCAACCCCACTGCCTTCTGAAAAAACTCCAACAAGTGTTAATCAAACTCCTATTGAAACAAATGAATTTCCTCAACTCCCAGAAGGCTTAGAGAAGAAGCCTATTGTTCTCAAATTCAGCGCTATGTTAGACGGCATAGCCATTGGAGCAGCACTCTTACCGTCGCTGAAGGCAGAGTACAAGATGGGGAGAATGAGAAGCCATGGGATGACAGGTAACATGGAATGTTAAGTTCAACCATGGAAAACTGATAATTTTGAAAAGAAAGTAATATTTTGATGAAAAGTTACAGTTCTTAAAAATATGATATTAAAAAATCTTAATAGCCAGGCATGGTGGTATATCCTTTAATCTCAGCATTAGAGAAGCTGTGACAAGTGGATCTCTGAGACAAGCCTAGACTATAAAGTAAGTCCCAGGCTAGGCTAAACTACATAGTGAGACCATCTTACAAAGCAAAGAACAAAATTAAAAATTGAAGTATTTGATCACTTAAAGTTCAATAATCTTTTTTCTAAATTTTATTCATCTAATCTTTTATAATTTCATTCATGTATACATTGTATTTTGATCACATCCACTCCCCTTATTCCCTTACAGACTTGGTTGTAATAGGTATAAGCTTGGTTGTAATAGGTAGAAGCTTTTATAAGATGAGCTTCTCCCAAGCACCTCAGAATTACCCTCCCAACATCTTACCATCCTTTTACTCCATTTATAAAATGGTTTAATCTTCTTTATTGGTATTGCCTTGTCTTAATTCCAGTTTTTAAGGCGTAATAATCATCATTTTATTAATGATTTTAATTATTAAAATTTTTATTTAATTACTAGAAACATAATGATAACTGCTTAGGTTTTCATATATTTTTTTTTTGTCATGTTAACAAAAGGATTGTTTTCCTACTCTACTGTGAGATTTCTGTAAAACAAACTGGAGACTAAATACACACACCTTCTTCTATACCTGTTGAAATAAAAGTGTCTTTTTTCCTTTTTTGTTTTAACATAGTACATTAATTTTTAAAGCACTAATAAACTTACTCAAATACAATATTGTATTAAGGATATATGTATTACTACTCTTTACATTTCAGAGTTTGTTTAATAAAATAGTTTTCTGAACATTTCAATTTTTATATTACCAGAAATAGAAGCAAGATAAGTTAAGCTTTTGGATTTGACAACATTAGAAAACATGGACTTTCATATATCAGAGCCCAGTTCTATCAGTACTCTTGGTAATTTGCTCATTTTGAAGTCTACTGGAATCCATAGGCTAATGGAAGGAGCATGCCAAATAGGTACTTTAGAGCTGAAAAAGTAGAATATCTAAGAGTACACACCTTGTTGAATAGCCAAACAAGAACCCAGAATTCTGTAAATGAAGAAGAACAGAGCCAGAAAAAGAGTGACACATTCATGACTACAGATGAGTAGTAACTGAGGCCTTTAATTGCTTTGATCTGGATGTTTTTATTTAGTGATACTAAATAAAGGGAGGTAGCAGAAGAAGACCCTACCTCCTGCAACTTGCAGGAGCTAGTCAAAGCTAGACTTCATTATAATAGGTATAAGAGGAGCACAGTGTAGTCAGGACTTTTGTGGCCATCTCAAAGGTATTGTAGTTGGAGAGTAGCCTTTTCTGTTCATGAGAGGAACTTGGGTGTATATACATTGCCTATGTCCTGAGCAATAGTATAGTTGATGATACCCTTCTGCCAATTCTTCATACCCACATAGACAGCTGAACAACATCAGCAAAATAATGAAATTAACTCTACATTAATATTTGACCAACTCTTTGCCAGATAGAGAGCTTAAAAATAAACATAATATTAAATTAAACTGTAATATTAGTCTCTTAATAGTTGTTAAGGATACAGGAATGTGTGTTTAATGTTTCAGAATTTGGGATTTTTTTTTAACTCGAGTTGCTCTTGTTGTAGTATAAGCTTCTCTACATGAAGGGCAGTGTCTTTCTGTTCTCTTCTGTCATAATTCAGAATCTGTGTCTCTGCATCTGATACGATATTGGCTGTTGGCATCTGCTGGCTTAATAGTACTTGCTGACATTCTTTTTATTAAGTGTACTTGTTTAAAGGTAGTGAGTAACTCATATGTAAATTTTAAATATTACTTTTATGTATATCAACATAAACTGTGGGATTACAAAATGTTTTTTCTTAGACATCATTTTTGTAAAAGTGATATTATTGTATGCTGTACAGCTATAATGTTCCTTACTTCTTTCAGGTGCACAGACAAGGTTTACATTTGAATTACCAAATCACAGATTACGTTTTACTTCAAAAGTTTCTGCAACAGATATGTCCACTATCCCTCCTTCTGCAAGTCTTAACCTTCCACCTGTTACCATGTCGGGGAAATACATTATGGAAGAACATGATAGTTACTCAGATCAAGTGTGGAGTATAGATGAACTGCCTTCTAAACAAGGGTA
This sequence comes from Arvicanthis niloticus, assembly GCF_011762505.2. NCBI lineage: Eukaryota > Metazoa > Chordata > Mammalia > Rodentia > Muridae > Arvicanthis > Arvicanthis niloticus. The sequence continues at coordinate 22,127,711 of NC_047661.1, forward strand.
CTATTTACAAGGGAATTATCTACGTTGTGTGGCAGAAGTAAGTTTATTTTTGAGTTACTTTTTGCAGTTTATAAGTTTTCAAGATTTAGATACCAAATACATGATGGTCCAAACTTTGAAGGTTAAATGTTAAATTATTTGTTCCTACAGAAGGCTAATCTACTGAATTTCAAGAGAAAGGATGTGTGTCTGTCTCTGACTACCTCCCTTCTCTGTCTTTTATTGCAACATGCTTTTTGAAACAATGTACTAATTATATGCTAATTTTTGTTTTATATGTTAAATTTCAAGTTCATTTTGGCATATTTTCATGGTTTACTTGATTTAAAAGAGGATAAAAGCTGACATCAAGCGCTTTATATATTTACTTCTGTAGTCCTTTCATTAACTTTGAGGTAAATGTACCTCTTCTCTTTTTAAAGTGTGTGTAGGGGGACTGAGTTTTAATAGGTTATATGAATTAAAACAACTATTAATCATAATCTAAAGGCCATGTGGAAAGGTAAAATAAATAGACTCATTTATTATTTAGGATAATGGTAAAGGCTGCCACTCCTGACTGCCTCATTACTTTCACTTCTATGTATAACTGTCAAGAGCTTAAAAAGCATGATGCACCTGTTTCATTTGGTTTGAAAATCTATAAGAAAGCTCTTTGAGTTTTTGATGGAAATACTGTAATTGGAGGAGACACATTTATGTCTGATATACCTTTTCCAGACTGGGCTTTCTTTAATACCTAACACTTGTAATTTCTTTTAGTTTTTAATTTTATTTATGAGTGAGTGTGTGTGTGTGTCCCTGATATGTGGTTGAAAGTAGGATGCCACGGTACACATAGGGAAATCATGCGACACCCTTATGGAGTTTGTTCTTTGCCTCTACTTTTACCTAGGTTGTAGGGACAAAACTGAAGAATCTAGGTTTGCATGGTAAGCTTCTTTGCCCAGCAGTTCACCTAGCCAGGCCAGGAGTTGAGATTTCTGTATGTAAAAACAAATATACCCAAAGTAAACAAGCTTTTAAGAATCCTAAGATTGAATTAGGACATTTTATATTGCATGTATGCTTTCCACATAGAAAAATAAGTGGTCCAAACTAGTTGACCAATATTGTTAATAATGCTTTGATTCAAAGAAAGTAAATCTAAAGCAATGTATGGTGTAATTCCATATTAATGTCAGATACTAAAAAGGAAGAATTTATACCAAAAAAAGAAAGTAACAAATTAATTTCAAAGCATTTAAAGTTGTACCTTATATCGAAATTGGCTATTTTGAAATAGACCTAAAATAAACACACTGAAACTTATTTTGTCCTATTTGCACTTTTCTGTGCAAGATAAAAGGAGGGACATCTCAGTGGTTAAGAACATGTACTGATCTCCCAGGAGGAGTGAGCATACACTCACTCATAAATAAAATAAGTTCAGCTCCCAGCACCCACCTCAAGGCACCTCACCACCAACCCCATAGGAATGTTACACCGCTGATCTCAGCAGGCATCTGCACTCAAGTGTACAATACCACATACAGACAACACACATAATTAAAATTAATAACTAGCCCCTCACTTGGTCCTTGTGGCTGGGGCAGACACCTACCTGGTCTGCTACCGTGAAGACACCATATCCTGAGACATCCTAGGGGAGCCACTGCACTCAAAGCAGCAGGCAACATATCCTGAGACATCCTAGAGGAGACAATGCACCTAGAGCAGAGGACACTTACCTGGGCTGCTGCTGTGGAGACATTGCACTCAGAGCAGCTGGAGATCAGGATCACGGGATCACAGAGACATCTGGACCTTGAGGAGTTCTGACACAGCAAGATAACAGGAAAGACAGGCTCCAGTCAGAGACAGTGAGTACAGGTAGCACTAGAGTTAACCAGATGGTGAAAGGCACACAGAACATAAGCAACAAAAACCAAAGTTACTTGGAATTGTCAGAACCTAGTTCTCCCACCATAGCAAGTCCTGGACATCCCATCACACCAGAAAAGCAGGATTCAGAATTAAAATCACTTCTCATGATGATGATAGAGGACTTTAAAAAGGACATAAATAACTCCATTAAAGAAGTACAGGAGAACACAGGTAAACAGGTAGAAGCCCGTAAATAGGAAACACAAAAATCCATTAAAGAACTGTAAGAAAACATAAGCAAACAGGTGAAAGAATTAAACAAAACCATCCAGGATCTGAAAATGGAAGTAGAAACAATAAAGAAATCTCAAAGGATGACTACCCTGGAGATGGAACCCCAAATAGATTAGACCAGAAAAGAAATTGCTTCCGTCACATAATAATCAAAACATCAAATGCAAAAAACAAAGAAAAAATACTAAAAGCAGTAAGGGGAAAAGGTAAAGTAATATATAAAGGCAGACCTATCAGAATTACATCAGACTTCTCAACAGAAACTATAAAAGCCAGAAGATCCTGGACAAATATCACACAGTCCATAAGAGAACACAAATGCCAGTCCAGACTACTAACCCAGCAAAACTCTCAATCACTATTAATGGAGAAACCAAGATATTCCATGACAAAACCAAATTTACACAATACCTTCCCACAAATCCAGCACTTTAAAGGATAATTGATGGAAAATTCCAACACAAGAAGAGAAACTACAACCTAGAAAAAGCAAGAAAGTAATCTTCCAACAAACCCAAAAGAAGATAGTTACACAAATATAATTCTACCTCAAATAACAAAAGTAACAGGAAGCAACAATCATTTTTCTTTAATATCTCTTAATATCACTGGACTCAATTCTCCAATAAAAAGACATAGACTATTAGACTAGATACCTAAACAGGACCCAGAATTTTGCTGTATACAGGAAACACACCTCAGTGAAAAAGACAGACACTACCTCAGAGTAAAAGGATAGAAAACAATCTTCCAAGCAAATGGTCCCAAGAAACAAGCTGGGGTAGCAATTGTAATATCAAATGAAATCGACTTTCAACCAAAAGTAATAAAAAAAGATAAAGAAGGCTACTTCATACTCATCAAAGGAAACATCTACCAAGATGAACTCTCAATTCTGAATATCTATGCCCCAAATGCAAGGGCACCCACATACATAAAAGAAACTTTACTAAAGCTCAAAGCTCACATTGCATGTCACACAATAATAGTGGGAGATTTCAACACCCCACTCTCAGCAATGGACAGATCATGGAAACAAAAACTAAACTGAGACACAATGAAACTAACAGAAGTTATGAACCAATTGGATTTAACAGTTATCTTTAGAACATTTCATCCTAAAACAAAAGAAGATACCTTTTTCTCAGCATCTCATGATAACTTCTCCAAAATAGACAATATAGTTGGTCATAAAACAGGCCTCAACAGATACACAAAGATTGAAATAATCCCTTGCACCCTATCAGATCACCATGGACTAAGGCTAGTGTTTAATAATGACAAAAACAATAGAAAGCCCACATACACGTAGAAACTGAACAATGCTCTACTCAATGATGACTTGGTCAAGGAAGAAATAAAGAAAGAAATTAAAGACTTTTTAGAATTTAATGAAAATGAGGACACATCATACCAAAACTTGTGGGACTCCATGAAAGCAGTACTAAGAGGAAAACTCATAGCTCTCTACAAAAAGAAACTGGAGAGAGCATACACTAACAACTTGACAGCACACCTGAAATATCTAGAACAAAAAGAAGCAAATACACCTAAGAGGAGTAGACAACAGGAAATAATGAAACTCAGGGCTGAAATCAACCAAGTAGAAACAAAAAGAACTATACAAAATATCAACAAAACTAGGAGCTGGTTCTTTGAGAAAATCAACAAGACAAATTACCCCTTAGCCAGACTAACCAGAGGGCACAGAGACAGTATCCAAATTAATAAAATCAGAACTGAAAAGGGAAACCTAACAACAGAAACTGAGGAAATTTAAAAAGCCATCAGATCCTACTACAAAGGCCTATACTCAACAAAACTGGAAAATCTGGATGAAATGGACAATTTTCTAGACAGATACCAGGTACCAAAATTACATCAGGAGCAGATAAACCATCTAAATAGTCCTATAACCCCTAAAGAAATAGCAGCAGTCGTTAAAAGTCTCCCCACCAAAAAAAGCTGGGGACCACATGGTTTTAGTGCAGAATTCTATCAGACCTTCCAGGAAGACCTAATATCAATTCTCTTCAAACTATTCCACAGAATAGAAACAGAAGGAATACTACCCAATTTGGTCTATGAAGCTACAATTACGCTCATCCCTAAACCTCACAAAGACCCAACAAAGAAAGAGAGCGTCAGACCAATCTCTCTTATGAATATTGATGCAAAAGTACTCAATAAAATTCTCGCAAACTGAATCCAAGAACACATCAAAACAATCGTTCATCATGATCAAATAGGCTTTATCCCAGGAATGCAGGGATGGTTCAATAATCAGAAATCCATCAGTATAATCCACTATATAAACAAACTCAAAGAAAAAAAATCACATAATCATGTCACTAGATGCTGAGAAAGCATTTGACAAAATTCAACATCCCTTCATGTTAAAAGTCTTGGCAAGATCAGGATTTCAAGGCCCATACATAAACATAGTAAAAGTAATATACAGCAAGCCACTAGCCAACATCAAACTAAATGGAGAGAAACTTGAAGCAATCCCACTGAGTTGAGGGACTAGACAAGACTACCCACTCTTACCTTACCTATTTAATATAGTACTGGAAGTCCTAGCCACAGCAATTAGACAACAAAAGGAAGTCAAGGGATACAAATAGAAAAGGAAGAAGTCCAAATTTCACTATTTACAGATGGTATGATAATATACTTAAGTGACCCTAAAACTTCCACCAGAGAACTCCTAAACTTGATTAACAACTTCAGTAAAGTGGCTGGATATAAAATCAACTCAAACAAATCAGTAGCCTTCCTCTACTCAAAGGATAAGCAGGCTGAGAAGAAATTAGGGAAATGACACCCATCACAATAGTCACAAATAATATAAAGTATCTTGAAGTGAGCCTAACCAAGCAAGTGAAAGAGATGTATGGCAAGAACTTCAAGTCTCTGAAGAAAGAAATCAAAAAAGGTCTCAGAAGATGGAAAGCTCTCCCATGCTCCTGGATTGGCAGGATAATTTAGTAAAAATGGCCATCTTGCCAAAAGCAATCTACAGATTCAATGCAATTTCCATCAAAATTCCAAGTCACTTCTTCATAGAGATAGAGTAATTTGCAAATTCATTTGGAATAACAAAAAACCCAGGATAGGGAAAACTATTCTCAACAATAAAAGAACTTCTGGAGGAATCACCCTGACCTGAAACTGTACTACAGAGCATTACTGATAAAAACTGCATGGTATTGGTACAGAGACAGACAGGAAGATCAATGGAATAGAATTGAAGATCCAGAAATTAACCCACACACCTATGGTCACTTGATCTTTGACAAAGGAGCTAAAACCATCCAGTGGAAAAAGGACAGCATTTTCAACCTATGGTGCTCGTTCAACTGGAGGTCAGCATGTAGAAGAATTAAAATCAATCTATTCTCATCTCCTTGTACAAAGCCCAAGTACAAGTGGATAAAGGACCTTCACATAAAGCCAGATACACTGAAACTAATAGAAGAGAAGGTGGGGAAGACCCTCGAATACCTAGGCACAGGGGGAAAGTTTCTGAACAGAACACCAATGGCTTATGTTCTAAGATCAAGAATTGACAAATGGGACCTCATAAAATTGTAAAGCTTCTGTAAGGCAAAGGACACTGTCAATAGGACAAAATGACAAACAACAGATTGGGAAAAGATCATTACCAATCCTACATCCAATAGAGGGCTAATATCCAATATGTACAAAAAACTGAAGAAATTAGACTCCAACCAACCACATAACCCCATTAAAAAGTTGGGTACAGAGCTAAACAAAGAATTCTCAACTGAGGAAACTTGAATGGCCAAGAAGCACCTTAAGAAATAAATGCTCAACATTCTGAGTCATCAGGGAAATGCAGATCAAAACAACCTTGAGATACCACCTCACACCAGTCAGAATGGCTAAGATCAAAAACTCAGGTGAGAGTAGATGCTAGTGAGGATGTGGAATAGAGGAACACTCCTCTATTGTTGGTAGGACTGCAAGCTGGTAAAACCACTCTGGAAGTCAGTCTAGCGGTTCCTCAGAAAACTGGACATAGTATTACCTGGGACCCAGCTATACCACTCCTGGGCATATACCCAGAAGATGCTCCAACATATAACAAGGACACATGCTCCACTATGTTCATAGCAGCCTGATTTATACTAGCCAGAAGCTGGAAAGAACCCAGATGTTTTTCAACAAAGGAATGGATACAAACAATGTGGTACATTTACACAATGGAGTATTACTCAGCTATTAAAAATAATGAATTCGAGAAATTCTTAGGTAAATGGATGGAACTAGAAAATATCATCCTGAATGAGGTAACCCAGTCACAAAAGAACACACATGATATTTACTCACTGATAAGTGGATATTAGCCAAAAAGTTTAAAATAGCCAAGATTCAACTCATAGACCACATGAAATTCATGAAGAAGGAAGACCAAGTGTGGGTGCCTCAGTCCTACTTAGAAGGAGTAACAAAACACTCAAGGGAACAAATATGGGGAGACAAAGTGTGGGACAGGAATTGAAGGAGGGGCCATCTGGAGACCATTCCACCTGGGCATCCATCCCATGTGCAGTCACCAAACATAGATGCTGATGTGGATGTCAGGAAGTGCATGCTGACAAGAGCCTGATATAGCTGTCTCCTTAGAGATCTGCCAGAGTCTGACATATTAAGAGGCAGATGCTAACAGCTAACCATTGAACTGATCAAGGAGTTCCCAATGGAGGAGTTAGAGAGAAGACTGAAGGAGCTGAAAGGGTTTGTGGCCCCATGAGGAGAGCAACAATACCAACCAACCAGAGCTCCCAGGGTCTAAACCACCAGCCTGGGAGCACATAGGGAGGGACCCATGGCTCTGGCTGTATATATAGGGGAGGATGGCATTGTCCGGCTGAGGTGGGAGAGAAGGATCCTTGGTCCCATGAAGGCTGGACATCAAGTCAGGGTGAATTAGAGTGTGGAGAGGTTTGAGGGGGGCAGTAGGTGGGGGCACATCCTCGTAGAAGCAGGAGGAAAGGGGGTGGAATAGAGTTTCCTGGGTGGTGGGGAGAATGTGGTAAGGGGATAAAATCTGAAATGTAAATATAATATCCAATAAAAAAAACTAAAAACAAAAAAAGTAATAACAATATTTTAAGTGCTTCCTGATATACTTAAGCTTTTTGTGATTTTTCATTAAAAGTGACAAATCTATTTGCTCTACTAATTTTTGAACAAAATCTGAACCATATAACAATGATAGAAGTATTTGCTTTAATCATAGAGTGCTTGAATCTGTGTTTTCTGTAATGGTCACTTAATTAAAATTTGCTTTCTACTTCATCTGTTTACTGACTTAATTTTTGTCAGAACCTTGTATTTTTGTACTAATCACAAGATATGTGCTATATACAATTAGATTAGGTCTGTGATTTGGTAATTTACTCTCATATAATCCTTAGACCTATAGTGTGCAGTTTCTGTTTTTAATCACTGTATGTTAAGCATATAATATAAATAGAAATGTTCATTGCAAACAAATACTTTTAAGCCCATTTTCAGTGCATTGTTCTTATATAGTATGTAGATAATTATCTTCTTTTCCTAAAGTTTTGGATGATTGGCTTTACAGAAAAGCAGAGCTAACATACTCGGCAGTACAATCTCACACTCTGATTTCATTTGGCAGGTTGGTTCCTTTGAACACAATCTCACAACAGATCTTCTAAACCACTTGGTTTTTGTACAGAAAGTGTTCATGAAGGAAGTGAATGAAGTAATACAGAAGGTGTCTGGTAAGACTGTCTGGGGCTAGGAATGCAAGTTTCTACTCTTATTTGTCATATGGGGTTTCATGATCTAAAATAAGATGAAAGTGACATAAAAATTATATTGATAACTAGTATGTGTGTGAGAGGTAAAAGAGAAGGAGAGAGAGAAGATACACATTCAGAAAGCAAAAGAGATTACTGGCTAGTTTCTTTTATTTTCTTTATCTTATTTTCTTAAGCTGGGAGTCTCTCATTGAACCTGGAGCTCACCATTTGTTGTTGTTTAAGGTGGTAGGATCCTTTATTTCAACAAAGAAAACCTGTTGCTGTGGCAACAGGAGGAGGAGTGAGGGCAGTTATATATAAGAATCAAAGCCTACATTCACTTACAAGCTGGAATAGGTGTAGGGCAGACAGGGAGGGAAGCAGGAAAGGAGGATGATATTTCCTTTTTAGCCAGAGATGGGCTTTTTCTACAAGTGACCAAAGAAATGGTGAGTAGCAAATGAAAGAATGTAGGCAGTAGGTGGACAACTCTCATGGACAGCTGTAAGGCCTGCAGAGCTGCATGTGCCAGGAATCTAGGTCGGGTTCAAAATGACCATGGTTAACATTCTTGACTTTTATTTATGTGGGTAGATGTTGTTCATGTGATTCTCTGCTGTCAAGATCAGCAGCCCTATCACAGTTTGGAGGCAGTTTCTGGTCTTGAAAACTTTGGAAGAGGACATTTTAAGGGCTGAGTCCTTCCCCAGAGGCCTTCAAGCCTGCTGATAATACCTGTCCATCTAAATTTCTCTCCTCATGAGTTGAGACCCTGAACCCATTTAGAAGATGGATGATGAATCAGTCTGGCTGCTTCCAACAAGCATTAGGAGATTAGAGAGGAAATAGAAGCGAATTAGAAAGACTGTTGATGACTTTCAAGCGTGGGAGAACAGTCAAAGGGACCCAGAGCTGGATCATCTCAGGACTATCTGAATATGGATCAACTGTGCATTAGTATAGACAAAATTAAGACAGTGATTGAATTCACAAGGTCTAGAAAAGAGCATTACAACTAAAATTATAGTAGATTTAACAGGGTTTTACTACAGAGAACCATCTGTAAAGCCGTTCACCAGTGAGATGGTAGTCTTTGGCACGTTTTTACTCTTATTTTGTAGGTCTTATAAAGCAAAAGAGACATTTCAAAATTATCAAATATATAAAAAAAGTATGTGATTTAGAAAAATATAAGAGTTCCTTAATTTAATTAAGGACCTTAATTTGATTAAGCCTATTGTTTTATTATATTATTTTCAATTGTTTTAACTTTGGTTATATTTTTCTTCTGTGTGCTTAAGACTTTGCAGGTGGCCAGAATTAATCACTTTATTCTTACTTTGATGGATGTTTATGGTCTGGTCCTTAAGGATTTCTTGGGCTCAGGAGGCCCTCTGGTCAGTTGTTCTATCTATATGAGGATAAGCCAAGGCCTTGCTAGACACAGGACTTCACCTGGAAACATGGAGGAAAATTTCCCTCTGTATTGATCTTTGTAAAATGGATATTATAGTCTATGTGGTAGGGTCTTCATGGCCTCTTTAAAAAACAGGTGACTCATCAGGGCTGCAATAGGTATTGATCTTGAAGACAAAAGGCAAACTGCACCTTTTAATCCTTCTGTCCACATTAGTATAGGCACCAGAGTATAATTATTGAGCACCCAGAAGGTGTGTTAATACCAGTTTAGTACTTTAACTACTATGTAATAAAGTTTGGGCAAAAAACAAGCACTTTTAAATAAGCCTTGATTAGATGCACATTTTGTCCTTATAAATCAGTGTAACTAAGAACAGGTAAATAAGTTAACAATAATTTGAGTAGAGGTGTAATACCATGCTATTGTACTTTGACCTTAGAAATTTATATTACATATGTATATGCACATGTATATGCATATATATACTTCTGTATGTCTTATATAACTTAGAGATTTTATGACTTACATAGGTTTTTCAGGAAGAATGACTACTCTTTTACATGAATGCTGCAGATCCAAACCCCGGTTCTTCTATTCCATAGCAAGCAGTCTTACCCTTTGAGCTATCTTCCCAGTCCTGGATAAATACATAAGTATTCATGTATATATCTATTCGTCTTTATATTTTTCTTTTTTATTAATTTTTATAGATTATCATGGAAAGTAATAGTCTTCATTCTTGCATTTTACATACATGCCATTATACTTTGTTTTTATCTGTTTCACTACTACACTACCTTGTAGGATGTAAAACCATGCCAGGAAGTTTGGTAAGGTAGAGCAGGTTGAGACCTGGAGACTCAGTGGGCACACACCTGAGGCTTAGGAGACTCCCCTCTTCCTGCCAGATTCCTGGCCTAGAACATGTGCCATGTTCTTCATATGAAAGAAACATGTCCTATGGTCACATAGGCCCAAAACAGAGTTCTCCATGCTAATGAGATACCTGGAGGCCCAGAGGCCTTAGCCAATAAGTGTTCCCTCCCAGACATTCCTCCCTGCAAAAGGTGTTTAATCTCAGGTCTACTCTGAGAAGTAGGTATGCCATTGTATGCATCCATTTTCTGCCATGAACAGCCAATAAACTGTTTAGAACCATGCACTGTCTCTTTCATCAGGATCCACCATGGGGAGCCATGAAGAAGCCCTTTGCCCCCAGAGCCACAGTAGGAGGCCTCTCTGTGCTCCTAGCCACAACTGCCACCAAGCCTGTCTCCAGGAAGCTAAGGACAATTAACTGCTGGGACAAAGCAGAGCTTCCTCTACCCCAGCCTGTACCTGGCTAGATGCTATCCCCAGCCCGTGGGCCCTCAACTCTATTCTTGGCTCTTCCAAGATTCTCAGCTATACCTGGATGTCTAAGAGTCAGAAAACCCCACAGCCTTGACCTCATCGCAGGCCCGGGGACCCCAAATCAGCTCCAGCTTTCCCATATCTCAAACTGCGTTTTCCAACCCCCCGCCCCCCACCAGTGTCTTGATGCTTCCCTACAAACAGGCACCCACCCTGGCAGTGATGTGGAATAATCACAGTCCAATTTCCCAGTTCCACCTCCTGAAGAGGCAGAGCAGTTGCAAAGTGACACTATCCCCACTCAGTGCTCACGGCACACCTCAGGCAAGCCCACTCTCGTGGTCGTTCTTTCTGTCTTGCTGTCTTATAACATGCATTCCATTACCTTTCCCCTATACTTAAGATTTCTTCTTTCTTCACCACAATTCCCCCTTCTAGTTTATCTTGGCTTCACAGAGAAATTAAGATTTATTCATTATTTAACTAAGAATTCCAAGTATTCTGCAAAGGAGACCCCTATAATCCTTCCTTGGTCACATAAGCACTATGTTAGTCATACCATGAGAGTACTCTACAGCAGTGGTTCTCAGTCTTCCTAATGCTACAGTCCTTTACAGTTCCTCAGGTTGTGGTGAGCCCCAATCATAAAAATTATTTTCACTGTTACTTCATAGTTGTGGCTTTTTGTTACTGTTATGCATCATAAAATATCTGTTATGCAGGATATCTAATAAGCAACCCTTGTAAAAGAGTCAGTCAACACCCTCCTACAATGGGGTCTCAACTCATAGGTTGAGACCCACAGCTCTAGCATCGTCTAGAATGTATGCTCAATTAGTGGCATGTCAGAGACTAAGAACTTTATTGGCTTAAACATTTTTATTGACAGTATTTTCAAAATACTTCTCGAAGTATAAGTAACTATTCTATGTGGTTTTTTTTTTTTCTGTAGTACATGGTATACTTTTGTGTTTCTAAGTAGGAATTGTCTCTGAATAAGTTATCTTTATAAACTGTTTCTATATAAGAGATCTGATATCAAAACATTTAAGTAGTATTTATGAGATAGAAAATATGTGACTCCAAGTTAAATAAAAGCTACAAAGACACATGAAAATAACAGTTATCAGGCTTAGCAAACCTACACCTTCATTATGATGGTCGTGCTTGTTCACACACACACACAAGTATTAAACTTATTAAGAAGAAAGGACACACTTTGTGAATACATTATCATTGCGGACTTCATGGCATCAGGATGACTAGGACTTGAATGCATTCTGGTTTTTGATCATAGAGCCATTACAAAACACAGAGACAATATGGGGAAAAAACATCAAAAAGAGAAAGACATGTTAATTTGCTGTGATTGACATAAGAATTGTGGGAGCCTAAAGAAAGTAATAAAGACATGCCATGGCTGTTGTGAGGAAGGTGGTATAGACATGAGTGAAGATGATGAGTTGGATCATGAAATAGCACAGGTGCCCTCAACAGTTAGAAAAAACACTGAGAACCCACTAGGATGCTGCTTCTCCTGAGGAACTCAATCTATTCTACTTTGAGATGTAAGTGTGGAGTTAAGTAAAAATTATACCAGAAATGGATATTTAAACTCATCACATTAGAAAGACCAAGAATAGTACATCAAGGAAAATTTTTAAATGAGAGTTACTAAGAATAAGAGTAAGAACTGGAGAGATGGTTTAGCAGTTAAGAACACTGACTGCCCTTCCAAAGGTCCTGAGTTCACTTCCCAGCAACCACATGGTGGCTCACAGCTCTCTGTAATGATCTAATGCCCTCTTCTGGTGTGTCTGGAGACCGCTACAGTCTGAAGATGAGCTACAGTGTACTCATATACATAAAATAAAAAGAGTAAGAGTAAATATACTAATGTGTGTAGACTAAGTTGAGTGTATTGCACATTGCATGTACTCAGTAGCTCATTCTCCTTGGTACCAGGGTACACTCAGATATCTGCTTAGTTGAGAATGTAGCAAGGAATAAAGAACAGAATACGGATGGAGGGCCAGAGTTGCTTTAGAAAAGGTAAGTCAAAGAATGATAACATCAGAGCTGTGGCTTAGAATTCAAATAAAGAAAAACAGCAACAGTGATTTAACATTTTAGAAATTGCACTGAAATATAATGTAAACATCCTCTGTTGGAATGAGTTAGCATGAGTCTTCCAACTCTGGCAGCAGAAAAGGCCTTATTTGAAGGAAGTTAAACTATCTAAGAAATACAAGTGATGTATGTCACTTGAAACTTTGATGGTAGCTGGATGATAAAGACAGGAAGAAAGATGGAGTAATTGATAGCTGGCTTCAGAAAAGGTGATCACTCATTAAGACTGGGTAAGAAAGGTTATTGCGGGTTTCAGATACGAGGTAGAAATTAGGACCTGATGATGAGCAGAAGAGGGGAAAGAGTAATGCTGTAATTCTAGAGCAGAGTTGGAAGAGAGGGAAAGTGCAAGCATGCAAGTAGGCACTTAGCTTACCAAGACATGTACAGCCTGTACAGGCTTACAGGAGGTCTATGTTCTGCTGCTACTCACAAGTCCTAAGGATTTGGGTTCCTGTCTCATCATACATACTATTCCTTTTTTCCTTTCGAACTGAAGATTGAATTGTCATTAAAAAAATTTACTGGAGGTTTTCTTTTTAATGCACAAAATATAGTCAATTGTATTTTCTGATAAGGAAGCTGTTCTAGTCCTTTTTAACCTTTCCTAGGTGGAGAGCAGCCTATTCCTCTCTGGAATGAACATGATGGGACAGCTGATGGAGATAAGCCGAAAATCCTCCTCTATTCTCTGAATTTACAGTTTAAGGTAAATTTCTATAACTGATACTTTTAGAACCAGATTTCTAATTAACCAGTGTATTTTATGTGGAAAATTTGTATAATACATAATTGCAAAATGGTGAAAATAAACTGTATTCTGCTTGCTCAGGGAAAGCTTTAACATTTGAGTCTTCTATCAGTGCTTGTTATTTTTCTTTTTTGTATTGACACTGCCGGGCTTTGAGCCCAGGGCTTAAAAATTCACAGCAAGCCTTCACTGAGCTACATCCGCAGGCCTCAGTTTTTTAAGGGCAGGCATCAGGCTTCCTACCTTCTTTCCTTCCTTTTTCTCTTTTTCTTTTTTCCTTCCTTCTTTTCTTTCTTTCTTCTTTTTTTTTTTTTTAAAGACAGAATCCCAACTATGCAGTCCTAACTGGCTTGCTGGAACTCACTATATAACCTAGGCTAGTCTTGAACTCAGAGATCCAGTTGCCTCTGCCTCTCTAGTGCTGTGATTAAAGGAATGCACACCACCATGCCCAGACCTTCTATTACAACTACTGCTACAATAATAGCAATAATGATAATAATAATAAAATAATAACAACAATATTATTATATTAGCATGTATTTTGAAACCCTTCTGTCCTAGATTATTGAGATCAGCTTTATCTTCTGAAAGCTGTATTATATTCTGTAATATAAACAGTTTGTTTGGCTATGTTCCAGTGAACACTTGATATTTCTAATTACTTCTTTTATAATTTACTCTGCAAGAATATTTTGAATAATAATATTTTAGGAAGGCTGTGGTAGAATGCTTACCCACATGTACAGTTATCTGAATGTAGCGAAGCCATGGTTTCTTCCTCAGCACCAAAGGTGGGAGGACAGGGCATAGCCAAAGAGAAAAAGAAAAACCTATAGTACTTTAAATCTTAATTATCTTCTGTAAAAAAGTAAAAATGCTAAAACGAAATGTATTAACTATAGCATCCTAGTATAACCGATTTAAAGAGTATGTGCCTTGGACATTCTGTATATGCTTTAAACATGTCTTTTTGTCATATTTCAAAAGACTGCATTTGAGTGAGTCTGCATTGGTTTATTTTCTTATTTTCCTCATAACATGTAATCTGCTAGGGTATTCAAGTAACAGCCACCACACCTTCAATGAGAGCTGTGAGATTTGAAACTGGACTGATTGAATTGGAACTTTCAAACCGACTTCAAACCAAAGCTTCACCAGGAAGCAGCAGCTATCTGAAATTATTTGGCAAATGCCAAGTGGACTTAAATCTGGCATTAGGGCAAATTGTCAAACATCAGGTTTGTATAAAATATAATGGTATTGGCACTATTGTCTGTAAATTAATTTATGTGTTGTAATTTTAAAAATATTTAAGTTCCTAAAATTTATATTGTAAATTCTGATGAAAACTTACTTAGGCCTTTACAATTTTATTTTGCTATTTCTTGCCATTTTTGACTATATACTCCATATTACAAGTTTGTCCAAGAGACTTTATCCAGAATCTTTAGAAACATTTGCCTGTAATTTTTTAGTTTCTTAAGCATTATTTTTATTTCAGTGTCTTGTGCTTTTATTAGTTAATTTGTAAAGTGTTAAGTTCACACTTTCCCTATAGAATATTTAAATTTTTCATATGTAATAAATGTTAAATATGTGAGGTTTTAAGAAAAAGACAGCAACTAGTGTAGTTCCCTAATCAAGTTTCACTGTTTAGCAGAGATATTTTTTGTTGTTTTAATTTAATTTTGCTAAATATGTCTTTTTTAATGTCCCACCTAATTTTGATTTGAAATTTCATTTTTAATTGCTAGTTTAAAAAAAAAACAATGGTTACATTAACTATTTCAAATTCTTATTAGAATTACAAAACTATTTTTTTTTCAAATGGAAACATCTTTTGAGAGAAATCTTATTTATTTCAAACACCTAATATATCAGTAGGCTTACCTCTGTTGGGTAACTGTGCTTGTTAATAGAGCTTTACCCAGATCCAAGTTTACTTTTACAGAGTTCTTCATATTTTATATTAATTTTAAGAATTTATGTTACAAAATATAAGGGATCTATCATTTAATGGTTGAATTTGGGAAGTATACTGTAGGTGTTTGAAGAACAGTGGTATATAATATTTAAATTATTTTGGTGAAATTTCTCATTGTTTGGCTTTATTAAGTTTTGAATTTTATTTTAGGTTTATGAAGAAGCTGGTTCTGATTTTCATCAAGTTGCCTATTTTAAAACTAGAATTGGTTTAAGGAATGCCCTTCGAGAGGAAATCAGTGGTTCTTCAGATAGGGAAGCTGTGCTGATTACCCTGAATAGACCAATTGTTTATGCACAACCTGTGGCCTTTGATAGAGGTAAGCTTAAACCAGCCATTACTGTCTTCTAGGCGGTAGGCATACTCAGTCTATGTCTACCATAGCTTTCCAGTGCAGATGCCTGATAGCTAATGCCTCCAAAATCTGAAATGTGAGCACCTAAGACAAGTCTTGCTAACTACAGTTTTTAAAGTCATTTCATATTTTACAATTATTTTGCTTTTGACATAAATAGGATTATTTTATTCCAAGTTCCAATCTTAAATGCTAAGTTTTTTGGTTGAATTATCTACCCATTTGTATTTTTGACAAACATTGATTTGTTTATACTGAAAATGTTTATTGTGTGCTGGCTAAAAGTGGGATACAATGGATAACAGGATCAGGATTTCTGCCCTCAAGTAGTGTAGTCTGCTGAAAAAGAGTTCATGTAGATTTATAAATGACTCAAAAATCTTTTTTCCTCGATCTGAAAGAGTCTGTATCTTCCTTTGCTCTTTATAGGAGAAACAAATTCTTCATTTTCAACTTAGACTGTAGAGGTCACCAAGGAGATAAGCACATGAGATCAGCTGTTACTCATTGTCTTGTCCTAGGGCTAGAACAATCCTACATACAGTACTGCATACAAACATTTGCAACCATTTGAGAGAAGTGAGTGTGTGTGAGCACAGTAGTCTAAGAGAAGATAGCAGCTTTCAGAAAAGAGAAAGAAGGCTGACTAGATGGACAAACTAATGTTAATGTTGGTTTTCAGAAGAACTAAGGGGATACTTTCGAATTTGTGTAAAACCTCACTTCCCAGTGGGTTTACGTCCACCATTAAATACTTTCCTTTTGGCAATGCTGCCATAGCTGCTTCTTTTTCTCCTGAGCCCTTTGCTTATGCTGCACATCTCCCATTTCACTAGCCTCTCTTTAGCCTTCTCCAGGCCTTAAAACACCCTCAGCTGGTGTGTGGCACCATTCTTGGATTTTCTCTTCTAGTGGTTCTCCATTTTACCTTCCTAGACTTCCATACTGTCTTGAGATGAAGATTTTCTTTTGCATGTTTTTCTTACTAACAAACTCAAATGACTTTGACCATTTCAAATCACATCCTTTAAGATATATGCCTAGCATTGTGTCTATGTTCTTAGGAATGTTTCAAAATAGTAAGTACTTTTTACTTGATTTTCTGATTGTATGATTAAAAAAAAAAAACAAACAAACTGTGAACAAAGGTACTTGTAGATACAGAGTTTATTTGGGCTTAGAGTTCTAGTAGGATAGTCTATAGAGGCATGACAGCTGCTGGTAGCCACAGCAAGAAGCTAAAAGATTGTCTCATTCATACTGAGGAAAGCCCAGAGTGAACTCTAATGGGGCAATACTATGAACTCAATCCACCCTTAGTTGCCTATTTCTTCTAGCAAGGCTTGTTTCTACATTTCCTATAATTTCCCCAAATAATAACATCAACTGAGAAACAGTGTTTAAATACATTACTCTGTGACATTTCTCAACCAAACACAAAAGGTAAACTGTACAGTTAAGGCCAAGGGCCATGTTTGTTTGCATTTATTATTCTAACCAGGACCAAATGTGTAATAGGAATTTTACAATATTGAATGGATAATTGGACCTGGGTTTTCTTTCTGTTGCTATTAGGCAGTTGCTTGCTTTCTGTTTTTTCTTTTTCTTTTCCATGAAAATATTAATTGTATCATTTTAGTATCATTATAATTCTAGCCAAAATTTTCTGATAGTAATTTATATGAGAAATTATTATTAATCATCAGGATTTTATAGTAGTTGGGATTTACTAACTGTAATAAATCACTTACATCATTGACTTTAGTTTTCTTTCTGCCTGTTCTTAATTTGCAAAAGCTGTTCTGTTTTGGCTGAATTATAAGGCTGCCTATGACAACTGGAATGAACAACGAATGGCTTTACATAAGGATATTCATATGGCTACAAAGGAAGTGGTAGACATGCTCCCTGGTATCCAGCAAACATCAGCCCAGGCCTTTGGGACTCTCTTCCTCCAGCTAACTGTGAATGATCTAGGAATTTGCCTCCCTATAACAAATACTGCACAGGTACAGAAAAATCAAGACATAGGAGACTTTATTCCAGAATTGAAAGCTAGATATTGCTACTTACCATTCCTGTGAGTATAGCTTATAACCATTTTAAGTAGAGGTATTTATAACTTGAGGAAGGAAGACTCCTAATTCTTGCTTTTGCAAATGAGCTTCAGAATCTTCTTACTGCTTTTTTTAAAGTAAGAAATCTTTGGATTGATCTTTGTTTAAAATAAAAACAAAGGGACATTTCAAATGTACTTTATTATCCCCATCTGTAATACGGCAGGGAATCTCAGTTTGCTAACAAAATGTAGTATGAATATTAAATAATGATAAAAGGATGCTGTTCATAGTTTAGGGCCAGTTTTCAGGAATGCATTTGTACTTGAACTTGGGGTTAAGTAAGAAAATGCTGTCTGTACTTGTCAGACCAAGAAGAAATTGCTCTAAGAATCACATGCAGAGATAGATGTCTTATTGTTAGTTTTCCTTCATTGTCACTTTTAATCATTTAAATGTTGTGGCAGAAATACTAACACAGAGTGCAATAAACTTCTATTAAGGGTTCTGTTTGGTAGAGAAACTTGGAGTTCAAGATGTACCAGTAGTGTTCTTGGTGTCCAAAGAGTTGAGATGTGGCAGCTTTTTAATGACATGATAAGACGTTCAGGAAAGCTACACACACAAGAACCGGCTATCATAGTGAGAGGGTTCCCGTCTAAACAGGGGCTAGAGAAACACAGATATTAGCCCTTTACATATTAAAAAGGAAAAAGTGCACAAGGAAAATGCATTTCATTTGAGTATTGTTTAAAACTTATTTGCTAGATTGCTTTATATTGAGGATTTCTGGACTTAACTCTTTCTAGATATTTATTATGAATATAAAGGTTTTTAAATTTTAGAAGTCACCTGTTTGGAGGAACAACGCAGCAGTCAAAAGCACTCGTTGCTCTTGTAGAGAGCCTGAGTTTAATTTCCAACACCCATATGGTGGCTCACAGCCATCTGAACCACTCTAGTTCAGTGGATCTGAAGCTCTTTTCTAATGTCTGTGGGCACCAGACAAGCATGTCCTGAACATATGTATAGGCAGGTAAAACATTCATACATAGAAAATAAATTCTTTAAAAAACATTTTAAATTCACTTTCTGCCTCATTTCCCTATGATGTTTCTTTAGTCTAACCACACTGGCGACCTGGACACTGGCTCTGCTCTAGTGCTGACCATTGAAAGTACTCTCATCACTGCATGCTCCTCAGAGTCTCTGGTTAGCAAAGGCCATTTCAAGAACTTTTGTATCCGTTTTGCTGATGGCTTTGAGACATCGTGGGATGACTGGAAACCAGAAATCCGTGGAGATCTAGTAATGAATGCTTGTGAGTCTGGTTTATTTTCTATATGAAGCTTATAATTATAAAAAGAAAAAAATTGAAATGTCTCTTGTTGAAAAATGAAGTGTGTTCAGATATAGGAATGCTTTAGAAATGAAATAAGGCCTTTTTGTAGTTAAAGGTAGCAAAATACATCTGTAAAACACTATAACTTCAGCCTTCTGGTAAGGCAGAGAGACTTCTACACATTTGAAGTTTTGCTTACTGCCTGTTTTTTCTTGTAGTTGAATGAACAAGTAAACCATCCTTGTTCATAGATCTGTAAGAGAGTGGTAACTGCAAGACCCAACTCACAAAACATAGAATAGATTGTAAGTCTACTGGACTAGAATTTCAGCTTTAATTATAGCTGACAGCCCATCTACACAGCCCAAGTTTCTAAGAGCTGAAAGAATCATTGTGAATTCCTCTAATTCTACTATTTGTATACATGATGATTTGAAAGGAGAAAGGTTTGTATCACTTTTAATATTTCTAGGTATTATCACAGCAGAGATGCTACAGAATCACTTTTTTTTTTTTTTTTTTTTTTTTTTTTTTTTTTTTTTTTTGGTTTTTCGAGACAGGGTTTCTCTGTGTAGTCCTGGCCATCCTGGAACTCACTCTGTAGACCAGGCTGGCCTCGAACTCAGAAATCCGCCTGCCTCTGCCTCCCAAGTGCTGGGATTAAAGGCGTGCGCCACCACGCCCGGCCCCAGAATCACTTTTTTATAACAAAGCAGTGTGCATACATAGAGAATCTTAAAGATGGTAAACTGAATTCTTCAGCCAGTCCTATGATGCAAATACTCTTTAGAAGGTGGTTTGCCATTATTTATGTAATTTTCTTCTTTCTGAAAGATCACTATAACAATATATTTCTAAATTAAAGGCAAAAGTTAATTTAAACATGATTTATGTTGAGTGTGATATCTTTGTTATCCATCACTAATTAAAATATACTATGGATAGAAAGGAAATAGACCACTTTCCTAGTAATGAGGGAAAAAAATCTCAAGAGTATATAAGAAATAGGCCAAGAGCTTAGAATTAAGCAATAATTATGAAAATGAAATCATTATTTTAATACCTTGGTTATATTATTTTGGCAATAAAGAACCTTGCCATCCTGATCTCTAACCTTCAGAATAACCAGACTTAGACTTTGTAGAACATTTACTTTTGTAGCTCACTGTTGTTTCTGGGGAAAGGAATTGGAGGAAGAGTGAACAGAGTAATTATTTTATTAATAAGTTATATGAATTCAAAATGATAAAATGGACAAATTGAATAATTTGTAGTTAGTTTCTAGTGGGAGAGATACTAGTATGTAATTTTTATATTTGAGAGTAGAAAAAGATGATGTTGAAATTTTGAAGAGTTTTCATTGCAGTATTCTTGAATTTGAAATGTTACTAATGTAGACTCTGTTCTGACTTACAACCTTGACTAAAAGGTTACCAGAGCCTATCTTAACCAGAAGCCATATTTTGCCTTGTTGTTTTAATTTAGAATTGACAACTTAGATATTCATACTTCAAGGTTGAAAAGTACATTTTTAACAGTTACTGGCATTGTATGTTTAAGAACATAAGAGGGCTGGGTGTAGCTTAATTAATAGAGTACTTGCCTACTATTCAGGAAACCCTGATTTAGATTTCGAGCACCACATAAAATCGGCATGATAGGCATGTCTGGAATCCCAGCCTTCCCACAAAGAGGGCAAAAGATCAGGAGTTCAAGGTTGTTCTTGATTGTCTTTTTTTTTTTCATTGACTTCCATCCTCAAAATATTTATACATGGGGCTGGTCAAGTGTCTCAGCCAGTAAAGGCACTTGCCATTATGCTGATAAGGTGATTATAATCCCCAGGACCTACAGGGTAGAAGGAGAGAGAACTAACTCCTGCTCTTCACTCATGTTATGGCACTTGCACAGGGTATATACACATGCTCACACATACACACACACACACACAGACATAAATGCATACATACATATAAAATTTTTGTAATTAAAAAAATGTTCTCTCCAAGGTTTAGTGTCTTGTTTGTAATCCTAGTACTTGAAATAGCCTGAGACTTGATTGTGATTTCAAGGCCAAGCCAAGCTGCATAGCAAGAGCCTATCATCCAAAATTAGAACCAGCAACAACAATGTGCGTGTGCGTGTGTGTGTTGTATATACACGATGTCACAAAAATTGTTGTAGAATCCTAGAGGTTGGTAAAAAGCTGTCTAGAAATGCCCAGGTAGTGTGACTCTAATAATTACATGCTATAAGTAAAGCCAAACTGTAAGTTGCTAAAATTATAAAATAAAATGCTCCCCTTTGTATAACAAGACTACTAAGTCCAAGGTTTGTGAGGAGGAATTGAAATGTAGCAGAGCTAGAAATCCTGTTTACATTTATGTAATTGTCTTTGGGAGAAAATATATGGTACATGTTTAATCACAAGCATATTTTTATTGACAACTGTTACTGGGTTTATTCTTGTGCAGGTGTAGTTCCAGATGGCACCTATGAGGTTTGTTCAAGGACTACAGGACAAGCTGCAGCTGGTAGGTTCACTGTTCACTTTGAAACAGAGTTAGGTGAAAATAAGATGAGAAGTCTCAAATGCTACATTTAGGAGTTGATTTGTCGATGACTACTAGGGAAGCTAGTAAATATTTTTGAGTAAGAAATCAAATGGTGATACCATCAAAGGAATACCTCAAGGCAGTAAAGCATAGGAAAACGGAGCGGCAGTAACTGGAAGTGTGGTGGTGTCTCAACCAAGAAGATAGCAGTGTCAGGCATTAATTTCTCATACAATAAAAGTGAACAGGATGCACTAACAGCAGACATTTTCTTAAAGGCTCTATGAATGTTGAGAGCCATAGAACCTGATTACAACCAGTAATGTTCCAAGTGATCTTTTCTTTTCTTACTGTTCCTGACACTCTTCTAACTGTAGCCTGGATATTCATCCTGAGTAAGAGATCTCAAGAAACACCTGCTATTCCCAGCAATAGAGGGCTAAGAAGTTAAGACAGTTTCCAGCAGCACTGCTAGGAAGCTAGGGACTAAGCAGACACACCTTCTACGAAAGACGACACATGTCTTCCTTCATCAGTGCTATCTGTTTATACGTAAAGCAACCTACCCAAACTAGCTTAACCAAAACCAGGATCTTTTCCCAGGATGTTTGCAGATGATGTTAAATAAGAATGCTGTGGCAGGGAAGGGAAGGAACAACTGGAACCAGTGTCTAACTGTCAGCAGGGCCCATTTAGCTCTGGCTTTGGCTGCTCTTTCCTCTTACTTGTTTTGCTTTGCTTTAATTGATGACATCACATGGCAGGAAAGAGCTCATGGCCTCATTTCTATGTTCTCACTTAAAATGAGATCCACGTTTTCTCAAGTTCAGAAAAAGATTTTTGGTTTTGTAGCTTTGATGTTTACTGTGATCAGTTATTTAGTTCCTTGTAGCTGGTGGATGCAGATTATAATGGTTTCTGCTTTATCCATGGGAAGGGATCTGAGCTCAGAGGGAACATGTAGTCCTTGGGATAATGAGCCATGCTGGTATACAGAAGAGGTACATACACACTGTATACACGGAAACCAACAGAGCAGGTCTCACTGTGAAAGGCATTGGGTATCTGATATGGCCATCATACAGTTCATAAGTGCTTATACTCCTATTCCTAGGACATTGAAACAAATTTCTTTATTTAAACAGAAAGTAGTAGTGCCGGAACCTGGACACTGAATGTATTGTGGAAAATGTGTGGGATTGATGTTCACATGGACCCTAACATTGGCAAAAGGCTTAATGCTCTGGGCAACACCCTTACAACACTGACAGGAGAGGAAGACATAGATGACATTGCTGACCTCAATTCAGTGAACATAGCTGACCTGTCAGATGAAGATGAAGTCGATACTATGTCTCCTACAATCCATACTGTAAGTCCATTCCCTGTCAGGAATTTCAAGACTGGATTTTCCTGAGATAGATACCTGATTAGCTTGGGGTTATTTTTTGTGTTGTGGTTGCTGTTGTAGAGGAAGGGAGGAAGGTGGTGATTTCTAGGCCTGCATTTTACAGTGCTGATGTGTGTTTTCTAATAATGCCTTTATGAAATATGCCTTAACCTCAGTGTAATATAGTAACATTGAAAGTAAGATAAGATCAACCTATAAACACAAAAAGTAGATCAGTGGGTTTTGAGTCTGGGGCTGGGAGTGAGGTTTGAGAACAGGGAAGGGAAGGCCTGCTAAAGAGGAACTTTGCTGGCTGGAGCTGAGAGTGTGGTAGTGACTGCTCAGCTCTGGCCATCCATCCTAAAGCCACTGAGTTACACATTCTAAATGGATGGGTCTTATGGTCTGAAATCATACCTTGGGAAAGGGTTTTACAAATAAGTCTTTCAAAAAGCAAAGGTGTTTATACTGTGATATATACATTTAAAATGTGTTTTTCTAACTATACTGCTTATTCTATTGTATCAAGTTATTTAGTAGCAAAAATGAAAGTGACTTTTAGATTTCATTCTGGTTTTGATTTTAAATACATTTATCTGTTGCATCATTAAATAGTTTTGTCTTGAAAAGAAATTTTAAATTAATAATACTGTTTATTATTTAGAGTTCAGATGGAAGTTCAGTAAGTGGAGATGGCCACAAACTCACCTTTGGGCAGCGACTTGTAAATCACCTACTAGGCCTGGGGCCAAATCAGCGCTATTCTGTTCCTGCAGAGTATCTGTGTGATTCAGAGATTCGGGGCTCCCCTCAGTCTAGCCAGTCCCATTTGAAAGCATGCAGAGCACACTCATGGGGAAACGTAGGTAGCAACTCAGTAGATACCTTATAAAATGAGGGGCTTGAATCAGTGGAGAATTGCAATCATCTTAGCTGCTGTAGATGGCGTTGATTCTTGCATGCTCTTTTTGATCTAAGGCAGTGATTTTTGTAGTATAGATGGTCTGTATGAACTGAAAATGGTATTAACATATATACTTTGATTTTTTTTTTTTTTTTTTTTTTTTTTTTTTTTTTTTTTTTTTTAGGAAGCTGTAGATTATCGAAGACAAGGAGCATCTTCTAGTCAGCCAGGAGAACCCAGAGGAAGAAAGATTATGAAGCGTCTAGTGGACATCAGAGAACTGAATGAACAGGCCAAAGTAATAGATGATCTTAAGTATGTCATTGTTTTTTACTTACTATAGCATTCTCTAGTAGTAGGATAATAGGATAAATATTCTTCTTGCTAAATTTTGAAACTTTCATTTTCTCAAAGTGGCCATGCTTCATCTTTTCTAGTGTTCAAATTGAATTTTATTAAATCAGGATTTTCCAAAATACAGGAGTTTTGAAATATAGTGAGTATGACCTTAAAGGTTCTCTATAAATTATCATGTACTAATATATAGTTTCCATTAATTTGAGTTTTATCTTCAGGGAGAAAAATTACTTGAGGCAAAATATGTCTTCCAAAATCATCATACATTTTTCTATAGGGTGAATGTTTGGTTTTCATGAGATTGCTTGCACCTTGAGATATATCAGTGAGTAGAGAGTGTAAAAGCATTTCCCTAGGTGCTAGCATGTCTTTTGTAATTTACCAAATATGAGCATTAAGTTTACAGGAGTTGGGTTATCCAGACATGATCCTTGGCTTTCCTGAGCAGTGAGAGGGCTGAGAGAAGTAGTGAGAAGTCACTTGGACTTTCTTGCTTCTTTACAGTAACCTATTTTGGTGGGGTTTTTGTTTGTTTGTTTTGTTTTGTTTCATTTAGAAAATTGGGTGCAAGTGAAGGAACCATAAATCAGGAAATTCAGCGTTACCAGCAGTTGGAGTCTGTGGCTGTAAATGACATCCGAAGAGATGTTCGTAAAAAGTTACGGAGGTCCAGTATGCGAGTGAGTACATACTTAAGAATCTCAGAAGACTATTTTTAAATGCTTACTTTTTGAAACTTAACCATGATATTTATGAAAACAGACCTGTATACAGAGCACTATTTAAACACTTTGCCTTTTACCACCCATAAATCTCCACAGCAACCATATGGAGCCTTTTTCTCATTTTAGAAATGTCACAACTGATACACAGAGAGGTTAAGTAATTTGTTCTGGTTTTATCTAGCCTTTAATGCTGATGGAGTCAAATTTCAAATCCAGGCGATGGAGTGCTGTACTTAGGCCCAAATTACTGTGGTTTCCTGACATTCATGGACTCACTGGCTTTGAACCTCTAGTGTGTGCTCCCAGAAATGGGCAATCTTTTTCCATGTCTTTACCTCCAGTTTTTCAATATTTACCTCTAAGTCACAATCTCTCTTTTCTGCTTTATCTTTTTAATAAAATACAATTTTTAGAGCAATTTTAAGTTCCTAGCAAAATTCTCAGGAATGTTTTGAGATTTCCCTGCACACATATATTGTATTAGCTACTCTCAATATTCTCTGTGAGAGCATTACTCTCACCACAGCTGATGCACCTACATGTGCTCAGTTGCCAAGGTTGGTAATTTACCAGAGGGTTCCCTTTTGAGGCTGTGCACTCTGTGCTTTAGGATAAACATATGATGACTTGTATTCTGTGTTAGATACACGCCGGTTTCACTGCAATAAACCCATTGTGCTCCCTTCTCATTCCTTATCCTTGACTAGTATTCTACTTGACAATACTGATGTAAAGTATTGCCCCATTTTTAAGCTCTTTGATTTCTGTCATCAGAATTTTAGTTTTTTTTTTGTTTTTTTTTTTTTTTGTTTTGTTTTGTTTTTTTTTGGCTTTTTGAGACAGGGTTTCTCTGTGTAGCCCTGGCTGTCCTGGAACTCACTTTGTAGACCAGGCTGGCCTTGAACTCAGAAATCCGCCTGCCTCTGCTTCCCAAGTGCTGGGATTAAAGGTGTGCGCCACCACTGCCCGGCTCTAGTTTTCTTCATATAATAACTCCTATACACATTTTATAAGATTTATAATGAAATATTTTACTTTGAATTGGGCAAGTATAAATTACATGTGTTTCAAATTTCACATTCTCTTTGTTCATTGCAAGTATTTAGAAGAGCAAATTGGCTTTTATATATTCATTTTATATCCTGATTATGATTTAGTTGTTTGTAAGTTTCAAGTAGGACGTTCTGTATTTTCTACATAGACCATTGTGTCACAACTGTAAGCAGAGGTAGCTTTATTCCTTCCTTCCTGATTTATATTCCTTTGAGGGCAGTGTTGGAAAGGAATGGTGAGAGGGAAATCATCAACATATAAGAAGAAAAGGTTTATTTTGGTTCATGGTTCCAATCTCTGTCCCTAATCCTGTTGCTTTGTTTGTGTCCATGGTGGTAGAGCACATCGTGATGGGAGGTGTAGCAGAGACCTGCTCACTTCATGGTAGCCAGGAAGCAGTGAAAGAGGAAGAGAGATACAGCTTGGGGAAGGGGGAGAACAAACAGCCACAGAGGATCTCAGTATCCATGGCATGTCACAGTTACCTAACTTTGCAACTGTGATTCACTCCTAAGTTTCAGTCACCTGCTAGTTGTTCTATTATGGGCTGGGAACAGAGCCTCTCAGCATGTGCCTTTGGGGGATATTCTAGATTCAAGGGGGACTTCCTTACCTTGTTTCTGTTCTTAGTGGATAAGTTTGGAGTTTTTGACCACTTAGTATGTTAGCTCTACAGGTTTTTTACAATTTTTTCTCTACCCAATTCAACACACTCCCTTCAAGGCTGGGAGATGGCTTGGTGATAAAGTGAACTTGCTACCCAAGCATGAGCACCTAAGTTATGTCCCTGGCATGCACTTAAAATTGCCCATGTGGCGTTGTGCTCTTGGACTTACCCAAGCACTGGCCAGGTGGAGACTTGCTAGCCCGTCAGTCACCTAGTTGGTGAGTGCCCAGTTCTCTGAGGGACCCTGTCTCAGGAAGTAAGAAGACACCTGACATTGATTTATGGCCTATGCACACACACATACACACAAAAGAAAGCTTCTCTCAATCTTAGATTACTTAACTTTTAATGTGAGGGGATGTCAGGTTTAATCAAATACCTTTTCTGTATCTATTAATATAATCACATTAATTTTCTTGTTTAACTTGACTATATGGTGAATTACATTAATTGAATTTTGAGTGTTGAATTACCCTTGAATACCCAGAATTATTTGGACTTGGTTTGCTGATTTTATATCTGTTTTAAAAGATAGCAATTTATAATTTTTCTTTCTAGCAGTGTCCTTTTAGATTTGATATTGTGGTAATGGTGATCTCACTCAGTGTGTTAGGAAGTATTTGCTGCTACCGCCTTCTGAAGTGCTGATAGAAAATGACCTTCCTTAGACGCCTGCTGTAATTCATCAGGGCTTTCATTTGGACCTGTTGCTTTCTGTTCTAGACAAATTATTTATTTATTTTAATAAACATGGGTCTATTCAGAACTTTTTTCTTCTTGTGTAATATTGTCAACTATATCTTTCAAAGAATCAATCTAGTTCATTCAGATTCATTCTCAGATTTCAATGTTTGTAGTCCTGTAGTCCTGTCCTTTGCTTCCTTTCCTGTGTTAGTGAGCTCCACCTTTGAAGCCTGCCTAGAGGCTCATTGGTTTTGTTAATCTCTTCTTTTGTTGACTTCTGTCTATTGATTTCCTCTCTGTTTCATTGACTTCTGTGGAAATATGTAGTTCTTCTTTTTCCTGTTTAACTTTTCTATCATCTAAATTTAGACAGCTAATCGTAGATACCCATTTAATTTTGTAAATTTCAAGTTAAGCCCTGCTTCCATTGCCTATCACAGATCTTTGTGTTATTTTTATTTTCATCTAGTTGAAAATAATTTAAAAGTTGACTACTTCTTTGACACATGCTATTTAGAAATGTGTTGTTTAATCTTGAAGCATTTTTTCTAGATAATTTTCTGACACAGACACATACATTTTGTTAAATTACATTGCAGTTTAAAACAGCACTCATTATATGGTTTCAGCCCTTTAAATATGTTATAGCAAATCTTAGGACCTAGAATGTGGCCTGTTTGGGTGAATTTTCCATGTTGACTCGAGAAGATTTTGTATGTGCTGTTAATGAACAAAGTCTTCAGTAGCCGTTGATTAAATCTATGTGACAGATGTGCAGCTGAGTTTAAGTATGTCCAGCTGGATTTTCAGTGTGCACTGGGTCTGATGAGAGGTCTCCACCATAATAGTGAATCCATCTGTTTCTCTTTGTATTTCTGTTAGTTTTTGCCTTGCATAGTTTAAATCATTGATATTAAAACTTATTATAAGTTTGGTATTGATACCATTGGATTAAACATCTACCTATTTTGTATTGCTTTGTATTGCTTTTGTTCTCTATTCATGCTTTCATCTTTTTGCTTGTCTTTTGTAGTTTTAACTGAACATTTTTTATTCTATTTTCTCTGTCTTTAAAATCAATTATTAAATAATTTAATGCATTTTTAGTGGTTGTTTTAAATTTTATAATATAAATGCACAACTAAATCCCAGGTTGCTTTCAGATAACACTATACTACCTCATATGTAGCATGAGTACCTATTGTAATAAAATAATCCCTCTTGCCATGATGGTCATGCATTTCTCATGTTTAAGCATGTATATAAGTGTGATATATGCATATACTTAAGTTATGCAACATATGTGTATATATTTGTAATAATTATAATATATGTAAGCACACATAACACAAATTATTAGCTAGATCAATTAAGAATAGAAAAATGAGGTAATTTTTGTCTTCGCTTTATACTTTGATACTCTACCTTATAAGAGGTCCGTGTTTCCAGTCTGTATCGTTTTTCATCTCTATAGAAATCTTACTATTTCTTGCAAAACAACTCTGTAGACAACAGTTCTTTATTTTTGTTTGTCTGAGAAAGTCTTACTTTCCTTCATCTTTGAAGAATAGCTTCTTGTAAAACTCTAGATTATTTGGAGGTTTTGTTTTCTCAACACCTTAAGTATTTTTCTTTACTCTTTTCTTACTGGCATCACTTCTTAGGGCAAACTGGGTGTCATTTTTATTCTTTACTGAGTCAAAACCACTGGGTTGCTCCCATGGCTAAGCAATATGAGAAGGCATCTACTAGGGCTGTAGATCAACTGCTCTTAATGGGGAGTTACTAGGAAGAGCTTACTCCCCATCAGGTACCCTTCCTAATTGCCCTAGTCTACAGAGAACTGTGCTTGGGAAGGAAGGCTATTACTTACTCTTCTCCTACTTCCTTCTGAGATTGCCATTGTACCTCTTTATGTATTCTATAATTTCCCTCAATTCATAGGCATTCTATGGGGTTGCTTGCTTGGTTGGTTGGTTGGGTGGGTGGGTGGGTGGGTGTCTGGTTGGTTGGTTTGGGTTTTGGTTTGCTCCATTTTCTTGACTTTTAACTTTGGAAGTTTGCGTGATTCTGTTTCAATCTCAGTGATTCTTTCTTCATCATGTCCAGCCTGCTGATATACTTATAAAAGCTTTTTTTTTTTTCCACTCCTGTTAGTATATTTATCTCTACTGTTTTGCTTTTTTGTTGTTGTATCATTTTTGGTCATTCTTAGAATTTCTGGTTGTATTGTCCAGCTGTTCTTACACTGCTTTTGGATCCATGAGGTCCCTAACGCATTAATTAAAATAGTTTTTAATATTCTTTTTTGGGGGTGGAGGGATATTTTATTTACATTTCAGATGTTATCCCCTTTCCCCATTTTCCCCCTACTCAGGAACCCCCTAGCTCATTTACCTTCCTTCTGCTTCTATGAGGCCCCACCCACCCATTACCACCTTCCCACCCTCGAATTCCCCAACACTGGGACATTCAGCCTTCACTGGGACCAAGGACCACCTCTCCCACCTATGCCTAACAAGGCCATCCTCCCCTACATATACAGCTAGAGCCATGGGTTCCTCCCTATGTGCTCCCAGGCTGGTGGTTTAGACCCTGGGAGCTCTGGTTGGTTGGTATTGTTGCTGTCCCCATGGGACCACAACACCTTTCAGCTCCTTCAGTCTTTTCTCTCACTCCTCTATTGAGAACCCCTTGATCAGTTCAATGGTTAGCTATGAGCATCTGCATCTGAATATGTCAGACTCTGGCAGACCTCTAAGGAGACAGCTATATCAGGCTCCTGTCAGCATGCACTTCCTGGCATCCACATCAGCGTCTACCTTTGTTAACTGCACATGGGATGGATACCCAGGTGGAACAGTCTCCAATGACCCCCTCCTTCAGGTTCTGTCCCACACTTTGTCTCCATATTTGCTCCCATGAGTATTTTGTTACTCCTTCTAAGAAGGACCAAAGCACCCACACTTGATCTTCTTTCTTCATGAGCTTCATGTGGTCTGTGAGTTGTATCTTGGGTATTGCAAGCTTTTGGGCTAATATCCAATCATCAGTGAGTTTATACCATGTGTGTTCTTTTATGATTGGGTTACCTCACTGAGGATGTTATTTTTTTTAGTTCCATCCATTTGCCTAAGGATTTCATGAATTCATTGTTTTTATTAGCTGAGTAATACTCCATTGTTTAAATGTACCACATTTTCTGTAACCATTTTTCTGTTGAAGGACATCTGGGTTCTTTCCAGCTTCTGGCTATTATAAATAAGGCTGTTATGAACATAGTGGAGCATATGTCCTTGTTATATGCTGGAGTATCTTCTGGGTATATGCCCAGGAATGGTATAGCTGGGTCACAGGTAATTTTTTCCAATTTTCTGAGGAACTGCCAGACTGATTTCTAGAGTCATTGTACCAGCTTGCAGTCCCACCAATAATGGAAGAAAGTTCCTCTATCTCCACATCCTCACTAGCATCTACTCTCACCTGAGTTTTTTATCTTAGCCATTCTGACTGGTATGAGGTGGAATCTCAGGGTTGTTTTGATTTGCATTTCCCTGATGACTAAAGATGTTGAACATTTCTTTAGGTGCTTCTCGGCCATTCGAGTTTCCTCAGTTGAGAATTTTTTGTTTACCTCTGTACCCCATTTTTAATAGGGGTATTTGTTTGTCTGAAGTCTAATTTCTTGAGTTCTTTGCATATATGGGATATTAACCCTCTATTAGATGTAGGATTGGTAGAGATCTTTTCCCAATCTGTTGGTTGTCGTTTTGTCCTATTGACAGTGTCCTTTGCCTTACAGAAACTTTGCAATTTTATGAGGTCCCATTTGTCAATTCTTAATCTTAGAGCATAAGCCATTGGTGATCTGTTCAGGAACTTTTCCACTGTTCCAATGTGTTCAAGTCTCTTCCCCACCTTCTCTTCTATTTCAGTGTATGTGGTTTTATGCGGAGGTCCTTTTTCCGCTTGGACTTGAACTTTGTACAAGGAGATAAGAATGGATTTATTTGCATTCTATATGCTGACCTCTAGTTGAAACAGCACCATTTGTTGAAAATGCTGTCCTTTTTCCACTGGATGGTTTTGTCATGGAATATCTTGGTTTCTCCATCTATGGTAATTGAGAGTTTTGCTGGGTATATTAGCCTGGGCTGGCATTTGTGTTCTCTTAGTGTCTGTATGACATCTGTCCAGCATCTTTTAGCTTTTATAGTATCTGGTCAGAAATCTGGTGTAATTCTGATAGGTCTGCCTTTATATGTTACTTGGCCTTTCTCCCTTACTGCATTTAATATTCTTTCTTTGTTTTGTGCACTTGGTGTTTTGATTATTATGTGATGGGAGGTATTTCTTTTCTGGTCTAGTCTATTTGGCGTTCTATAGGCTTCTTGTATGTTTATGGGCATCTCTTTCTTTAGATTAGGGGAGTTTTCTTCTATAATTTTGTTGAAGACATTTATTGGCCCTTTAAGTTGGGAATCTTCACTCTCATCTATACCTATTATCCTTAGGTTTGGTCTCCTTATTGTGTCCTGGATTTCCTGGATATTTTGTGTTAAGAACTTTTTGCATTTTGTGTTTTCTTTGAAAGTTGTGTTGATATTTTCTATGGTATCTTCTGCACCTGAGATTCTCTCTTCTATCTCTGGTATTCTGTTGGTGATGCTTGTGTCTATGACTCCTGATTTCTTTTCTAGGTTTTCTATCTCCAGTGTAGTCTCCCTTTGTGATTTCTTGATTGTTTCTACTTCCATTTTTATGTCCTGGATGGTTTTGTTCAATTCCTTCACCTGTTTTGTTGTGTTCTCTTGTAATTTTTTAAGGGATTTTTGTGTTTCCTCTTTAAGGGCTTCTACCTGTTTAGCTGTGTTCTCCTCAAATTCTTTGAGAGTGTTATTTATGTCCTTCTTAAAGTCCTCTATCATCATCATTAGAAGTGATTTTAAATCTGAATCTTGCTTTCCTGGTGATATGGGGAATTCAGGACTTTCTTGTGTGGGAGAACTAGGTTCTAATGATGCCAAGTACCCTGGGTTACTGATGCTTATGTTCTTGCGCTTGCCTTTTGCCATCTGTATCTCCTTAGTGCTACCTGCCCTGTCCCTGACTGGAGCCTGTCTTTCCTATTATCTTGGTTGTATCAGGACGTTGTGGGGTGGGTTTAACTACTGGGGTATGGGCTAGGGCCCAAAATCTGCTCAGTGCTCAAGCGCAGACAGGATGCTGACCAGGTTAGAGCTCTGGGAGTCCCGTTTCCTCTGAGTTCTTAGAGATTGGTGGCAGAGCTGCCACCCAAGATCTGCTCAGTACTCTGGCCCAGACTAGAAGGAACCAGTGCTCTGGGCTGGGAGTGACTTTCTAGGTCCTTGTGGGTCACAGTTACTCCCTCTTTGGGGTGAACGTTGCTGTCTGCTTACCTAAGATACTGCCTGGGTTAGAGCTCATGGGATCCCTGCTTCCTTTGGGTTCTTAGAGATTGGGGGCAGAGCTGCCACCCAAGATCTGCTCAGTGCTCTGGCCCAGACCAGAAGGAACCAGTGCTCAGGGCTGGGAGTGACTTCCTGGGTTCTTGTGGGTCCCAGTTACTTCCTGTTTGGGGTGGGCCTTGCTGTCTGCTTACCTAAGATACTGCCCCGGTTAGAGTTCCTGGGAGCCCCTCTTCCTCTGGGTTCTTAGAGATTGGGGGCAGAGCTGCTGTCTTGGATCTGCTCAGTTCCTGGGCCCAGACCGGAAGGAACCAGTGCTCTGGGCTGGGAGTCTCTGTAGACTTCTTGTATGTTCATGGACATCTCTTTTTTTAGGTTAGGGAAGTTTTCTTCTATAATTTTGTTGAAGACATTTACTGGCCCTTTAAGTTGAGAATCTTCACTCTCATCTATACCTATTATCCTTAGGTTTGGTCTTCTCATTGTGTCCTGGGTTTCCTGGATGTTTTGGGTTAGGAGCTTTTTGCATTTTCTTTGACAGTTGTGTCAGTGTTTTCCATGGTATCTTCTACACATGAGATTCTCTCTGATATCTCTTGTATTCTGTTGGTGATACTTGAGTCTATGACTCCTGATCTCTTTGCTAGGTTTTCTATCTCCAGGGTAGTTTCCCTTTGGGATTTCTTTATTGTGTGGCCTGCTTACCAGCAACCCCCTCAACTAGGGCCAGCTCTACCTTGCCCAGGAAGCGTGTAGAGCCTGCTCTCCACACTGTTGTAGTTGGTGAGGGACATGGCTTGTTTTCCCATTCTCATGAGCCCTGTGGCTTGCTCTCCTGCCTGCCGTAGGTGGCAAAGGCTGAGCTGGCTTGCCTGCACCCCTGTTATCACTGTCAGCTCTACTGTGCTGCCCAGGTAAGGTGCAGGGTCTTCTCTCCCAAGTGCTGCACCTAGTGAGGGGCAGGGGCATCTCTTCTGCTCTTGTGACCTTAGGGCTAGGTCTACAGCCTGTTACATGCAGGTAGTGAGGAGCAAGCGGGTAGCAAGGTACCTTTCCCTTGTTTATGCCACTGTATATGAGACAAGTGGTAATGAAGACCCCCATGCTCGGGAGACCCTTCCTCAAGTCTCAGATCACGACCACCCAAAGATCACAAGAAACCATACCTGGATGCAGTCAGCAGAGGCTTTATTAGGGAAGTAAGCCGGAAGTCAAAACTACAAGCTCTTTAGCTCCAAGAGCAAGGTTTTGGCCGAGAGTGGTGGGTTAAAGGGTCTTTCATAGCATGGGGTGGGGGAAGGGAGGCATTTTCGCGCTTACACATGAATGGTTGCATTTTCGCGAGCTTACACATGAATGGTTGCATTTTTACGCACTTACACATGATTGGTTGTTTTACAAATTTTGAACATAGCACTGGGAAGACCAAGGGAGGGATGACCAAGAACAGTAGAACATTTCAGAGAATCTAGCCCAAATGATCTAGAGTCATGTGAAAATCACTCTGCACACTCATTCTTCTCAAAAATGTGGTTTTTACCATGCTATTGTATCCTATCCTGCCATTTACCAACTATTTCAGATTAACTATCTTTGCTTTTTTCCGGCTATAGCCCCACCTAGGTAGCAGCATCTTTTATCTGTGGTCAGGAATGTGTCTTCCTGCCTTGGGCCTCCCCCACCCATAGGTGGGAGAGGCTTGAGGAATGTAATCTGACAAGTGTCCTTCACCTGAATGTGAAGGCCTGAAATCTTATTTTCAGTTCCGCGTTCTATAAGGCGAAAAATCTACACATATTTCATAAAATGGCCTTTATAATTTTTCACTCTACAGTAGGGGCAGCTCTCCCATGCTCATATCTTCAGGGCTGGCTCACCAGCAACTTCCACAGCATTCAGAGCCTGTTCTCCCAAGAATTGCAACTGGACTAGAGGCAGGATCAGCCCTCCTGCTCTCAAGCTCCCAGGGCCAACTCTCCCATGGTGCCTAAGTGAGGGGTGGGGACAAGTTCTGCACAGCCCTCAAACATTAACATATCTGCAGGCTCAGGCTAGAGTCCAGACCAGGGACTTCCTCCTGGCTTTTGGTAGTTACCATATCCCTGATATTACAGGACCACAGACCCACAGTGGCAGCACAGGCCAGGAGCCTACTGTGGTTCCAGGTGGCATCATGGAACCTGCCATTCACTGCAGGCTGTTCCACGATACCCTCGTGTCTCCAGTTCTGCCTCTCTTCATTGTGACCACATTCTTCTGTTTCTCTTTCTCTTCCATTTCTCCACCACTTACTTGTTCCTCTTAGTGTGTCTGGGGTCTCTGAGTGTCTGGAGCCATGTCAGGAGTGGTCTCAAGAGTGTTATGTTTCACTTGTGCATTATGGCACTGAAGCCTACACATCAGTATACAATTGCCTTGAGTCACTTTTTTTTTCCTCTACCATTTTATTAGGCTGCTTCCCTCAAGGATAAATGGGGTTTAGGTTACAAACCAAGTTACAGCCGATCAAAGAGCATTTCAGCTTCTGGAAGACCACCTCTTAAGAGAATGGAAAGAGCAAGGTAATACATCTTTTAACCAATTAACCAAGACTCAATACTTTTTTTGATAATAAATAAATCACCCTTAGAAGTAAAATAGAAATCACAGTTACTGTCAAACATCGTTGGTATAAGGAAAGCTCAAACCTTTAGTCTTAAACATAATAAGAACATTTTAGTAAGGTAATTTTATTTAGGTATGCCTTATGTATAAGCTTACAGACTATATGAAGAAATGAAAATTTGCATACTGGTGGTTGCTTTCTAAATAGTCAATTTAGAAAAGATGATGGTAGACATTAAAAATCCTGTTAGAATATTAAGTCAGCACTATAAAAATAAGATGTATAAATCCCTGAGGTGTGTTCTAGAGTGGTTGGTAGAATGTTTGCCCAGCACATATGAAGCCCTGGGTTTAATTTCTAATACCACACAAATTGGATGGTGTATGTCTGTAATGCCAGCTCTTAGGATAGATAAGGAGGTCAGAACTCAAGCACATTCTCTGTATCAGCTGCATAGTGGATTCCAGGCTGGCCAGAATATATGACAACCCTTTCTCCCAAAAATAAGTATAAATTCTTTTTATAGGTTTAATTTTAGAAAACTTGAAGTTAATTGAGACAGGGCTTTTCTACAGATCTTGAAGATTAATACATGGAATGCCAAAATATCAGTCATCTGATAAGGTTAATAGAGATAGAATGTTAATGACATTAATAAGACTTGTATAAAGCCAAGGTTTATTTTAAAGCGACCATGTTGGGGTTTTGTGTTTTATATCTGTGTTGCATA
The DNA here is from genome assembly GCF_011762505.2 of Arvicanthis niloticus. Taxonomy (NCBI): domain Eukaryota; kingdom Metazoa; phylum Chordata; class Mammalia; order Rodentia; family Muridae; genus Arvicanthis; species Arvicanthis niloticus. The sequence continues at coordinate 22,164,166 of NC_047661.1, forward strand.
TTTATGCTTACATCATAACTATTTTACTTATAGTTCTCGAATAGGAGAAACTGATGAGCTCCCAGAAATCCGTGTGGATGCAGCATCTCCTGGACCCAGAGTAACCTTTAACATCCAGGATACAGTAAGAAAGACTGTACTTGTTAAAAATTTATGTTGCTAAGTAGTTTTTAAAAATTGCAGACTTGCAATATGATATTATTAATTATATATTATTATATTATTAATTATATTATATATTATTAATTACATAATATATAAAATATATAAAATTATATTATTAATATATTAATATATAATGATATATTATATCATTTCAAAAGTAGAACTTGTCGCCTACAATGACAGGTTGAAACAGCAGTAGTATCTGCAGTGGTAGTCAGCAAGCACTGCCCAGAAGAGCCCTACTGCATGTACATGGTCAGATGTGTGTACAGTAAAAGTCTCATAGCTATGTGCTCTTACATGGGATTGGTTGTGAATTTTGTTAAGCAGTTTTTGTTAGTAAGGACCCATGTTAAACTGTCTTTTGTGCAGTTGTTAATGTGAAATAAATACTCATTTATGTGTTAATAGTGCACAGGATATAAATAATAGAAGGCATTAGGAAAGTCAGCTTTAGAGCTGCACACTACAGCTTGTCAAAATTTATGTTAAAATGTTTATTTGTGGATTGTTTTGTTCACATTGTCTTTATTTTCCATGTTTTATTTTCTTTTCTTATTATTTTAATTAAGTTGAAAAACACAGTGTGGGGAAGTTCACCACAGTCCAGCTCTCCAGGGGAAGGGTACTTTCAGGTACTTATAAAACAACACAAATTTTTTCTTTAAAACTAATAAACTGCCCTGAAATTTTGCTTTCAAAATATCTTCTTTTCAAGCTAAACTGACACCTCAGAAATACTTTATGTAAAGATTCAAGCTTGTTGGAATTCTATTTTAATGTATATTTTATAATACCCCATTTGGGTTTTATATTTGCATGTAGCTTAACTTTACTTTGACCTTCAAAGGTGAGGAATTTTAAAAAGCTTATCAAATCAACTCAGCCAAATTTAAACTCTAAAACTGCAGTTTACTAAATCACTTCCTATTAATTTGATCCTGAAACTAATCTCTTTTTGATCCTAAAATCAATCTCTTTTTGATCTTGAAATCAATCTTTTCTCCTTATATTTAACTATGAAGTAAGCCATTTTAAAATCAATAATCTTTGTTAAGTGCTTCAAATACAAGTCAAATCTGAACAACAAACTGATTGATCATTGACTACTAATTCTTTTAAGTCACTATAGTACATTAGTGTTTATTAAATATTATATTCAGAACTAAATCTGATGGCATATGCCTGTCATTTCAGATACTTGACAGACTGAGGCAAAAGGAAGGAAGTGTAAACCCAACCTGAATAACTTGGCCTTTTGGTTTCAGTTTTTGAGGCATGGTTTCATGTAGCCTAGGCTGGTTTTAAACTCAGTGTCATTGAAGACTGCCTTGAATTCCTGATCCTCCTGCCTCTGGCTCCCAATGCTGAGATTATAGTCATGTGCCACTAAGCTTGTTCTCAGCCTGAGAAACTTAGTGAGACCTTATCTCTAAATAAAAGCAGGGCTATGGATATTGCTCACCAGTAAACCAACTGCTATCATGCATTAACCCCTAATTTTAATCTCTAACACCAAAAAATAAAACTAAAAAGATCCATTTCAAAAAATGTTATGTTCTGAACAGAATGAAAATGTGCTACACAATACTTACTAATATAATTAACATTTTAAGCTAGATTTTACCCTGAATGTATCATTAATGTAAACATAAACTATTAATATATGTATGTATGTGTATATGTATACATTCTACATACAACACCAGACATCTATTTCTGCCTAGAAATTTTCTTTTACATTATAGTTAAAAACAAAAAAAAGAAAAAGAAAAAGAAAATTGGCAACCACTCCAAATACGTTTCCTTGTCTTTATCCATTCTTTCAGACTTAAGTCTCAGTATAGATCCCATAGTTATACTGTGTTTAGTCAAACTGTATTTGATTTCCAAACAATTAGAATGTGATACAAGGCCTGGGGACATGGCTCAGCAGTTAAGAGCACTTGATACTTTTGGGGAAGACCTAAGTCTTCCCATCACCTACATGGTACCTCATTACCATATGTAACTGCAATTCCAGAGAATCTTGATATCTTCTTCTAGCCTCTGTAGGCTCCTGCACACATGTGGTGCATATAGTATGCTCAGGCACATACATATAAAAGAAAATAGTTTGTTTTTTTTTTTAAATGAATGATATACTAAGTTTGACAAAGATTTACTATTTTTCAAAAAACCTTGAAAATAAATTATGTATATGAATTTAAATGGATTTTCTAATTAAATGACTGTTTGGTTTTAGTTTGGTGTGTGTGTGTGTGTGTGTGTGTGTGTGTGTGTGTGTGTGTGTGTTACTGAGGATTGAATCCAAGGCCTCACAAATACCAAACAAGTGTTCTACCAGTACTTTACATCTGCAGTTATAATCAGAGCATTCTTGCTGGTACCAATTTTTGGTGAGCCAGAGAGATGTGTCAGTGAGGGTGCTTGCCACAAAACTTGTCAATTTAATTTTATTCCCTAGGATCCACATAGTAGAAAACCAGCTAGCTCAAATGGTTTTCTGACCTCCACAAGTACATTTTGGCACATGTATGCACTCAGCCCCTCCACATATACATGCACAATTAATTAAATGTAAAAATACTTGAAGATAATTCAAGCCTTATTTTTAAATAATAGTATATTCCTATTTATATAAAAAACTTAAGTTAGATAACATGAGATATTAGACTTGGCAGTTATAAATTGGAAAATAGATTATGAATGTATGATTTTATATAAAATAAATTATCAAGCAAAGAGATTTATCTTTTACAAAAATTTATCAACTTTAAAAATTGAAAGATATTCTGAAATCTATTTATTTACTCATTTATTTTTTTAAGGAAAAAATACCTGAATTCTACAAATGTTTGATGTTTTGATTTTATGATTTTACCATGAATCTTACAGCAGCATCTACTACTTTTTAATAATAAATTACATTTTCTTGCCAATTGCACTTCATCAGGGCTACTCATTTTTAGATGACACTAGAGCAGCACTGTTTAGCTGGGAAACTGAGATCAGTTCATAGCAAGTCTTGCACACTTCAAAACTGGCTTGCCCATCATAAAAGGTATGGTGGCACGCACCTTTAATCTCAACACTTGGGAGGCAGAGGCAGGAAGATTTGTCTTGAGTTTGAGGCCAGTATTGTCTATAGAGTTAGTTCCTGGGCAGCCAGGGCTACACAAAGAAACCCTGTCTCAAAAAAACTAAAAAAGGAAGGAAAGAAAGGAAAAGAAACTGGCCTCCAGCTGTTTACTTAAAATACGGCATGGTTACCGGTTGAGTAATTGATAACATGTCTCATTACTCAGCTGTTTACACATCTTTTGTCAATCCATGAAAGTTCAGTTTTAAAGATTTGTCCACAAGTTCCTCTACAAACCATCTTTACTAACAGTCACTGTGCTCATCATAAATCAATCTTCTGTTCTGATTTATATTTGATTGTTTCCTTACACTTAATCTGCTTCTGCTTTATGTGTACTAATTAAATATGATGCTTTATGTTCCTATAAAGTAAAATTTCACTGTGATTTTTTTAAGAGTCAGTGGTAACTTGCCGTGGTTTGACCTGTTTCATTCCTTGGTGTGCTGTTTCATGTGCTCATGAGTCTGACCTGCCTTTCAGTTCAGTGAGCAAATTCAACTCAGAGGTTCTGAAATGTTTAGACTTACATCTTTCATATTTTTAGTTTTTCTCGTTTTTATTGAAAGAGAACTTGAAAAACAATTTGATTTATATTTTCTGTTTTTGAAATCAGTTTCCAGAGGAGACAGAACTGGATCTTTTGTCAGTAACAATTGAAGGTCCATCACATTATTCATCAACTAGTGAAGGATCGTGTTCAGTGTTCAACTCTCCCAGAGCCACAGGCAGCTTTTCACCAAGTGTTCCTTTCCAGTCCGAGGACAGCCGAAGGGATGACAGTCTGTCTTCTACCAGTGAAGACTCTGAGAAGGATGAGAAGGATGAAGACCGAGAAAGGGAAAGATTTTATATTTACAGGAAACCCTCGTGAGTAGCCTTTTTCTGTGAGATCTTTAGGTGATAATTAAGAATCTAGAAGTGAGCCTAAGGTATTTTATCCAGCCTCATATTTAACAAGCCAAGCATGATGTCACATTCCTATAATTCCAGTAATTCCAAGATGGAGGCAGGAAAATCAGTTTAAGGTGCTCCTGGACTGCATAGCAGACTCTGCTCCAGCCTGGGCTACATGTGGCTCTGATTTAAATATAAAATCATAATAATAACAATAATAAATTAGCAAAAAAAGTATTAATTTTTTTTTGTTTGTTTTTTTTTGTTTGTTTTGTTTTTCGAGGCAGGGTTTCTCTGTGTAGTCCTGGCTGTCCTTGAACTTACTCTGTAGACCAGGCTGGCCTCAAACTCAGAAATCTGCCTGCCTCTGCCTCCCAAGTGCTGGGATTAAAGGCATGCGCCACCAGTGCCCGGCAGAAGTATTAATTTTCAAGTAATATTATGATACCTATCCATAATTTCTTATGTGATTTAACTTTATATGGTGCTGTTTTCTTCTAAATACAAATAGGTTTATTTATATTGCTTTAATTAATTCTCCATGATAATACCTGTCAATAAAACAAAAATAGAGATTTGATTATAAGCTATAATATAGGAGAGAACAATACTCCTCCTGGGCTTAATAAAAATAAAAGGAGACACTGAAAGGTATCATATAGTTGAAAAAATCAAATAGAAAAAGGAAGTTAGTATCAGTGGATGGGGATTTTAAATTGTTCTTGGAAGAAATAAGAATACAGTGTTAATGAAATAAAAAGCAGATGATAGATAGATAGATAGATAGATAGATAGATAGATAGATAGATAGATAGATATAAAGTCTTACTAAGAAATGTGCCCTCATGAGGAGTTAGAAAGACCTTTCAAATTTACCTGCTTGTAAAAGCCTGGTCCACTGCAAGTGTGGCAGTAAGACTAAGTGTTCCCACTGTTACCATCCTCAGTCTTCCTAAGCTCAGAGGGCTCCTGCACTCTTTCTCCACAGTGAAGCAAACCATTTGCTTTGGAACCTTTCATATTAGCATATTTTGGCCTATTCCTTTACTTATTGAAATTTAGCTTCAAATAACCTTCAAAGAATTATAATTCAAGTCTGCTTTCTTAAAGGTTTAAAAAATACGAGATAACTTTTGTGAGTTCATTTGATTATTGAATTGAGTATAAATTCTTTTCTAAGAATTAATGTTTCTTTTAAGAAAATGTTTGTCTTCCAGCACCAGTGTTTAACATTTGTTGTTTGTAATCTTCTCAATGCTGTCAGTGTAAATTACCTTCATTTTCTTTTTGTTTGTTTTTTTGTTTTTTGTTTTTTGAGATGGGTTTCTCTTTGTAGCCCCTGGCTGGCCTGGAACTCACTCTGTAGACCAGGCTGGCCTTGAACTCAGAAATCCACCTGCCTCTGCCTCCCAAGCGCTGTGATTAAAGGCGTGCTCTACCACTGCCCGGCTACCCTTCATTTTCTAAGTGTCTCTGTGTGTGCACTTCTGCAGGGACCAGAAATGGGTGTCAGATTCCTGGAACTAGAGTTTGCCGTGGTTGTGAACTGCCATGTAGGTTCTGGGAATTGAACCTAGGTCCTCCGGAAGAGTAATCAGTGCTCTTAGCTGCTGAGCCATCTCTAGCATGTGTATTCTTTTTTAACAGTAGCCCTCTGAGTCAAACAAATGCTTCCACGGCACAGAGTGTGTATCTCTTGTTTTTACACTTGCCATTTTTAAAAAGTTATTTTTGATGATTTTGCAATCTTTGCTAAGTTTTCAGCTTATTTTTATGATTTCTTTTTTTTTTTTTTTTTTTTTTTTTTTTTTTTTTTTTTTTTTTTTGGTTTTTCAAGGCAGGGTTTCTCTGTATAGTCCTGGCTGTCCTGGAACTCACTCTGTAGACCAGGCTGGCCTCGAACTCAGAAATCCACCTGCCTCTGCCTCCCAAGTGCTGGGATTAAAGGTGTGCGCCACTACCGCCCGGCTATTTTTATGATTTCTTTTGGCAAGAACATTGAGCATAAGATGTCTGCTTCCTAAGGTATCTAAACAGGTAGTGCAGGACCATCCTCTGTGGTCAGTGTGGCACAGCCAACTTTCTAGAGCCTGGCCTGAGGAGATGAGACTTAATAGTGTTTGTTGACAATTCCTTATGCACATCTGAAATGTAAATAAAATATCCAATAAAAAAATATTTAAATAAAAGAATTTTAGGTGTTTATCATTTCTCTATTAAAAGATGTGAATGCACATTATAAATTGTGAAGAACTTTTCTGACCGCTTGGCAGGAATCTGACATTAGCTAAGGATAAGGAAGTGGGCTTCAGGCAGGAATCTGACATTGGGCCATGACAAGGAAGTAAGTTCAGGCAGGAATCTGAATCTTAGGCTAGAACAAAGAAGTAGACTTCAGGCATGAATATGACAAGGAAGTAGGCTCAGATATCTTAGTCATCCTGATAATCTCTTAGAAACAGTGATCATGTGACTTTGTTTATTGCCTTGCTTGTTCTTTGACTATTTATGTCTATTTTATTGCTAGTTCCACAACCTAGAACTGACCTTAATACTTGCATGTAATTAAAATGGTATAAAAGCAGATTGGGGAAAAAAATAAACCCACCTCAGCCTCAAAAAACAAAACAAAACAAACAAACAAACAAACAAAAAAACAGTTCCTTCTGGTACCTATCATTCTTTTCCTTACTTCTGTGAGTTTTGACTTTCAAAGTGGAATCATGTGATATCTGTTCTTCTTTGACCTTGGTTAGTATTAGCTATAAATTAATAAATTATAAATTAATAAAATTTCTTTAAAGACTTACTCATATAACATTGGGAAATAGTTCACTAAGCAGACTTCAGTTTACTATAATGAATAATTCCGTGTTTTCTGCAGACATAGCTCTCGGAAGAAAGCAACAGGCTTTGCTGCTGTTCATCAGCTGCTTACTGAACGATGGCCTACAACCCCAGTCAACCGAAGTCTTAGTGGCACAGCTACTGAGAGAAATATTGACTTTGAACTTGATATACGAGTTGAAATTGATAGTGGAAAATGTGTCCTTCACCCAACCACCCTTCTGCAGGAGCATGATGATATAAGTTTAAGAAGGTAAGAGACTGGCAGGAAAAGTTATTTGGGATTCATTAGTTAGAAGCACTGTCCATATAGCATGAGTTATAACAACTTTCCCTGTCCAACACTACAGACTTTAAAAGGAACTGATTGAAGTCATAGTATTCATTTTTTACCATACAGCTTGTTAAAAACAAACACATCTTTTCTGGCAATTAGAAGCAGGTATCTGACTAAGAATCTGGTAAAATTATTAATTAAAATAGATCTATTGACTGGATATTTTAGCTCAGTGGTAGAGTGTGTGTATATTGTGTGAGCACAGGATTTAATCCCCAGTAGTAGTGTGTCCACGTGCGTGTGTGTGCGCGAGTGCACACACACACAAACATACACAAAAGATATAAGTAAAGAATTCTTTGGAATTCTTTCTTTTTTTAATTACTTATTTTAAACTGTTGTGGTAAATCTCCAACCCAAATAAGCGCTGTCAAAGAAAACACAACTCAGTAATTGTGAATACGAGCTACATGCCTAGATCAGACAGATTCACCACTACACTACTCTGTTCCCCAGCTATGAGATCCCTTGTAACTTGTGGTTTTTCCAGGCCACGTGCATCTTCTCATTGTCCTTCCACTTCTTCCTCCTCCTTTGTCAATCCTCCTTCCTCTCTCTCTCTCTCTCTCTCTCTCTCTCTCTCTCTCTCTCTTTGTCATTCTCTCTCTCCCCCAAACTTTTCCATTCCACCTCCCCTTCTACTGCCCAATCACCACCGGCTCTAGCCTTTATTTTACAAATTAAGGTGGGCAGAAGGTTCACAAGAAGTCACCTGTATACTGTATACTGTATACTATATACTCATCCCAGGAAAGCAGAATTAGCATCAAAATACAAGACCAGGGCTATCCACAACATTAAACTCCAAATTTTATTCACTTCCAGGTCCACCCTCCAACTGTTCCACATCCCGTACCTCCTCCCTGCTCCCCTATCTCCATGAGGATGTCCCTCCACCCCCCACCCTACCAGACCTCTAAACTTCCTGGGTCCTCCACTCTCTTGAGGGTTAGGTGCATCTTCTCTGACTAAACCCAGACCAGGCAGTCCTCTGCTGTATATGTGTGTATACACCTCATATCAGCTGGTGTATGTATGCTGTCTGGTTGGTGGTCCAGTGTCTGAGAAATCTCAGGGGTCCAGATTAATTGAGACTGCTGGTCCTCCTACATGGTCACCCTCCTCCTCAGCTTCTTCCAGCTTTCCCCTAATTCAACCACAGGGGTCACCAGCTTCTGTTCATTGATTGGGTGCAAATATCTGCATCTGCCTCTTTCAACTGCTTGTTGGGTCTTTTGGAGGGCAGTCATGATAGGTCCCTTTTTGTGAGCACTCCATAGCCTCAATAATAGTGTTTTAGGCCTTGGGACCTCCCCTTGAGGATCCCACTTTGGGCCTGTCTCTGGACCTTCTTTTCCTCAGGTTCTTCTTCATTTCTATACCTGTAGTTCTTTCAAACAAAAACAACTATGGGTCAGAATTTTGACTGTGGGATGGCAACCCTCTCCCTCACATGATGCCCTATTTTCCTGTTGGAGGTGGGCTCTACCCCTCCCTTTGAGTCTTGAGAGTCTCTCACCTCCCAGGTCTCTGGTGCATTCTGGAGGGTCCCCCAACCTCCTACCTCCCAAGGTTGCCTGTTTCCATTCTTTCTGCTGGCCCTCAGGACTTCAGTTCTTTTCCCCCCAACTCCCCATACATTTTTTTTCTCCCGGGTCCTTCCCTCCCCACTTGTGATTGCTTTCTTCTTCCCAAGTGGGACTGAGGCGTCCTCACTTAAGCCCTTCAGCTTGTTGACCTTTTGGAGTTCTGTGGACTGTATCTGGGGTATTCTGTTCCTTTTTATTGGCAAATGTCCATTTATTAGTGAGTACATACCATGCGTGTCCTTTTGAGACTGAGTTACCTCACTCAGGATATTTTCTAGTTCTATCATTTGTTTGCAAAACTCAGGATGTCCTTGTTCTTAATAGCTGAGTAGTATTCCATTGTGTAAATGAACCACATTTTCTGTAGCCATTCTTCTGTCGTGGGACATCTGGGTTGTTTGCAGCTTCAATAAGCCCGAATTTATGTCTTGCCTTTCTTTGTATTGATTGAAAAGATTTCTATTTTGAAAATAATGCAGGACTCTTAATTAAGAATCTTTGATATGTTTACAAAGAAAGACTGGAACCAGTTATGCAAATAGGGCCTGCCTAAATTGAGCACAAATAGAGCCTAGCTAAATGAAAATAATCAAGATATAACTTCAGGATTACCATTTGTTTCTGTCATTAAATGATGACATAAACAGATTTAATATTAGACTTTGGTTATGTTTTTGGCGTGTGTGTGTGTGTTCCTATGTATGTTTTAGTGTACATATATGTGTATACTTTGGTGAATGGAGATCAGAATCAACCTGGGGTATCAATTCTCAGATGTCCACTTTGTTTTCTGAGACAGGGTCTTTCACCAGCTTAGAGCTTACCACGTAGGCTAAGCTGGCTGACCAGAGAGTCTGAAATATCTTCCTGCTTGTACCTATCCAGTACTAGGATTACGAGTATGTGTCACCATGATTTATCTTCCTGTGTGTCTCAAACTCAGGCCCTCATGGTTGCTGTTGGAAACACTGTTCAGCCTGGGCCATTTCCTCGGCTCTTTCTTTGAATATTTCTTCTCCTTTTTGCCTTCTTTCCTTGTCAAAAAAAATGAATTATGAAAGTAAGATGACAGTTACTAGTGAGTGAAAGGATGGAAATATGGGTAAGAGTGGCAGAATGTAACAGCTGTTGAAACAGATAATGAAGATCCCCCATCCCATTCCCTTTATTTTATATTAGTCTAAAATGAAGTATTGTAATGATCAGTCAAATGAAATTTTTATAAAATGAGAGAATAAAAACACTTTAGACAAGTACAGTATCTTATAGGAGTAATAATGGTGCTTAAAGAATGACTGATAGGCCGTTTTAATTGAACCATAACAGACTGCTATGTTTAGCTGCATTTGGTTTATCCTATTGTGTTTAACTGAAACAGCTATGAACTTAGAAAAGAATAAGGCAGCTGTGCATGGCACACTTGTAATTCTAGCATTCGGAAGGTGGAGGCAGGAAAATACCTCCTGGTCTTCTTACCATGACTGTCATGAACAAACAAAAAATAGTCACATAAATAGATAGATATAGCTAGTTTTAAAACATACAACATTATTATCATTCCTCTAAAATATTAACTAGTCTAACTAAAAGTTCTATTCTTTTCTTTTTCAACTTATTAAATTACTATTTTCCATTTACTACATAAATAAAAATTTACTTTGAAATGAAAGAAAAGAAAATGTTTTGTTTTTAAAATATGATTTTTTTTAATTCACTCCCCCCTTTTTTTTTCTGTAGGAGTTATGATAGAAGCTCTAGGAGTTTAGATCAAGATTCTCCTTCAAAAAAGAAAAAATTTCAAACAAATTATGCTTCAACCACCCATTTAATGACTGGCAAGAAAGTGCCATCCTCTCTACAGACAAAGCCCAGTGACTTAGAAACAACAGTATTTTACATTCCTGGAGTAGATGTAAAGGTAAAAACTGAATTGTATAGAATAAGAGACTAGAATATCAATAACAGTTTATTTTCTATTAGATATTTTTCTTTTGCTTATTTTGTTAAAGATGAAACTTTCTGACTTATCTAATATAGCCATAGTCTGAATATGAGAGTATTTAAACTGTGGCTTACCATTTATTCATAGTAGGCTTGCTAAACCTTGCCTTCTATAGCTTCAATAAGCAATACTTTTTTTTTAATTTCTAAAATTGTTGAATTTTAGACCATTAAGCTTAAAAGAACTTCAAAGACAATTTGGATTGAGCTCTTTAATTTTAAAAATAAAAAAGTCAAGTAGTTTCTAGAACCTTACAGCCGACTTATAAGCAGAAGCTAAGTCTTCAGGCTCCTGAACCAGTATTCCCCCTAATTACATCTTCTATGTTTCATGGTATTTCCTCATCTGCAAAATTTTTATCTTGACTTTTTTTAATACAGTTGCATTACAATTCTAAGACACTAAAGACTGAATCACCTAACGCCTCCAGAGGATCCTCCTTGCCTAGAACGCTCTCCAAAGAGTCCAAGCTGTATGGTATGAAAGATAACGCAGCATCTCCTCCTTCTCCTCCTTTACCCTGCACTGTCCAGAACAAGACTAACACCTTACTTCCTCCCCAACCCCCACCTATTCCCTCAGGTATTTAAGAGGCTACACTGTATTTCTGTTTTTCTTAAGTTCCTTATTTTGCTTGCTCTGTTGAGATTCTTTAACTTCTCTGTTTAAGAAAGGCCATAGACTTGTCAGTAATGACTATATAAAATCTATATGTGAAAGTACAGGACAACCACTTTAGATTATTTCTTAAATTTTTATTATGTTAGAATATTCTTACTAAATAAACCACATTTTTAGAACAATATATATTTGCTAAAGGGTAGTTCATGTGGTTTAACATTGGGAGCTATGATCAGCTAGGGATCAAATTTACACGTATATGAGCACACTGGTATTCTCTGCAGTTATTAATTATCTGCTGTGACCTAACCTCTTACCCAAGCTTATAGCCTTAATCACATTGCCTATTGAAAGACAAAACAGAACACCAAGAGGAGTTTCTCACTTAGTCTTTCATGAGATTGAAGTCAAGATGATGGCTATATAGGTCACTTGAATACTTGACTGTACTAGAAAGAGCTTCCATCATATTCTAGCCATGTGACTAGCTTACTGGTACCCCAAGTCCACCCCATGTGGACATCACCACTGGGTTGTGAATATTTTTATGACATTACAGTTAATATCCTTTGGGTGGAATGGTCAAAAGAAAAGCTGACCAAACCTGCAAAACTTAATGCCATAGCTTTAAAAGTCACAGAGTACTACATTTACAGTTTCTTATTGCTTATACAGGCCATTGAGGACAAGCCATTGCTGAGCTTGGAAGCCAGCAAGGATTCTTAGAAAGCATCCGGGAAGTGGATATCATAGCACATGCATGATATTTCACACACACACATACACACACACACACACACACACACACACACAAATTTCTAACATAGGGACTTTAAGAACTAGGCAAGAATTATTGAAGAAATTTTGTTTAGAAATTTCACATGATATATAAACCCTTTAAAGTAGTCAGTAAAGAATTACAACAATAATGTCTAGCTAGTGCTTACCACTTTTCAACTGACAAGGTATAGTTAGATCCATTAAGAATGAGGTACATATTAGTATTCCATTTTATAAATGGAGAAAGTTGGGGCGTATAGATTTGGAGCATTTTCCTATATTTATACAACTAATTTTCAAATTGGAAATCAAGAACAAAGTTAGCTATCACTTTGTTAGGTACTTTTATGCATTTTATGAAGCAGAAATACTTGACTAGGAAGAATGAGAGAGTCATGGTCTCCTATGTAGAGAAGTATTGTCAGTGTGTACATACTTAAGAAAAGCTGTGATACCTTTTCTTCACTTCCTACTAATTCATATTAGTTGAGATTTTCTCTCTTTTTAAATGAACAAATGGACTAGTACCAGCAAAAAAAGTATAAAGTTGAAAAATTTGGAACATAATGTGTGACCTAGCACAAGTAAGAATAAACATAGTAATACAAACATTAATAATATTTTATCTTAACATTTATGTGTCATTTCTATCAGCCTATTTTTATTCTTTTCTCTTGTAGTCTTAGATAAAGTACTTCACTTAATTAAGTTGTCATACAATTCTAATTTCTCATTAACTTGTCATATTTTGTTGGGACATTTTATTGAATTCCATTCAGTGCATCACATTTATCAATATTCTAGCTAAAGGAAAAGGAAGTGGAGGAGTGAAAACTGCCAAGCTGTATGCCTGGGTAGCACTGCAGTCATTACCAGAAGAAATGGTTATTAGTCCTTGTCTATTGGACTTTCTGGAAAAGGCTCTGGAAACTATCCCAATTACACCAATTGAAAGGAATTATACAGGTAAGTATTCTCCACACATGCATCCTAACCTTAGATCTTATTTCCTAGTTTCTCAGTGCTATTATACATTGCTATATATATTTATTTCTATATAAAACAAAGAACTGGAGAAGAACCAGGGAGTCATTTCATTCTTGTTTGCAGGTAAAGAATCCAAGCTGTGGTGAAGCCATATAATTTTTTCAAGGTTACACTAGATAGTGACAACACTTATGGTTGTGTGTTCTATGTTAATGGACTCTCTTTGTGGACATGACATAAGTGCTGATTTTTATGTATAGTGTTTGCTGTGGTGGAAGAATTTAATTTGGAGAAATGAACATGAGATTTGAGTAGGCAAGGCTGTGTAGCCTGACAGACTTCAAAGCAACTTTCTGGTGTTGATACATCTTATATCAATACTAGTTAAAGATAAGGATCTTTCAGTAATTTGCCCTTGATATGATATAAAACTTGAAACTAAATATTTTAACAGCAGTCAGCTCACAAGATGAAGATATGGGACATTTTGACATCCCAGATCCTATGGAAGAATCAACAACATCCCTAGTGTCATCTTCAACATCTGCATACTCTTCCTTCCCTGTAGATGTTGTGGTTTATGTGCGAGTTCAGGTGAGGTGTATTGTTTCTTCATAAAGAAAGTATTTTATTTGAAATTTCAACAATATTTTCCTTCAAATTTTTCTGAATCATAATCTCATGAATATTTTATATCTTTACAATGGCTTAGAAGTCTGCTAAGTCCTGAGAAGTTTATGTAAAAATTTGTATATATTTACTATTCTGAGCAATTTCATAAATTAGGAGTTTTCCATTTTGAGTTTTCAATCTTTTATGAAACAAAATTAAAATATATAAGTTTAAACCTTTTGAAAGCATTTTATCTCTTTATTACTTTGGTACCATTCACTCTCACCATTATACTATCTGGATGGACTTACCATATAATTAAGATACAGTAGTACCTTTTAAGGAGTTTGTATAAAAGTTATTTAGTTTTAAAATATTTTGTTATTTAATTCAATCTTAACAATGCACCTTGAGGAATAGGAAAAAAATTTATATATACATATATATGTGTGTGTGTGTGTGTGTGTGTATGTGTGTGTATGTGTGTGTGTGTGTATTCCTTTGATTTAATCCATTTGTATATATATATATATATATACATATATATGTGTGTGTATATATATATATTCCTTTGATTTAATCCATTTGTTAAAGAGGATTAGAAAGATGCCTATATCCAAACTTTAAGTTCAGATTACCAGTCAGTCAAAATTTTAAAATCAGTTTGTAAGAATAAGAAAAATGCTGGTGTCATCTGTTTCCTCCATTTTCTACAGTAACAGTTTTCCCAAAAGATCATTAGTCTGAGACTCTGGAGTTTTATACTAGCTTATGTTAACGGTTTGATAAAAATATATTAAGTACTTGAAAGTTTATAAAAACTTTTGTTACTAACACAGCAGTATTTTAATATGTGATTACCTCCTTTAAAAGATTTGATTCTTAACAAAAAATAATATTGACATAAATATGTTTAAGGTTCTGAATTATCTAAATGTCAATGGATCTTCAAATACTTAGTTTGTTGTAGACAATATCTCAACTCTGTAGCCCAGGCTGGCATGTACCCTAGGTTGTCCTTGAATTTGTAATAATCCTCCTCTCCTAGACCCCCTGAGAGCAGGGTGAGCTCTAGACCTAGAATATTTAGCTTCATAAAGATTATGCCATCCTGTTAATACACTTTGTTTCACATGTCATCCTTCTGTTTTTATAAGTTGTATCATTAAATTTAATTCCTTTTAAATATCAGGTGATTAAACATAATATATTTATTTATGTATGTTAAAAAGAAAATTACATATTTCTTTTAAAGATTCAGTTCTTAAAAATTCTTTTCCCCTTGGTTTCTACACTTTAGCCTTCACAGATTAAATTTAGCTGTTTGCCAGTATCAAGAGTAGAGTGCATGCTTAAGCTACCATCTCTGGACTTGGTATTTTCTTCAAACCGAGGAGAACTGGAAACTTTGGGGACTACATACCCTGCAGAGACCTTATCCCCTGGTAGCAGTGCTCCTCAGAGTGGAGCAAAGATTTCTGGGAGCAAAACTGGAATGCCAGGTATAGAAATGTTAAGTTATCTGGTACTAGGCCAAGTACTAGTCTTAATAGTTATTCATCTATATTCTAAATAGATTTAGAAAAGCAGAATATTAGGCAATTGTGACATTTGTAGGAAAAAAAAATCTATAGTAGACCAACATTGTAAGTGTATTTCATGTGTTAGTAGAATATGAATCCTCTTTAATTTATATTCTTAGCATTATAGCTTCGGCTTGCATACCACTAGAGGTACTATAATTAGAATACTAACAGTTCATGCATCCATGTACTTTTGAATGTGTCATGTTGGATCATACATTTTAGGAACAATGGAGTTTGCAATTGGAGATAAAAGATATACTTTTATGGAGTTCTGTCCTTATCAAATTTTACCAAGTAGCACTTGTATTTTTAAATGGTAAATTTTGCTACCTCATTTGTTTCATGCAAGGTTTGGTTGTAAAGTGTAGTTGAGGATTTCCTGATTTCTAGCACTTCTTCCTCATGAAAAGCTCTGTGCTATAGATCATATAGAAATACATATGTAAATGAGAGGGCAGTGTTGACTAGTTTGAGTGGGAATTGACAATAGACTTGAAATGTCATTAAAACAGCAGTTCTTAGCGAAGGGTAGCAGATGCCTTTCAGTGTTGGGATTTCACCACTGAGAGTCTTTCACTGAAAGCTAGTGGGGAAAGCAGGAACAGTGTGTAGATGTCCTGCCAATCTGAAGACCCTTCTTTTAGAAAGAATCATTTGACCTAAAATGCTAGAATGTCCAAGTGGAACACATTAAAATATATGAATGAAATCCAGAGAAGCATAAAAACTGTTGAAGGGAAATCAGCCTTCAGATTTGGAAGGTGTCACTTGGGGTTAGGTCCTGGTATTTTGTACAGTTATCTTGAATTCAAAATTTTACCAAATAGCCTTGTTTGGCTTTTGAGAGAGAGCATGTGAGACCTTGTGGACTTCCTTGTGCTGATGATGCTGGACTGTCTCTTATTTACAGGATCTGCAGGATTAGGCAGCCCACTTGGCCGAAGTAGACACAGCAGCAGCCAGTCGGATCTGACTGGCTCCAGCAGCAGCTCATCTGGCCTGAGCTTCACTGCATGCATGTCTGACTTTTCCCTGTATGTGTTTCACCCCTATGGCGCAGGGAAGCAGAAATCCACTGTGTCTGGTCTCACGTCTGGATCAGGAGGACTAGGTATATTTGCTTATTGGTGTCTTTGTTAACTTTTTTTAGGCTTTCTTTTCTTAGATCACATTACTGTGGTTTATAGCCACAATGGCTCTAAACCAACCTGAGAAACTTGTATTTTTCCCTTTTGATAATACCTATTTTATCCCTGTTTTATAAGTAAAAAGATGAAACGAATTCAGATAACCATTATATAATAATTTAAAACCTAAGAATGCTTGTTAAATGATATGTTTAGCATAGTATCTAAAGATAGAAGAGTTGTCTTACATTATTAAATCAAATTTAGCAAATTGTAGTCCATAAAAAGTAAAATTTTTAAAGTATGCTTGGTAATTTTAAATGAGATCATTAATCTTTTAGATTAGTAAAACTAAATTTGCATTTTAAAGTTCAGGTCTCATTAGTAAATATTTCTTATAGTCATATAAGTAACTGCTACCTTTTGTCATTAGAATAAGCTTGTCATGAATATGGGCTTCAATGTGTCTAAACCGCTGTGAGAAATGCAAATGCTCCTTAGATTATTTTGTTTAAATTTTCCCTAATTTAACTCTTTTTGATTGGTGACATGTTACAGTACATTGAATAATTTTCTTTAACTAGATGTGTGCATCTTCACATATCTGTGTGTACATGTGCATACATGTGGGCATTTTTCTTGTTTTGGTTTTCTCAGGGAATGTGGATGAAGAACCCACGTCAGTCACTGGTCGAAAAGACTCACTAAGTATAAACCTTGAGTTTGTGAAAGTGAGTTTGTCTCGGATAAGGCGCTCAGGAGGTGCCTCATTTTTTGAAAGTCAATCTGTAAGCAAGTCTACAAGCAAAATGGACACTACATTAATCAATATATCTGGTATTCTCTTTTATAGTTTTTAATTAAAATATTATATTTTAAACAATGAGCTCTGTTTTATTGGTGCTTAAATATTAAGTATACTTAAACACTAAGCTTAGTGATAAAGGTTAGAAGTTCAGCCCAGCCAACAAGACTCTCAGCTCGGGCTGTTAGTGTTAGAATGTTTTCTAGGTACTCATATCCAAGGGTAAAAATGTGCCAAATTAAAGAACAAAAATTCTTAGTTTTTTTATTTTGCTTCTTGGTTATGAGTTCATAAAATTTATGACTTTTTATTTATATCAACTTACAGAAGGCTACAACACTAAAAATGGGACGAGTAGCCTTAATAAAAGTCCTGCTTTATATCAGTAGGTGTGAGGCCAGCCATTTGTTCTCTTTGCATTATAACTGGAATACTTAAAATTAAGTGAATATAACCATCTTGGGAATTTAGGGTACTAAATGAAAATGTTTACAACAAGCAGTCTTACTGTATAGTATGTTCCTTAAACTGATAACCATTTAGCAAACATCTTAAGCCTATGTTTCCTAGTAAACTTGCCAGGTATTGTGCTAGGTTACTAGTATAGACAGGCATGAGTAATGCAAGGTCTTACATGGGGACAAAAATAATAACACACATTAATTTCAGAAAAAATATCCTTGAAAGTAGCAACATGATATTTTGTATTTTAAATCATAGAGGTATCAAAAGGAGAGGGCAATGTCTTTGGAGCATACTTTGCTGCTATGGCTGAATCATGAGGTTTAACCAAACACTTTATTGAACAGAGTGGATGGGGCAAGAGGGAGAAGTCCTGGCTAAAGGTAAAAATGATGAAATAGACCAGTAGCAGACTGGACTCAGATTGAACTGAAGGGTCAGATATTTATTTTTCAGGTGGTGAAAAACCATTAGAGGTTTCTAAAGAATTTGGATGATGCTTCAGATTGGTATTTTAGAGAAAGAGTCAGTAGTACCACAAAAGATGGGAGGAAAAGATGCCTGAGAATGCTGTGTGACCATCAGTAGTGAGAGAAAAATCTGATGTAAAAGAGGAACAGAAGAGAAAGACAGCAGAAAGGAAAAGATACCAAAACAGAGCCCCTGCACAGAACCATAGGGTGCTTTTCTTGTGAAAGTCTCTACCCTGAACACAAAGGGAATTAAGTACTCCCTTGCACACAGCTGTTTGGTTTACAATTTCCTTTGTGCAATTTATATCTTTGTGCAGCTCATAATCTTGACCCATTCACCATATTTGGGTGGAGCCCTGTGTTACACTAAAAGCTTGCTTTATAGCTAATTTCTTGACCCTCTCTGTGACAGAGCAATAATAGAGCCCTAACTTGCCATCTCCCAAAGAAAGGACACGAAGCTAATGATTTTGCAGTGCACTGTTTTTCTTTCATTTGAAGAAAGATCAACTCACTTGTTAAATGGAATGTATCCTGGTATTTTATGGTTTAGAACAGTAGGTATATTTAGCTCTATAATACCATGTCTGATAACTAAACTGTTAAAAGTTTTAGAAGTCTGTTTTATGCTCTAACAAACTATTTCTGCATCAGCTGTTTGTGATATAGGTTCTGCTTCGTTTAAGTATGATATGCGGCGACTCAGTGAAATCCTGGCATTTCCAAGAGCCTGGTATAGGAGAAGTATTGCAAGGCGCCTGTTCCTTGGAGATCAAACTGTAAATTTGCCAAGTAAGCATGTTATGTAACCATAATTAGTTTTTTTTTTTCATTTGGGTTAAAGAAAACAAGATCCATGATTAATAATACAAATTTTGACTTATTTTGTAAGCTATACCATGTAATTCATTCATTTGTTCAAAAGAATGTCCATTGAGTCCCTCTAATGGTAAGCACTAGGCATACCAAACAGACAGACCTTACCCTCTTGAAGATTACCTCCTAACATTTTATTCTATAATAATTTACAAGTGCTGCAAATATGTGTTTATTTAAATAAATAGTTAATTAAAGCATGGGAAAATGAAAATATTGAAGACATCCTACCCATTGTTTCCTCCATCTCTTTCTTGATCTTAGATATTGTTATAGATGTTGCTGTGTTGAACTGAAAAGGCTGTGGAAATGAGGAGTACAGGTGACATGATACAGTGAAAAATGTAAAAAGATCTTGAGTGTATCTGTTCTCTCTCCTGTAATGCACTCTTCCAGAATTAAGTACAATACTGGATTGCTCTTTGCAAAGACTGCCATCTGTGGAAGGAATAAACAGTGTAGTTAGAAATAGTGTCTGGGTGAAAGGACTTTATCACTTAATGTTCTTATCTGTGACTTTGACTTTGTCTTCCACTGTTGTGTTAGCATCTGGTCCAGGGACTCCTGATTCTATTGAAGGAGTAAGCCAGCACCTTTCTCCTGAGTCATCAAGGAAAGCATACTGCAGGACCTGGGATCAGCCAAGCCAGTCAGCCTCCTTCACCCATATGCCTCAGTCACCCAATGTCTTCAATGAGCACATGACCAACAATACCATGTCACCAGGGACAGCAGCACAAAGCCTCAAGTCCCCAGCTTCCATAAGATCAAGGAGTGTTTCAGACTCTTCAGTTCCTCGAAGAGGTAACTTTTGTTGCTAGTATGCCTCCAGTGTTTCTAAGATAAAAATCTTAATTACTCTCAGGTTTCCACTCACTGGAGATGAATTCTTGAGGAAAAGAAACCAATAAGTACCAAACAGTTTCAGGTACTGCCTACAGAAGAGTTCTGTGGCTGTCGGGTAGGGAGTGAGGAGTTGCCATATTGTCAATGTACTCTGTAAGAACAGCTGCTTTTAGAAACGTTCCAACAATGTTGTGAATGTGCCAAAAGATGGTTCAATATTGAAGACATGAAGTCTTTATATTGATTCAGTTGTTCATTTATTTAGTCTTTTTTTTCAGCTCTTGCATGTTGGTGTTGTCCTTGTGCTAATACCTGAATATATCAAAATGAATGGTGTAATTCTTGGCACTACCAAGACCAAAGTATAGTGAGCTAAGTCAGTACCTGGTTTGCTCCCTGAGTCCATTAGTTGGAGGCCAGCTACCCAGCCAGTGCCTGCATTTCTGAATGGTTTATGCCTTTTAAGGCTTCTATTTGACTGAAACACTTTGGCTTTTATGAAGAAAATCCTAGAGTGATGAATTATCTGTGCAGCTATATCTCATGGCACCAAAGCTCCTTCATCTTACCCGTTTTAGAATTAATGTGACTACTTTGGTCTTATACAACAATATCATGTCTACCTTTTAGGTTATAGAAACTAGTGGGTTTTACTTTGTAATAAGCTTTGTTTTATGTGAATAAATGTGCATTTGGGTTTTTTTCTGCCTTTAGATTCAATTTCAAAAACATCAACTCCTATTAACAAATCAAACAAAGCAGCAAGCCAGCAAGGAACTCCGTGGGAGACACTTGTTGTGTTCGCTATCAACCTTAAACAACTAAACGTCCAAATGAATATGAGTAATGTCATGGGAAATACAACGTAAGCTATTCAGAGGAAATATATCTGCCTAATAACGTTTTAAGTGTTCCTTACAGTGTTGTAAAGCAGTTCAAACCCTTTTAAATGTAGTAATATTTTGAGACAGTAAATAGGTGAAAACTTGTAAACTCTTTAGTCTGAAAATGGCTTTTTAGGATACTATAATAGAAACAACCCAAAACACATTCCCAAAGGAGAATTATAAGGAAATAGAGTACTTTTCTACCTATAATGTAGCCACCTTCGGCCATGGGTTAACTGGGTTCACCTGGAAGGGGGGCTGGGAATGAAAGGGGGATGGAGAGTAAGAAGAGATGAAGCTAAGACAACATTCTCTGATCAAGGCTCAATGCTTTAGTGTTCAGCTCTCAATTTAAAGGGAAAGGCCCCACCAAAACCCTTTCTGGTTTAAGCCAGAGATGGGTGGGATAATCCATTCTTGGTTGTGTAGATATCTCAAGGCAAGCCCAGGGGCAGTTCTTCTGAGTTCCTTGCAGCCAAGGTGGGTAACTCCACCTATATCCTATCACTTGGTCTGTTGTGTTAAACAAGGTCTTTCAGGCCTGCTCAAGGCCTGGGGAAGGTTACACTATAAAGCTTCATTAGTTTTAATATTCAAACATTGACCACATAGTATTTAGTTTGTATTTGTGTTGATCTGGGTGTGGTGGGTGTATGCCAATCATCCCAGCCCTTAGGAGGCTGAGATAGGATCATTTCAGTTCCAGTGTTCAAGATCAGCTTCAACAACACAGTGAGAGCCTAAAAGGAAGTATTTCATTATAAAATCGGATCTTCTATGTATAATCTGATTTTGCTACTGGTTTTAATTCATGACATTACCAGCCACTTATCTAACAATCTTTTCCTTCTTTTTAGTTGGACAACTAGTGGTTTGAAAAGCCAAGGCCGGCTTTCTGTAGGAAGTAACCGGGATCGAGAGATTAGCATGTCTGTTGGTCTAGGAAGGTCACAGTTAGATTCCAAAGGAGGAGTAGTTGGTGGGACCATTGATGTCAATGCTTTGGAGATGGTTGGTATGTTGAAATTTTACAACTATGTAGCATATTTTCAAACATTATGTTAAAAAAAAAAGAGTTTAGAAAGTTGAATTTGATAAGTTTTTCCATGAATATTTCTATGGAAAGTAATTACTGTTTTTATTTTAGCTCATATTTCTGAACATCCAAATCAGCAACCAAACCACAAAATACAGATTACTATGGGTTCTACTGAGTCTCGGGTTGATTACATGGGCTCAAGTATCCTCATGGGTATCTTCAGTAACGCTGATCTTAAGCTTCAGGATGAATGGAAAGTAAATTTATATAATGCCTTGGATTCAAGTATGACTGATAAAAGGTATGTATTAGGATGTCCTCTTCCAAAAACTTTATGTGACTCTCCGTTAACAGTTTTTAACATTCGGGGACAGGAGAAGTAGTTCATTTTTTTCTACAGACTAATTTTTTATATTCTACAACTAATATAAATGAAAAGCTGGGCAGGGGAGGATAATTATTTTTGCATTATTTATATCATCTCTGAAATTTATTATACAAATTCTGTTTCATGCTTTAGTGAGATTTTTGTGCATGGAGATTTGAAGTGGGATATTTTTCAAGTAATGATATCAAGATCAACTACACCAGACTTGATAAAAATCGGAATGAAGCTCCAGGAGTTTTTCACACAGCAGTTTGATACTAGTAAACGAGCCCTGTCGACCTGGGGACCTGTGCCTTACCTGCCACCCAAGACCATGACCAACAACCTGGAAAAGAATTCACAAGAACAATGTAAGGACTAGAATTCAACATGGATGTAGTTTTTATCTTCCCTATATGTTCTATTCTTAAGTAACACATTTATATGCTGTCCTTAAAAAGTATCCTTTGGGCTCTCCATCCCATCCACTCAGCAAAACACTGACAGTGACTCCCCCAGAAGTTCTTTTATTGTTGAGAATATCCTGGAATTTGTTATTCCAAATGAATTTGCAAATTGCTCTTTGTAACTCTGTGAAGAATTGAGTTGGAATTTTGATGGGGATTGCATTGAATCTGTAGATTGCTTTTGGCAAGATGGCCATTTTTATTATATTTATTCTGCCAGTCCATGAACATGGGAGATCTTTTCATCTTCTTAGATATTCTTGATCTCTTTCTTCAGAGACTTGAAGTTCTTGTCATAGAGATCTTTCACTTGCTTGGTTAGACTCACTTCAAGATATTTTATACTATTTGTGACTATTGTGAAAGATGTCATTTCCATAATTTCTTTCTCAGCCTGTTTACCCTTTGAATAGAGGAAGGCTACTGATTTGTTTCAGTTAATTTTATATCCAGCCATTTTGTTGAAGTTGACTTACTCTGCCCTGTGGCTTCAAGATTCAAGACAAATGTTGCTAAAGTTGTTGGATCACCAATGAATATGAACTAACATTATCTGATATCTTAGTTGAAGTCATAGTTAGAAAGTGGGTAATAAAAGAAGGGGTCTTGAGTCTGGCAGATGAGTCTCACTCCAGGTATTCCACTGGTTATCTCTGTGTTCCTGGGATAATCACCCAACTTACGGTGACTCAATGCCCAGTTTCATGTGTTATAAATGAGAAGGCATGTAGTTACCTTATAGGAATCACACAAGAATGAAACAGGTGGGCATATATGAAATCTGTACTATAGACTGAAAGTAACTACAAGATGTGTTAAATCATAATGTTGAAATAAGACCCACTAGGGAATAAAAATATTTTCATAATTTAAAAACAAGAATAAAAGAAAACTGACTGTTTCTAGTAATAGTGTCAGCTGCCCTTTGGGAAGGTATTACTTTTTATCTCCACTACAGCTTACCCGCAGCATGCCTTCTCCGTGACAAAATTAGATTCTAATTTGTGGCATGGGCTGAGGATGCAGAATAACTAAGTCTGTCTATTAACCTAGATATTAGGCAGGTTATTATATTTCACTCAGTAATTAAGAAATTAGCTTGTATTTATTAAGCAACAACTACATGCTTTGGGTACTTCTCTAGGCACAAGAGTTACAAGACATGACCATCCCTAACTCATGAACTTTACATTCAAATAGGAGATGGAGACTATAATTAAATATATAAAAGTCATGGTTTTAGGTAGATAGAAGCACTTATTTAAAAAACAAGGCACAGGAAGGCTACAGAGAAGGTTAGAGTAAAATAATGGCTATTTCACAAACGATGGTTAGGGAAGCCCTGCCTGAAGTGACATGTTAGTAGAAATGAGTCAGTGGATGAAGGATCTGAGATAGCATGTTGGGGAAAGTTCTGGGCAGAGGGCTGTGGAGGTCTGAAGTTCCTGTTGTTCCTCATAAAGTTGATTTATTTGAAAATCATTGCTGGACCTGGTAGCATAGTTCTCTAATCTTAACTACTTATCTACTTGGGAAGCTGAGGCAGGAGACTACAGATCAAGTTCAAAGGCAGTTTGGACAACTAGTGTAAGACCCTGTCTCAGAATGAAATTCTCACAATAGTCTGGGGGTATAATTCAGTGATAGGCCCTTGCCTGACATGTTCCCAATGGATACAGGGATTTGAGGGGAAATGGTAGTCATTAAAATAACTGAACAGAGCAGAATGATCAGTAAGAAAAGTATTGGACATTACCTCAGATAAAGGGCAAAAATAAGGTTTTTAATATGATGAGTATTGTAGAGTTTTTTTTTAAAGACATTTGGTATCATTTGGTTTACCTTGGCATAAAATACTCCTTTGCAAATAATCACCATGGCTACTGTAGAGAGAACAAGGCAGTTAGGGATGGACACAGGAAGGACATTGTGAAATCCAGACTAGAGAGGATGTACCTGTAACTAGGACAGCAGTGTAAACGTGATCAGTAGTGAACAGAATGAGGACAACTTGGTAACTCTCAGTTGGTTTGTTTATTTATTTATGGTTTTAGGGTTTTCTTGATACAGGGTTTTTCTACATAGCCCTAGCTGTCCTGGAACTATGTAGACCAGGCTGACCTCATAAGTGCTGGGATTGAAGGCGTGCACCACTACACCTGAGCAAACTCCCTAATTTTTTATCATAGAAATAATGTGCTGGGAGGTGGTGGCGCACGCCTTTAATCCCAGCACTTGGGAGGCAGAGGCAGCCGGATTTCTGAGTTCGAGGCCAGCCTGGTCTACAGAGTGAGTTCCAGGACAGCCAGGGCTACACAGAGAAACCCTGTCTCGAAAAAACGAAAGAAAGAAAGAAAGAAAGAAAGAAAGAGAGAGAGAGAGAGAGAGAGAGAGAGAGAAGGAGGGATGGAGGGAGGGAGGGAGGGAGGGAGGGAGGGAGGGAGGGAGGGAGGGAGGGAGGGAGGGAAAGGAAGGAAGGAAGGAAAAGAAAAGAGAAAGAGAAAGGAAGGAAGGAAGGAAGGAAGGAAGGAAGGAAGGAAGGAAGGAAGGAAGGAAGAAAGAGTGAGTATACATTGAAAGCAATCTAGAAAATGTAAACAAAAATGAAGGGTCATATTCCTGCCTCAGAATCATCACTGTGAAGCAGCTTAGAGCTTAAACATGAACAAGTTTTTATATATTTCCTATGTATTTTTACACTTGTTTGTTTGTACATGTGTAATACCTGGAAATCTATATTTTGAAAGTGCTAAGGAATGACCTCAGGGCCTTCCACATGCTGAGCAAATGCTCTATTACTGAGCTGCGCTCAGCCTAGGAGATGCTTTTGGAAAGCAGGTCTGATTCAGGAGATAGTGAGTGGACTTAAGAATGTGGATTCTAACTACCTCCAAGTGTGGTGCTGATGGCGTTAGTCATCTGACCTCACTTTAAGTTGAAAGCATGTGGGAAAGAAAGAAACATAAAACCCCTCATTTCTGCTTTTTCACTGGTGAAAAGTTGATAGATGTAACTGACAGTTGCCTTATTTCTTGTTGTGTGGAATTTGTGTGAAATACCATTCAGGCTCTTTGTAAGTCAATCAGCATTTCAGACACCGAGCTGTGAGAGTTGTGAACATTAGAAAGGTCAGACCTTCCCAGGCTCTGTCCATCCGTATGCAGCATCTTTCCTTCTGTCTATTTAACAACTGCTTAGCATCCCCCATTATTTCCACTCATTCTCAGAATGGAAAACACACATTATACACAGGGCTGTAGAACAGACCCACCTCTGCCTTTTGCCCTGTTCAGGATACTTGAGACAACTTATGATGAATGTTTCTTGGTTTTCTTGTAGTGCTTGATGCTGCACACCATCGACATTGGCCTGGCGTGTTGAAGGTGGTATCTGGATGCCACATATCCTTATTTCAGGTTCCATTACCAGAAGATGGAATGCAGTTTGGAGGATCCATGAGCTTGCATGGAAATCATATGACCTTGGCTTGTTTTCATGGTCCAAATTTCCGTTCAAAATCTTGGGCCCTTTTTCATTTAGAAGAACCAAATATTGCCTTTTGGACTGAAGCTCAGAAAATCTGGGAAGATGGTAACCTGACACATTTCCAGCTTTCATTCTTTGTGTCTTCTGTCTGGCATGATCATAAACGACTTAAGTCATTTTTCTTTCATTGATATTTTGTGTGTTGATTTTTGAAGAGTATGTGTGTGTATGTGTGTATGGCATAAGTATGATGTTTGTATGTTTGTGTATGGTATATGTGTGTTTTTGTATGTTGTGTTCATGTCTATCTATGAGTGAAGGCACGTGCATTCCAGGGTGCATGTGGAAGTTAGAGGACAACCTGGGGTATGAGTGCTCACCCTCCACCTCCTTTAAGACCAGGCAGCTGACTCCCATGCTTCCAGGGATTCTCCTGTGTGCACCTCACATCTCACTGTAAGCGTCCTGGGATTAGACACACAACACTGTGTCCAGCTCTCTATTGGTTCTGGGGATTGAAGCTTTGGACCTCATATTTGCACAACAAATGCTCCACACACTAAGCCATCTCCCTGACCTCCTTTTTTCTTTTGTTTGTTTCCAGTTGTTTATTTTGGAAGGGATTTGTTTGTGCTATAGCACACATGTAGAAGTCAGAGGACAACTTAAGGAGTTGGTCCTCAGTTTCCATCATGTGGACTTTAGGAGTTAAATTCAGGTTGTCAGGCTTGGTAGCAAGTGTCTTTATCCCCAGCCCTGTGATTTTTTTATTGGAAAACTCCATCTCTGTTTGCTATCCTATAAATAAAAGGTTAAGGAGTTCATTGTTAGTGAATCAGCACTGGTAAAGTATGTACTTGTTAAAGAAACATTTAAGCATGCTTCTAAACTTGCCCTCTTATTCCATGTTACTTAAATTTAGTGCTGCTGTGACTGGCCTTAGCATGTTATCTAGAAATAGTCCTTGTAAAAATGTGAGGACAGTGCTGGTGTGAGAAGATTCTGTTAGACAAAACTGTGGGCAGTAATAGAACCCTAGGATACTTCAAGCAATATTTGGTCAACACAAATTGGCCTTGGTGGGATTTTTAAAAAGGACACCAAGACATACACAAAATTCTCAAAGAACTAATAAAAATGTAAAAATAACAGTACCTTTGAGCAGTTTCCTATTCAGTGTTTCCATGTGTTTTGCTTTTTCACAGTGTCTTACTCATTAGCCCAGGTTGTTCTATAACTCACAATCGCCCTGCCTCTGCTTCCTGAGTGGTATACACATGTATACTACTGATTGACCCACTCCAAGGTCCGAGGTTTCTTATCAATGGTTGATGTTGTTCATCTCACTGGGATAAATCCAGCTGTTTGTAGACTTTCTTGTTTATTTAGCATTTCTACTCTGTATAGCTTAACTACATCTGTTACACTGATGCCACAGTTATTTTCTTAGCCATAAAGACAGTTTATCACTTTTAGAAACATACTTTTCTTGTCTTGTAGGCTCTAGTGATCACTCTACATACATTGTTCAAACACTGGATTTTCATCTGGGTCATAATACCATGGTTACCAAACCATGTGGTGCTCTGGAAAGTCCCATGGCAACAATAACCAAGATAACGAGGCGTCGTCATGAAAACCCACCCCATGGAGTAGCAAGTGTAAAAGAATGGTTCAACTATGTCACTGCCACAAGGAATGAAGGTTAAATATTTAGCCTTTATTGGGCTTATTTTGTTTCTTGTTTTATTTTGAGCTCTTGTCAGCTGTTCGGAAATCAAGTAGAGGTCAAGTTTTCATGTCTTGATACAGTTTTAATTTTTGTTGATATACAAAGTGGTTATTTAATACAAGAAACAACTACCTGGTAGTACAACATTTTACAGATTCAAATTATTCTAGAAATAACTGAAACCATCCCAAGTAAATTGGTTTTAAATAAATAGAAATAAATTTATTAATTTTGTAACATTTGGTAAATATTTTAGAATTATTGGAAAAATGTTTTGTAGTTATTCTCAAAATTAGACATTTGGGAAATGCCAACTAACAAAATGCCAAACATGTAAGATTCTACTTACCTGGAATAAAATTTCAGTAATATTACCCTATCAATTTGTAATGTAAAGAAAACATTTTTGATGAATTTTTCATCTATGAGACCACTTCTCTGGTCTGATAACCAGGATAACAAGGTGTCACCACAAAAGCCCGCCCCATGGAGTAGTGAGTGTAAAAGAATGTTCAACCCTGTCACTACCAGGTCATGTTGTGAATAACTATGGTGTTTGCCAGCTCGCTCCTATGTTATTGCTTTCAGTTTGCATGTCTAACATTGTTTTTATCATCTGATATTGGCAAAGCTGATTAGATTAAGACATGTTATGATTGAATATTTTACTTTAAAATGAAATTTTTAAATAAGATTACTTATACCATGTGATTTTTAGATTAGCTTTCAGGAATAGGCAAACAATCTGGATGGGTAGAAATATGTTTAAAAAAAAAAAAAGAAGGTAAGAGAAAATTAGATTTTGTCCTATTTTGGCTTTTATACATTTGGAATAGGGTTGTTATTGAGGTTTTTTTGTTGTTGTTGTTGTCATTTTGGTTTTTAAGATTTTCTTTTAACTAGGATGTTCCAAGAAGCTGTTTATGTATCTACAGGAATGATCTTCACAGTAGAGTAGTTATAATGTTCCAAAAAATAGGACTTCTACGTAATTTCAAGGGTCAGGATAATATTTAGTGTTCAATGATAAAATCCAACTTAAGACATGATTAAAATTGATAGTTCTAGACACATTAAAACTGGAGAAACCAAAACTAGCAAGTATTTGGTTTATCCAAAATTCACATTACAAAGTTTTGGTTTTGACAAAATTATATATGCACATTTGTTAAGAATATCATTCCCAGCTTGTAAAGTAATTAGCGTTTGATACAGTATCTTTAAAGCTACACTTTGTACAATTTAGCTAAATCTATTATTCTGAGGCCTCATTTATTTGCCTTTGTCTAAATACAGCTTATCACTTTTAGAGACATACTTTTTTTTGTCACTAGGCTTTAATGACTGTAAATTATTTATTTCAGCTAGCCCATATAAAAGACACAAAAGCCTGCTATTTTCACTTACAAGCAGTAAGCCTAGATTGAGCAGGTTCTAAGCTATTCTAATTTACAACTATATGCCCCTAATTGCTTCCTGTTTGAGTCTGTCCAGGGCTGTTTTTGCTCCCTCAGTCTGTCCTTGGGTGCATTTCTTCTGGTCACATACTCCTGTTTCAGGTCCTGCCTTGCTCTCTTTCCTGCCCAATCACTGACTCTAGCCTTTTATTCACCTTTAAATTGGGAAGCAAGGTTTACGTAACAAAGACTGGAGTGCATGAGAATTCACTTGTCTGGGGGCAACCAGATCTTGGGGTTTAGAATTTAAATTTTGTATGCATAGCAACAGAGGAACCCCCAACAATTGATCATCCTCTACACATTGTTTAAATGCAATGTGGTGACAGTGACCTTTGGTTTAATATTACCCTTTCTGTTTTATGTATGTAGAGCTAAACTTACTTCGTAATGTTGATGCTAATAACACGGAGAACAGTACTACTGTGAAGAATTCTAGTTTGTTGAGTGGGTTCCGGGGAGGTTCTAGCTACAACCATGAAACAGAGACCATCTTTGCATTACCAAGGATGCAGCTAGAATTTAAATCGATTCATGTTCAAGAACCACAGGAGCCTTCATTACAAGGTATGCGGGAAAAAAATTCCTTAGTCTTTTAGTCCTTTTTTTTTTGGGGGGGGGGGGGGGTTGAGACAGGGTTTCTTTATGTAGCCCTGGCTGTCCTGGAACTCACTCTGTAGACCAGGCTGGCCTCAAACTCAGAAATCCGCCTGCCTCTGCCTCTTAAGTGCTGGGATTAAAGGTGTGTGCCACCACTGCCTGGCAATATTCTTAGTCTTAATAGTTACTAAGAAAATTCTAATGAAACTTCTTACTCTCTTACTATAGGCTATTTTGGTATGTTAATTTAATAAAACTTGTGATGTAAGTCAAATTAATGTTTTTACTAGATATACATAGACTGCGGTGAATTTATTTAGCCTATTTGTACCTTTTTTCCCAAGTAGGAAGAGTAATTGGACTTTATTTATTTGAAGGAACAATGATACAGTCTAGGAATGTTTTAGTACTTTTTCATTAGTCTGTAAATTATATGCACATAGAAATTGCTCATTTCTCAAATCTTTACATTTATATTACAAGTGGATGCATTTACATGGATCTGTGTAGACCTTTATTGCTGGAAGAGGCCTTTGCTTCATGGAATTTTTCACTATAAAAGACCTTTATCATTTCAGATGCCAACTTGAAACCCAAGGTAGAATGCAGTGTGGTGACAGAGTTCACTGACCACATCTGTGTGACTATGGATGCTGAACTCATCATGTTTCTTCATGATCTAGTGTCAGCATATTTGAAAGAAAAAGAAAAGGGTGGGTTGCATATTTCTTTCTTCTTTCAATTTACAGGAAAGGCACGTGTCTGTGGATTACCATGGAGAATATTTTTATGGTCTAGGAATAGGATGAATGCCTTTTTCTCTGTGGGCTGCAAATGTCATGAAGTAGCACTTCTAAGACTACATAACAGATTCCTGAGTTTCTGCTGGATGCATGGCACTTTTTAATTTTTGTTTCCATTTATTTAGTTTTTTTTGGGGGGATGGATTCATCAAGACACACATATGAAGGTCAGAAGACAGCTTACAGGAGTCCATTCTCTCCTTCCACCGTATTGTCTCCAAAAGTTAAACTCAGATCATCAGCCCTTCTGGCAAACACTTCTACCTGCTGAGCTGTCTGATTGGCTCACAATGGTACTCATTTTAGTCATGAGGCATTTCTTACTTTATCAAGAGGTTTAAAAAAAAGAAAGAAAAGAAATTAGGGACTGGAAAGGTGGCTCAGAAACAACCTTAACTACTGCTCCAGAGGACCAAACACTTCCTCCTATCCCCTGCTACACACACACACACACACACACACACACACACACACACACACACACACACTCACACTCTCAGAGAGAGAGACAGAGAGAGAGAGGGAGGAAGATAGGGAGGAGAAAGAGAGGAGGGATACATGTTCATATATATTAATAAAAAAAATTTAGTAGTTTCTAAAAATATGAAAGTCTGTAGTTAAGCCTTATAGGTGACTTTTGCAAGTTGGGAAAATGGGAGGAAATAGTATAGATTTAAGTACTGAAGAAGCAACTACCTAATAAAGTTGCGTTATTAGTCATGTTCAGTTGGAGAAACTAAATTTAATAAGGAGATAAATCTATGCAGAGAACATTTTTGTTTTATAAATCAATTACTTAGACCTTAGTGTCCTGGGTTTGATTTCATGAGCTAGATAACACTAATTTTCTTTCTGGCACAGTAAGTGCTGTTGAAACACATTAGTTACTATATACAGTGGCCCTAGTAACCTATTTGGAATTGGTCAGATGTATTGTAGTACTCCATAGCTATTGATGAAGTTAGGTAATTGGAAAGGGTAAGGAATGTCCTCTCAAACATGGTGATTTATTGCATTCAGTATTTATTGTACAACTGTTGTGCCTATGAAATATAAAGTTACAGTGGGTTAAATATCAAATGCGTTTGTTTTCCCTAGTGCTGGGATCTAGGGCCTCATGCATGCTAGCAGACACTTAACCACTTAGCTTTTATTCTGGTAGTGGTGGTGATATTGAGGCAGGCTTTCTTTCTGTATGTTGCCCAAGATGACCTTGAACTCACTCTGCATCCTAGGCAGGCCTTGAACTTTGGATCCTCCTGCTTCACCTTCCCATATAGGTCTGGGAGAGCAGGACTACTTTGCCAGGTCCAACTCTATATGTGATTCTCAGTAAATATAACTTGGAAAAATTATAACTTGTTCAGATCATTCTTTAATATTGGGGTTTTGTTTTTTATGAAGAAAAAAATGTAAAATTTACCTTGCAGATACCTCAAAACTAAAAGATTTGTCAAAACAACCATATTGAAAGAGTCCCAAGTTAACATAGATTGGACTGCCCTTCCATTACTCTTCATCAGAAATATACCAAAAATTGAATGAGAGTAAAAATCTTTAGTGATAGTGGGAAGAGTAAGATCAAGCTGCCACAGACAGCACTGTCTGCCGAGCCTTCCCAAAGTATGAGCCTGCCTTTCGTGTCCTAGCACTGAAATAGAGCAGGCACTAGTTACCCTGCCGCTCATGCTGGATTCAATATCTATACAAAATGTATACAAAGCAGGCTTTGTGCAAATCAACATTCAAACTTCATTTTCAGTCTGCCCATATATGAAAGACTGTATTTATGTATCTCAAATATATTGTGAAACCTTTGACATTCTGTGAAATATTGTAGTGGTTTCAGTCTACCTTAAATTAGTCTACCTCTTAAAGCAGAATCTCTTAATTTAAACTATTTTAGTGAGGCATGGTTGGCTTATAAGCCCAGTGACTTAGGATGCAAGGCCAACCCAACCAATTTAATGAACATTTTTCTTAGGGAAAAACTTAAAGAAATTAGGAAGATACACACACAACACACACACACACACACACACACACACACACATATATTCTTAGTGGTAGAGTACTTGGGTAGCATCTGGTAGGCCTAGACTCGGTCCCCAGTAGTACATAAGCAGTTATAAGACATTTGAATGAGAAAAGACAAAATGATGTCTGTGAAGATTTCATTGTAAAGATAGTGTGATAGCCACTTAAGTATAGCTCATTACTACAATTTTAAGCCAAAATAAACATAATAAAAATAAACATAAGCTTCTCTGAGAAAGTTTACACTATTATGTAAGACTAAACAAAAATCAACAATTTCTAGAACATGGTGATATAGTACAGCAGTGTAACTTCCACCAATAATAGAAGCTCAGTAAGCAGAACTTTTAGGCATTTATGTTCTGACTGAACAACCTAGCTTGTGATCAATCAAGTTATAATAAAAGCTGCACAATGAACATCATATTCAATTGTTTTAAGTCTACTTTGTGTTCTGAAGTTTGTAGTTCAAGAGAAATGCTGTGTTTATTCAATTAGATCATATAAAAAGCTATGTGTGTCTCATACAAGTGTGTGTATTTATAGTAGCCAACTTTAAAGAGACTTTTGTTAAGCACCATGAGGAAATGATTGTACACAAAATGCTGACTATTGACTTTTTATGTAACTATACAACTATTAACATATAAAAAAGCACTGATTACACACTTATTTGAATTCGGTATACAACAGTCCAACTAAACTTTTAAGTCATCAAGCTATAACTTTTTTTGCTATGTTGAAGTTTAGACTCAAGGTTCAAGGTTTCACATAGCTAAGAAAGTATTTTATCATGAAATTATTAACCCCTGGTCCTCCTTTAAATTTTTATTTTGAGACACAATCTCACCAAATTTTAATCTGACTTGAAATAGGCAGTCTCCTCAGTCTCCTCCTCAGCTGGGATTGCAGATGTGACCAGCATACTCAATGACTAGTCATCACTAGTCATCAACGACTAGTCATCACTCAGGAATCCCACCTCTGTTGATTACAGTGCCCTGCACTTGCTAACACACATGTGAGCTCTACATTCTTTACCACAGTGACAACCTCACTTTTCTCAGAAATACTAAGACTTGATATTTTCCCTTGGCTTATTTTAAAATGCCTTTTAACAGGTGTAATTAAATGAAACTTGGCATGGTAGTAAAGCTAGTGGTGTTTCTTAAGATCTGGCTTTATATATCATCATCATCATCATCATCATCATCATCATCATTATTATTATTATTATTACAGCAATTTTTCCACCTCGGATTTTATCCACTCGACCAGGACAAAAATGTCCAATTATTATACACGATGATAATTCCTCTGACAGAGACAGGGAAGATAGCATCACTTACACCACTGTGGACTGGCGAGACTTTATGTGCAACACATGGCATCTGGAGCCTACTCTTAGGTAAGAATTGAGTGTGCACACCTCAGCATGTCCAAGTGTATAGCAGTGGCTGCTTTTCCAACTTATGTGACCAAATCCTTGACAAGAAGCTGAAGGTGGGGGAGTATTATGGCTCACAGTTTAAGAGGAAATACACTGTCCATCTTGGTGGCACAGTATGAGGCAGCCGTTCACAGTGTATATATACACAGTCAGAACTAGAAAAGTGACAGGAAGTGTAGCCAGGCTCTAACACCTCAAAACCTCCTCCAGTAAAGCCTCACCTCCTAAAGATTCCACAGTCTCTATAGTCTTCAACACTGCCATCAGCTGGGGACCAAGTGTTCAATGCAGCCCATGGAAGACAGTTTATGTTCAAATTCAAACCACAATACCCGCTTCATCCCCCACAGGCTTAAAGCCACCCCATAATGAAAAATGCATTTATTCACTTTCAAATGTTTTCATAGTCCCAACCCTATTTAAAATTTCAAAGTCTCTTTAGGGGCTTAAGGTCGTTTCTTAACTGAACTGCTATACAATAAAAGAACAAGTTAATATTTCCAGTATGCAGTGGCACAGAATGAACCTTCCCCATTACCATGGAGGAATGGGGCCATGGCAAGGAAAGATTGAGCCAAAGCAGCACTGACACCCAACAGAGCAGAAACAAGGGCTCCACTCTGCCAGCTCTGCCTCCTGAAATACACACACACTCTCTCTTAGGCCAGTTCTCATGCCTGCAGCTTTTCTCAGGGAGCATCCCACTGTCCTGGTGTCCATCTTCTCTGCTTCCTTTGTGCTTAGTGTTTCCCTTCACAGCTTCATGCAGTGAGCTCCTTGCCCATCAGAGGTGCAGATGCAGGAAAATCTTTCTCCCTCATATCTGCCCCCCCCATTCCCCTAATGTAGCCCTCCCCCAACCCCTGCCCTACCTGTATTCTTCCCAGTAACTGGCTGTAGCCACTTTTATTTAACCAATAGCTTTAAATTGGGGAGTAAGGTTTACACAACAAAGGCCACTGTATGTGAGAATTCACTGGTCTGGGGCCCAGCCAGATCATGGGGTTCAGAATTTAGCATCTGTATACATAACACCAGACCAGCCCCCAGTACTTATCAGCACACATAAATTGTTTTTAGGAACTATTACAATGCATACAAGGCTTTTAGACTCAAGTATTCAAATAAATCTGCTAAAGTGTTTTATCCAGAGTCTATTAAGGGAGTGCAGTCATGTTCATGCATCATACACCTTGATAATAACCATTTCTAATTACCATTTTAGATTAATTTCTTGGACTGGAAGAAAGATTGATCCCGTAGGTGTTGATTATATTCTTCAAAAATTGGGCTTTCACCATGCCAGGACTACTATTCCCAAATGGCTTCAGAGAGGAGTGATGGACCCACTGGACAAGGTGCTGTCCGTTCTCATCAAAAAACTCGGAACTGCACTGCAGGATGAGAAGGAGAAGAAAGGAAAAGACAAAGAAGAACACTAGAATAGTAACTCCATCTGTGAAACACCTGACTCTGTCTGTTAAATTATATTACACTGCAATTTTTTCAGCATAAATTAAGTGGTACTTTAGAATAATTCTAATTTTGTGGCCATTATTGAAACAGTTTGTAAGTTAATCTGTTTATTCTAGCTCTACCATTCTGTATACAGTAAAGTATTGCATGAAGATGTAAATTTTGTAGAAAAATTAATTAAAAGATAATACATCTGCTCATTAAAGTTTATGATTGTTTTATGTGCAATATGGTTGCTGCATTTAAAGTATTTACAGAGTAACTGTGAATTTTTTTTCTTCTTGGCCATAACTTTTAGAAAAAAACCTTGTTGATAATGTGATTGGGGGTCTTTTTTTTTAATTTAGACTTGTATAAAGATCTATTTGTATATAATTTGAGTAATTGTGATGATTGTATACCACAAAAATGTTGTTTGTAACTATTGTAATAAAGTCACAATGACAGCTTCAGTCCATAATTGTTTCCTGTCTTTGTCTCATTTGCTAGTTTGTTAGTATGTAAATGCTCATTCTGTTTCACAGTTAACTATGTGTTTTTAAATATGATGCTTATAAAATTTGAATGCATAAAAATACTTAATAAAAATAGTTTCAGGGAAAAGGTCCCCAGAGGTTTCAGAGCCATTAGGTATTGTTTTTTTCTGTGGTGAGTATACAGATGCTCATTTTTATCATTACACTGCATTTAATCCTTCTGAATATAACGATGTTTATAAGGTCATAAGATATAAATGTTACATATACACATATATGTATACACATGTATGTATAGTGTATGTGTGAAAAACTAGTACATATGTATGCATACTAAAAAGAATTTTTTATCTAAAATGATACTCCAATTCTCAGTGTACATGAGCAAATGGATATTCAGAAGTAGGTATATTGTTGATAACTCAGGTTGAAAATTTGGCCAATCCAGGACAGTCTAAAAAGCGGACATGCAGCAGAACTGAAGAAACCAGAGCTAGAAAACACCTCAAGGAAACTTCTGGTAGACCCTTGCATAGAGATGAATATTAAATAATAGAACAAACCTCTAGAAAAACTGCATGCCAGTCCCAGAACTGTGTCCAATATGCAGTGATAAACGGAGAGCTAATTGCTGACATCAAACATCAACTCTGTATCTTGTCAGACCATCTCATTGTGTAACTGATTCAATAGAAATGGAG
Organism: Arvicanthis niloticus; assembly: GCF_011762505.2. Taxonomy (NCBI): domain Eukaryota; kingdom Metazoa; phylum Chordata; class Mammalia; order Rodentia; family Muridae; genus Arvicanthis; species Arvicanthis niloticus. The sequence continues at coordinate 22,201,298 of NC_047661.1, forward strand.
ATCCTCTGAGGTGATACTTGTGCGCTCAGTCTGGCTATTGGACTATTGAAAAGATAGGCCTCAGGGAACTGCAATTTCTCCAGAAAGTCTTATGTTGGGAGAAACCCTAAAACCTGAGCCAGCCAGAAAGGAAACTCTTTTCTTAAGAATTAATTTTCAACTTAAGAGACCACGTTGCAGGAGAGTAAAGCCAAAATGAGGATGAGTCCAGGACCTTTAGATACACATAACTTGATCCCTCTACTCAAACCTTAACCTCACTTCAGGACCCACAAGATACACTTAAAGATGTCATTTGTCCCTCTTCCCTCAGTGGCTACACTGAATAAAAATCTCCTTTTTTTGATTTATATCTTTGCATTGGCTTATCGAGGACAAATAGTAAAACCTGGCTTATTGGGGAATAGGCTCTGACACTAAGTCTATCATATGTCAAACGCTGAATCCTCTCTAGCTCACTCAACAACTGGTCCCAGAGGTATCTATATAATTCATTTCATTACTCAAGCTTGCCAGAGAAGCAAGTTGTGTACCTACTTTGGTTATAAGGGCTAAGATAGAGGGCAAGAGTTAAATCTGCCGGGAGCCAACAAGGAGAAGCTAAAAACTAGCAGGTTATCTTCCTGAGACGGTTCTGCCATGGACTGTCAAAATTAATGATGAAATTGCTTGTCTAGGCAACACTGAAGAGAATTTCATTTTAGTAAACATTCTTGCTGTTAATATGCTTTTCCTGTTATTATTATATATATAACAATCAGTAGGCATTAGCCCACCCTTTTGAACATATCTCCACAGAACATTTAAGATGCACTGTCTTATAGTGATGTTACATAGACAAACAGATGATTTCTTAATGATGATCCTATAAGAATTCATAAAATTACATTAGTAATTATTAACCTCTTTTATAATAGGACTGCTATTAAGTCCTTTCTGATGTCAAAACTGCATTGAGAACTCTGCCAGTTGTCAAGTGTCATGAGTTCATTGCTTCTGAGATAGAAAGCAAGCATCTACAACTTAGAGCACATTTCAAGAGGTTGTAAAACCATCACCCAAAGGTCATAAAAAGGAAACTAAGGATTTACTATTGGTACAAGGACAGAAGATAAAATATTGGCTGGGTTCATCTATACAAAGTTTCAGTGATAACTTACGTTTTTTAACTCTACATGAACCTGTAGAGCTAGTGATAGATGATGAATGTTTAGCCAGATAATTCTTACTCAATTTATAATTTGAAATTGTTTGAACTATTGTAAAAAAAAAAAAAAAAAAAAAAAAAGAAGAGAAGAAAGAAAGAAAGAAAAAGAGAAAAAGAAAATAAAAGGGGGAGGTGCTTGGAAAAACCATGTGATTATTCTAGAAAAGGTACAAAAGACTAGGAAAAATCACATTGGAAGATATAACATTGGAGAGAAAGCACTGGGAGTAAGGCACTGGGAACAAGACCATTATTACATCAGAGCAGGGGGAGAGGCCAAGATTAGGAGACTAGAGAATGGAATAATGTAGAAAGTGTAAGGAAACATAAAAACTTAAGAGAGCAATATGCAGAATGTAGAGAAAAAGGGGGGGGGGAGAAGCTACAGAGACAGCAGGAGGAGCAGGCCGCTTCTCCTTATCATGGGACAGAACAGGTCTTTTCTTTATAGCAAGGCAGGCTTAGTCTTACTAATCAGAACAAAACTTTCTTCTTACTAACTTCGTGGGGGGGGGTGTTTTGTTTTTTTGTTTGTTTGTTTGTTTTGGTTTTTTTTGTTTTAGTTTTTCAAGACAGGATTTCTTTGTGTAGCCCTGCCTGTCCTGGAGCTCACTCTAGACCAGGCCGGCCTCGAACTCAGAAATCTGCCTGCCTCTGCCTCCCAAGTGCTGGGATTAAAGGCATGCACCACCACTGCCCGGCACAGACTTGGGTTTAATTCATTTAGCAATAAAAGAGTAGAAGCTTTTACTTCCTCTGTGCAATAAACATTGGAGCTCAGTTTTCATCCAGAATGAGTAAGTTCTTTCTACACTGGTGTGGCCTTCCCAGCCTTGAGCAGGTCAAGCAGACCGTGAACATTTGCCATGACAGGTCTTCTCAACCTAGACAGAAACATCTATCTGCCTTGGCTGCAGTTGCAGGTTCCCATGGGAACTTAGCTATTTTGGCTGCCTGTGCTGACCTTGCTCTACAACATACTCCAACCTGAAGCTGGGGATGGGTTTTGTGGATTTTCCCTTTATATAAGCTGTGCTTATTATTAAACTTGGAGCCTTGATCAGAACTTTGTCTTGGCTTCATTCTCCTCTCGCCCCCCTGCCTTTTTCATTTCTTTTTTTTTTTTTAAGATTAATTTTTATTGGATATTTTATTTAAATTTCAGATGTTATCCTCTTTCCCCATTTTCCCCCACCCAGAAATCCCCATCCCATCCCCCTCTTCCCACTTCTATGAGGATGTTCCCCCACCCACTCCCTCCTCCCCACCCTCAACTTCCCCCACACTGGGGCATCCAACCTTCATGAGACCAAGGACTTCTTCTCCCACCTATGCCTGACAAGGCCATCCTCCCCTACATAATACAGCTGGAGCCATGGGTCCCTCCCTATGTGCTCCCAGGCTGGTGGTTTAGACCCTGGAAGTTCTGGTTGGTTGGTATTGTTGCTCTACCCATGGGGCCACAAACCCCTTCAGCTCCTTCAATCTTCTCTCTAACTTCTCCATTGGGAACCCCATGATCAGTTCTATGGTTATCTGTGAGCATCCACCTCTGTGTATGTCAGGCTCTGGCAGACCTCTAAGGAGATAGCTATATGAGGCTCCTGTCAGCCTGTACTTCCTGACATCCACATCAGCATGACTGCTCATGGGATGGATACCCAGGTGTAACAGTCTCCAGACAACCCCTCCTTCAGTTTCTGTCCCACACTTTGTCTCCATGGTGTAAATGTACCACATTTTCTGTATCCATTCCTCTGTCGAAGGACATCTGGGTTCTTTCCAGCTTCTGGCTATTATAAATAAGGCTGCTATGAACATAATGGAGCATGTGTCCTTGTTATATGTTGGAACATCTTCTGGTCTATGCCCAGGAGTGGTATAACTATACCTCAGGTATAGCTATGTCCTCAGGTAGTGCTATGTCCAATTTTCTGAGGAACCACCAGACTGATTTCCAGAGTGGTTGTACCATCTTGTAATCCCACCAGCAATGGAGGAGTGTTCCTCTTTCTTCACATCCTCGCCAGCATCTTCTATCACCTGAGTTTTTGATCTTAGCCATTCTGACTGGTGTGGGATGGAATCTCAGGGTTGTTTTAATTTGCATTTCCCTGATGACTAAGGATGTTGAACATTTCTTTAGGTGCTTCTTGGACATTCAAGTTTCCTCAGTTGAGAATTCTTTGTTTAACTGGAGTCTAATTTCTCAGGTAAACCCAATTCTTTCATGGCTAGTGGACAGCTACAGGTGGTGCCCGACATGGGGCCTGAAAACAGAGGATCCACTGAGAAATGCTGTCTTGGGTGGTGCTTCACAGAAAGCAGAAAAAGTAATAGTATCCTGCACAGTAAGCAATGAACAGTATTAATGCTAGTGATAGTAGTTATAAAGTTTATCTTTTGGAGGCTATTGTAGTGCAGTGAAAAATGAAAAGGGGTACTAGCTAGGCCAAAGAGGTATTGGCCTGACACTGACTTCACCTAGGGGTGGTAACACAATGGGTCAGGGGAATTCAACATAGGTCTTAGTCCACAGCCTGAACAAGCTGATTCAGGCTAGAGGAGGAGGGTTTTCAAAACAGGCATTAGAAAAAAATTTTAGCTCAAATAGATTTATACTGTCCATGGTTTCCAGGGGAAGGAACTTTGGATAAGGAAACCTGGGAAAAGAATGGAGACGTTCTGCAAACCATTCAGGCAGATCTTACTACTTTCTGTCTCTGGTGCTTATAAAAGATGCTGTTGATAATAATAAAGATAAAGAGAACTCTCAGATGTTGGCTACTACCCAGGAACAGTTTGAAGAATTCCAGGAAGAACGCTTGTCAGAGAAAGCTTCTTCAGAAAAAGTCTCACTAAATCTGGGAAATACAGACCTAGCAGGTCTTATAGACTTAGGGAGACAGAAATTGAAGACATTGATGATGAATTAGATCCAGAAGAGGAAGATGATTTAGAGGAAGAGGCTGTCAAATATCATAATGAGGATTGGCCTTCTTCTGTACCATCTGCTCTGCCAATGGCTGTAGGTGATGTTGCCCAGATGGACATGCAAGTCTATAAATTAGAGTTAGAAGTTAAGCTGTAGAACTTGACTAATGAGCTAAATTAATTAAAGAGTGCCTCCAGTGTAGGAAAGGGCAATAATTCAGACAATATCAAATGTTAGAGTTTAAGGCAATAAAAGAGTTAAAAGCACCTGTGCCACAGTATGGTCCTACAACTCCCTTTATACAAGCTTTATTGGATACTGTGACGGAAGCAAATTTAACTCCTAAAGATTGGAAAACTGTATGTAAGGCTACTTTGTCTGGAGGAGATTACTTACTTTGGAGTTCTGACTGGCGAGAAGCAAGTAAAAGAAGAACTGCTATGATGAATGTTCAGGCAGGTAATTCTCAATGGGATATTAACATGCTTTTAAGAGAAGGCCAATATGAAGGGAAAGCTAATCAAATTGTGCTACCTGCAGGTTGCAACGGCTGCTCGTCATGCTTGGAATTGGTTGCCAACTAAAGGGGATCTCAGTGCAAATTTATCTGGCATAAAACAAAGTTCTGATGAACATTTTAGGAATTGTGTACAGACTGCTAAAAGCAGCTGGTAGAATTTTTGGAGATCCTCAGGCAGGAGTTTCTTTTGTTACACAATTGGCTTATGAGAATGCTAATGCAGCCTGCTGCCACTATCAGGCCATGCAAAGCAAAGACAGACTTATCTGGATACATTTGTCTTTGTGCAGAGATTGGGCCCTCATATAATCAGGGTCTGGCTATGGCTGCTGCCTTAAAAGGGACCACTGTGCAAGCAATGCTTTTGCAGAAACAAAGGAATAAAAGATGTTTTAAATGTGGAGGTCAAGGTCACTTTAAAAATGATTGTCCTAGGAACTGAGGTATGAGTGGACAATCAGTTCATGCCCTAGGGGTTTGTTCTCCATTCAAGAAGGGTAATCACTGGTCCAGGGAATGTAGATCTAAAACAGAGAATCAGGGCCATCCCTTGTTGGGAAATGGGCAGAGGGCTCAGCCTCAGGCCCCCAGATGTCCACAGCAAGTAGCTTGTGGGACCATGAAGCTGTTGCCAAGCTAAGAAAATCCATTTTCTGAACTTATCAGAGCAACCACAGGAATGCAGGACTGGATCTCAGTTCCACCACCTACATAGTGCTAACCTCAGAAATAGGAGTTCAAACACTTTCTACAGGAGTTTTGGGGCCCTTGCCTCCAGGGACCTGGGGCTTACTTTTAGGCCAAAGTAGTAGTATTATAAAAGAGCTACAGATTTATCCAGGTGTGACCTGACCCGTGGGCCTAGTAATTCGTGGGTATGAGAAGGACCGCAACCTGAAAGAAGAACGGGTGAGACAGGGAAAAGGACCCAAGGAAGCAAATGCTTGTCAAGAGTCATATATTTGGGCGCAAAGCGCTTATTTATAATACATTTTGCAAAGGGAGGGGTAAGAGGGATCCAGGTGATGGGAAAGTACAGAATCTTCTTGGCCTGTGCCCTGAAACAATGGTGGTCTAACTGCTTACTCAAAAGATACGGTACACTGCTTTAAGTCTATAAGTCTATTTGTAACTGTCAAGCCGAACCTTGTGGTTGCTAGGGAGATGAAGCTGCAGGAGACGTAATTATCAAGCAGGACCTTGTGGTTGCCAGGGAGATGAAGCTGCAGGGGACATTGTGCAGGTGGAGAGAAGGAGGGGGTGAGGGTAAGAGGCGAGGGTCCTGGCTTCTGACACAGGTGTTATTGATAATGATTATGCAGGAGAAATTAGAATTATGACTGCTTCTCCCCATGGCATTATAACTGTACCCCCAAACAAAAGAATTGCTCAACTTATCTTAGTTTCCATGTATCCCCTACCCTCCAAATTTGTTAAGAGTGTAAGAGGACAAGGAGGCTTTGGTTCGTCTGATGTGTTCTGGGTTCAATCTATTACTAATAAGAGACCTAATCTTAAATTATTAATTGAAGGAAAACATTTTAAAGAACTAATAGATACTAGAGCTGATGTAACTATTATTAGAGGACAAGATTGGCCATCAATTTGGTCCTTATCAGATACACTTAAGGAATTGGTTATTCTAATAACCCAAAGCAAAGTTCCAAACTTCTAACCTAGAAAGATGAGGAAGGTAATTCAAGACAAATTCGACCCTATGTCATGCCACATTTGCCTGTTACTCTCAGGGGACTCTTCCCACAGATATGTCTTATGATGTGCAGTCCTAATGAAGTAGTGACTAGACAAGTGCTAAGACAAGGATTTTTACCTGGTCAAGGGCTGGAAAAGGATGGACAAGCTTTTAAGAAATTTGAAAGGCCTAAGCCTCACTCTAATACTAGAGGCTTGGGGTATTTTCAGTAAGGTCCACTATTTCGCCTGCATCCCATGCTGATAAAATTCAATGGCTTAATAATGATCCAGTGTGGGTTTATCAGTGGTCTTTATCTAAATTAAAAATAGAGGCTGCGTCAGCACTTGTGCAGGAGCAATTAGAGGCAGGGCACATAGTAGAATCCCAGTTACCTTGGAACACTCCAATCTTTCTTATCAAGAAAAAATCTGGAAAATGTCAATTGTTACAAGATCGAAGAAAGGTTAATGAAACCATGGTACCTATGGGATCTTTAAATCCCGGACTTCCATCTCCAGTAGCCATTTCTAAAGGATACTATAAAATAGTAGTGGATTTGAAAGATTGTTTCTTTACTATTCCTTTGCATCCTCAGAATTGTGAAAGATTTGCTTTCAGTGTTCCTTCTATTAATTTTAAAGAACCAATGAAAAGGTATCAATGTATAGTTCTTCCTCAGGGCATGGTCCTACATTGTGTCAAAAATTTGTGGCACAAGCCATTCAGCCTATAAGACAGCAATGGCCAATAATATATATTATATATTACATGGATGATAGCTTGTTGGCAGGAAAAGACCATCAGGATTTGCTTTTATGTTATAGAGATTTACCACAGGTATTAGCTGATAAAGGACTACAAATAGCTCTAGGAAAAGTACAAAGTCAAGATCTTTACAATTACTTAGGCTTTAGACTTACAGATCAAACTGTTTATCCACAGAAGATAATTATTCATAGAGACAATTTAAAAACTTTAAATGATTTTTCAAAAGCTATTAGGTGATATTAATTGGCTTCATCCTTATTTAAAGCTTACTGCAGGAGAATTGAAATCCTTAATTGATATTCTTAAAGGGAATGCTGATCCTACTTTCCCTTGAGCTTTAACTTCAAAAGGATCATTAGCCTTACAGCAAGTAGAAAGAGCCATTGAAAAACAATTTGTTACTTATATAGATTATTCTTTGCCTTTACATTTGTTGATTTTTAATACAACTCATACACCTACAGGATTATTATGGCAAAAAGCTCCTCTTATGTAGATATATTCAAGGATATCTCCTAAACCTAATATATTGCCATATCATGAGGCAGTAGCTCATATGATGGTACTTGGAAGAAAACAGGCACTGATTTATTTCGGCAAAGAGCCAGACATCATTATTCAGCCATTTAATGTGGATCAAAACAATTAGTTAAAGCAGCATAGTACTGATTGGTTGCTTTTTTGCTTGCTCAAATAGGATTTTAAGGTATTATAATCATCACCCTCAGATAAGTTGATAAAATTGTTTAATGTACATAAGGTTATATTTCCTACTATGACATCTTTACAGTCTCTACATAATGCTCTTTTAATTTTTACTGGTGGCTCCTCTAAAGGATGAGTGGAATATCTTATAAATAATCAAGAAGTAGTGATAGAGACTCCTAGGCTCTCTGCTCAGCTAGCAGAGCTAACAGGAGTACTAAATGTTTTTTGGTCTGTAAGTAATGCTTTTAATCTTTTGACTGATAGTCTATATGTGGCTCGGGCTGTTTCTTTGTTGAAAACTTGTAGTTCATTTCATTTCAATACATCAATTGGATCTCTGTTTTCACAATTACAAAACATTATTCTTACCCGAAAAAAAAATCCCTTTTATATTGGTCATATAAGAGCTCATGCTGATCTTTCTGGACCTTTAGCTGCAGGCAATGATAGTATTAAAAGAGCTTTAATAGGAGAAGTTTTAGTTTCAGATCCTGTTGTTTTGGCTAAATGTGATCATGATAAATTTCATCTCTCTAGTCATACCTTAAAGACTCCAACATAAAATTACTAAGGAGCAAGCTATTATGATTGTAAAACAATATCTTGATTGGCTTACCTTATCTCCAGTTCTTCATTTAGGGGTTAATCCATGAGGCCTTGTGCCCAATCATATTTGGCAAATGGATGTAACTCATTATGCAGAATATGAAAAATTGAAATATATACTTGTCTGTATTGACACTTGTTCAGGATTCCTTTTTGCCTCTCTACATATGGGAGAAGCGTCTAGAAATGTAATTGATCATTTCTTACAAGCTTTCAATGCTATGGGATTGCCTAAAATCATCAATATGGACAATGGGCCAGCTTATACTGGATACAACTTTATACAATTTTGTAAGGAATTTTGTATTGACCATAAAACTGGAATTCCTTATAATCCAGTGGGACAAGGGATTGTTGAACATTTCCTTGTACATCACACTCTGAAAAATCGGCTTTTATTTCATTTTAACAGGAAGGGTGATGTGTAGGAGGAGCTAAGGTAGGAGGAGTACTGAGAGGAAGAAAAGGAGTAAGAAGAGGAGGAGAAGGATAGGAGAAGCTAGGTGATGAAAGAGAGAAAGAGGGGGGAGACAGGGAGGCAGATATTCATGTATCTCCACCAGTCAAAGATAGTTGTTATATCTAGGTTGGTCAGTGGGTTATACCTCTGATTGAACAATTCTAAACTTATAAAGCTTATGATTAACATTATTTTTAAAAAAATGTATAAATGCAAAAAGGAAAAGGGGGCATGGGTTAGGGGTTTTCTAAGGGGGGAATGGGGAAAGGGGATGGCATCTGAAGTGTAAATAAAATATCTAATAAAAAATAAATAAAATAAAAAAACAAAAAAAAAAAGAAAAAAGAAAGAAAAATCGACTTTTAAAAACAAAATGGTGGGGGGAGTTATACCCTCCAAGGTCACCAAAAGCACATCTTGCTTTTGTCTTATTTGTTTTAATTTTTTTTTTTTTTTGCAAACTGGTGCTAAGGGTCAGTTTGCAGCAGATCACCACTGGCATCCAGTTACTTCCAGCTCATATGCCATGGTTAAATGGAGAGACCCTCTAACTAATACATGAAATGGTCCTGACCCTGTTTTAATATGGGAACATCTGTCTGTGTTTTTTCACAGAAAGAAAATGGAGTTCAATGACTGCCTGGAAGATTGGTTTGTCAAGTGGACATGGGTCCTTCTAATGATGATGATACCAATGATGCAGACAGTTCAGAATCCTCATCAGCCAGTTAAATTAACTTGGAGTTTTGTCTTTATACTCACTGGAAATCAAGTACACTCGGTTAGCTCCTTGAGACACCCTCCTTACACCTGGTAGCCTGATCTTGTTTTTGAACTCTGTCAGCTCGAAGCAGGCCTAGACACTTGGGATATACCTAATCAATTACCCCATGGAGGTTTACCTGAGTGTGATGGAAAAGAGTCCTGCTCTCAAAAATCTTGCTTATGTAATAGTTTAATTGGAAATTTGGGATGTGGACATCCAGAGCTTAGAGATAAACTATACACATTCTTTTTATGTATGTCCCCAGGATGACAAGACTAGATCCCACACTCATAATTGTGGAGGTGCAGAAGATCTTTTCTGTGCTGCCTGGGAATGTGAGTCCACAAAAAATGTTTATTGGAAGCCCCTAAAAGGATTTAATTACAGTAGTTAGGAATTCAACAGGTCCTGGCCTGTCTGGTCCTAGTTGTAAAGACAGTGAACATTATTTTTCTCATGGCTTTGGTTGTGCCAAAGTTATGCTGTCTGAAGTTTGGACAGGAATAGGATCTTGTGTTAACTTTTAGTGAAATTCATTGAGTTTGGCAAAAAGGTTAGAGAAGACTGGCTTAAAGGAAAAACTTCAGGACTTAAATTATATAACACTGGTTATGATGATGGATTACTCTTTACCATTAAGGTTAAAATTAAGCCTATTTTTTTTCAGTAGGACCTAATAAGATTATAAATAAGCCTAAAAGGGGGAACAATAAAGATAAAAAGAATAGTGCCAATAGGAATAGGAATAAAATTGTTTCTTTATTTTCTTCTCCAATGTCTGGTATCCCTCATAGCTCTACAGTTGCCACCACTACCTTTTCTACATTTGCTATTCCCCTTATAGAATTAATGGTGGGCATGCTTTATGTGCTTAATGATTCTTATCCTAATATTACTCTCTCTTGTTGGCTTTGCTATGATATAGCTAGCTCCTTCTTATTATGAAGGTATTGCTTTATTATCTAGCAATGTTTCTTACTCTAATAGTTCTTTTGATTGTCGATGGCATCAGAAATCTGGCATAGGTCTTTCTCTACATGAAGTTTTTGGACTAGGCTTTTGGACATAGGGAAAATTTATAAGTGAAAAAGACAGAACTTATGCAATCAAATGTTTACTGTTTCTACCTCTTTTTCTTATCTTATTCCTCCAAAGGAAGGATGGGGGGCTTGTTCCACAGATCTTATCCCCTGCATTCATACACAAGTGTTTGATAGCTCCAAAGATTTTTGTGTGATGGTTCAATTTATTCCTAGGCTCATTTATCATTCTTATGATGCGCTCATGAATCATAGGGATGGAGACTTCTCTTGCTCCAAGAGAGAACTTGCTACAGCATTAACTATTTCAGTACTGATGGGCCTCAGTGTAGGAGGAACAGCTACAGGCACTTCTGCTTTAGTTTTGCAAGGAAAAAAATATGAGCTTCTTAGAACAGCAATAAAGATATAGAAAGAATAGAGACTTCTATTTCTTATTTGCAAGTGTTTCTAAACTCCTTGTCTAAGGTAGTACTTCAAAACAGAAGAGGACTTGATCTTCTATTCCTTCAACAGGGAGGATAATGTGCAGCCCTCCACAAAGATTGTTGTGTTTATATTGATCATTCAGGAGTAGTAAAGGATTCAATGGCTAAAGTTTGAGAAGGACTGGCTAAAAGGAAAAGAGAAAAGAATCAGGGATGATTTGAAGCCTGGTTCTCCATGGTTACAACTTTAATTTCTACATTTCTTGGACCATTAATTATAATTTTGTTGCTTTTAAATTTTGGACCTTGTATTTTAAACAGATTGGTTGCCTTCACACAAGATCAGTTTCAGCAAGCTCAGCTATTCACAATGGCAGTTATTCATCACTATGAAGAAATGCATTAAGTGTATATGCAGCTTGATGTGTCCTTTGTGGCTTTGGTCTGATTGGGAAAGAGTGCTATAGAGGACCGGTTAGTCAGAGATGGGTAAGAGTGTTCATAGCACATCAGTGCTATTCATGTTTCCACGACAGGTAAGAAGGAGCAATATAGACACCAACCTAAGACAGGCACAGTCACCTAGCTACTCTATGCCCTAGAAGGGATTGTGGAAAACAAGTAAATATTGTGCCCCTATCCAGCAACTGGTACTGTTCATCTTTAAAAAACAAAAAACAAAACACAAAACAAAACAAAACAAAACAAAAAAACTCATGGAATTGTGGGCTTCCCAGGCTTGAGCAGGCTAAGCAGACCTTGAACATTTGCCATGACAGGTCTTATCAAACTGGACAGAGACCTCTGCCTTGGCTGCAGTTGCAGGTTCCCATTGGGAACTTAGCTGTTTTTGCTGCCTGTGCTAATCTTGCTCTACAACATACTCCAACCTGAAGCTGGGGATGGGTTTTGTGGATTTTCCCTTTATATAAGCTGTGCTTATTATTATACTTGAAGCCTTGATCAGAACTTTGTCTTGGCTTCATTCTCCTCTCACCCCCTACTTTTTTTTTTTTTTTTTCATGTCCAGCCTCCCTTTCAGGTAAACCTAGTTCTCCTGTGTCTGCTGGGTAGCTACACACTGGCACTTGATCTTTTGTTCCATATAACATATGTAAGTATGGATGTGTGTAAGTATGTAATTATGAGATAGTATATATAAGCTGAGCCAAACTAATTTGAAAAGAAATGTATAAATGTATGTGCACGAATCTGTATATGAATTTATGTGAGTTTAATCCATATTTGCTTGTGTAAAACTTTTTCCTTCTGTGAGCATGATTCTCTTCTCCTGGTTCAATAGATGTTTATTGCCCCAACCATTCCCCTAGCCTGACAAGAGAGAGGCATCTGGAGAGGGAAAAGGCTCTAGCAAATAATCCTGTACTTAATACAGTGCTGTTTTAAGATGAGGTGCTAAATGCCAGAGACTTCAGTTTCTGGGCCCAAACCAACTCTGGCAAATCAGTTACAGCAGCAAAGTGACTTAGACTTAAGATAGGTAAATGTTTTATTATTAAACAGCAACCCTGAATATCCCATAAGACCATGTCTTACTCCCATAGATGCTCTTCCCCCTCTGCTGCCTCAAGAGGAACCAAGAAAGAGGAACAGCCAGGGCCAGCACTCAGCATATGCCTACCTAAGAAATTCTGGTCAAAGTGTAGTCCACTTATTATTAACTCATCATCAACTTAAAGTCTTTCCTGCAAGATAGTATGATAGGTTATCTCAGCACTGAAATCCCAATCCACTTTCCAGTTTCCTCTTTTTTTTTTTCTAGCATGAGATTCCTAGGAGAAATTCACTTCCCTTGGTGCTTTGTTTCAGCAATCTGATGAGAGGGTCACAAATATCCTTTTGGAATAAGAAAGTTCTCACAGAACTCCCAGATGTTGGGACAAGTTTCTGTTTTTAGAAAGTGCTATTGAAAAGCACCCAGAACAACAACTACTGTCAGTAGGGACAACACCTGTACCTCTGTATAAGCAGTGCTACTAAGTGGCAACTATAAAGTTTGCACTCAGAATGAATTCAAGTTCTAAGTGGAATGCTACTCTTTCTGTCCAGTGCTACTGGTTAGAGTGCTTAGTAGTATGCCAACAAAATGCATTTCTGATATATTTAGTTTTGCTGGCATATATTTTTCTTTTCTACATTTTGTGTAGGATTTTCATTATTATTGTTATTAAGGTCATAGAAAACATAGATAAATATTCAGTGATGGGCGAAACAGAGATATATATCTACTTTTGGCTACTTTACTGGGTTCTTTTCCCTACCATCCTTCTTCATCCTTACCTCTTCCAATCCCCTAACATTAGGTAGGAGAGAAAGAAGGTTAGAGAAAAAAGTGGGTGCCATTCTCATTAGACTGCTGATTAGGGATGTCGAGTTCCTTGGAGCAAGTCACAGTGTTCATTGTCAGGACATCTCCAACCAGAACAGCAGCTGTTACAGCCTATTGAGGCTCTGGTATCTTTGTACTCTCTCAAGAGTCCCCAGAATTCCAAACCTAAACTATCGTTAGCTGGCAAAATCACACTCCTGCTAGAGCATGAGACAAATCAGTTAGCTTCTGTGGACAATCTGAGGCAGCCTGATACCACACACCTGGGATTAAAACATTCACATAACATTTCTATGTTTAAAGAAACTGAAGTTCTCACTACATTTCCCCGCTTCTGTTTTAAGTCATTAATTGTGCTGTTTAGAGAGAACTGTGTATTTAGAGAGAAATTATAAACAGACATTTTCTGTCTGAGTTTTTTGTTTGTCTGTTTGTGGTTTTTGTTTATGTGTGTGGGTTTTTTGATAGTTTTGTTTGTTTGTTTGTTTGTTTTGGTTTTTAGAGACAGGGTTTCTCTGTGTAGCCCTGGCTGTTCTGGAACTCACTCTGTAGATCAGGCTGGCCTCAAATTCAGAAATCCACCTGCTTCTGCCTCCCAAGTGCTGGGATTAAAGACATGCGCCACCACTGCCCGGCCAGATATCTTCAATAAACTTCTTTGATCAATGGTCAAAGTCTTTAGGAGACCTCTCCTGCTAAAAATCTAATCTTCATAATTTTTGATGGCATCATAGCTTTCCATATCCTGTAGAAACATAAACAGAATCCCCCCAACACAAAACTATTGCAGGCTTCCATTCTGGTATCCTTATAGTATATAGGTTGACTTAATTCCACAGTGCTTTCTATAACCCAATGTCTCTCAACTGCTCTTGTTCCTTTTTCATTACCATTCAGAGAGTTTAAAGTTTAACAAAACATTATTTAGTCTATCCCTGGGGGATCTTTATTCTTCTTTTCTTTCCTGCTTTATAAGCATGTCTTTTAAAGTATGGTTAGATCTTTCTACAACTGCTTCTCCTGTAGGATTTAGTGGTATACCTATAATATGTTTTATATTATAATGTGCAAAGAATTGTCTCATCTTAACTGCAGACAATGCGGGAGTATTGTCAGTCTTAATTTGTGCAGGTATCTCCACAATAGCTGTTACTTCAAGTAAATGTGTAATTACAGAATTAGCCTTCTCAGAACTCAAAGCAGCTGCCGAATAAAATGCCAAATATGTACTGATGGTATAGTGTATCAACTTTAGTTTTCCAAATTCTGCTCCAAATTTAGTTTTCCAAATTCTGCAAAATAAAACACATCCATCTGCCAGATTTAATTTATATTGGTACCCCTAGTGTTACTTCTGCTTGGTAATGGGGTTTGGTTATATAAAAAACAAGATTTTTTTACTTGTTGCCAAATGATAGAATTTTTTTCACTGTTAACATGGTGGGGTTTTTTTTTTTTCATGAAATTTTGAGGCTTCTAACACATTTTCTTATTAATAATTGATCAATTTCCTTATTTCCTTGTGCCAGTGGATCTGGCAAACTTGTATGAGACTAAATATGGGTGATTATAATGAATAGTTTCTATTTGACTGCTTGTTGCAGTTGTATAAATAACAAGGTTAATTCTGACTTCTCAGGAATAAATTTGTCAGTTTCTATATGCAAACAAGTCTGCATATTGAGAGTCAGTAATTATATTAAGAGATTCAAAAAAATCTAATAATACCATAAGGTTTGCATACAACTCTGATTTTTTAATTGAAGTATTTTGTATGACTTATGCTTGCCATTCCCAACTTACATCAGTATAGAATGTAGGGTCTTCAAGGATTGGTGTTCTCTTTATAATACATGGGAGGACCCAATTATTTCTATTTATAAACTGCAGGCACTTGTGTTTAAGATATTTATTATTAATTTCTCCAAAATAGTTGGTACAAGCTCTTTGACAAACTTCATTGAGTACCTATAATGACATAATCTCAGCATTAGAATAAGGTAATACAACTTCAGCTGGGTCTGTTCCTGACAGATGATATAATCTTATTCTATATAATTAAGTCAGAAAACTTTCTAAAAAGTCTTTAATTTTTTCCTTTGTATGCTAGGAAAATCCACTCCATAATAGTATATTCCCCATTGCATATTGAGCCCAATAGTAGGCCATAGCCTATTAATATTTTTTTTAAAAACTCAAAATTTAATTTTTAAATTTTTTATTTTTTTAAATTAAATTTTTTTTAACTTTTAAAAATCATTAAGAGTTTGAAACCGATCTTTTCTGATCTATACCTTTTGTGGTTGAATTTTCTGTTGACTTATTTTATAACCCAAATAGTTAATAGAGTTTCCTCTATATTTTATCAGGAGCAATATGTAACCCCCAGTATGACAGAATTCTTTGTGTTTCCTTAAAAATTTTTCTAAAGCACCTGCATCAGAATCAGCCAACAAAATATCACCCATGCAATGATAATTAATGGACTGAGGAAACTGCCTAAAACTTATTTCTAGTGGTTGTTGCACAAAATATTGACATAAAGTTGAACTATTTAACATTCCCTGTAGGAGTACTTTTCAATGATATGCATAGGTACTGAGAAAGCAAACCTTTCCATATCCTGCTGATGCAAGGGGATAAAAAGCAATCTTTTAAATCTATTCCTATGTATAGGCTATGACTTAGGTAATAAAGAAAGCAAGGGAATTCCAGGCTGTAATAGAACCATTGGTTGAAATACTCTACTCACTGCTCTTAAATCTGATAACATCCTCCATTTTTCTGATTTTTTTTTTATAACAAACACAGAAGAATTCCATGGGCTGGTAGAGTCTCCTATATGTTGAGCTTCTAGCTGCTCTTGTACCAGCCATTCAGGTGCCTGCAATTTTTCCTTAGTCGAGGGCCACCAATCTACCACATTTTAGGCAGGGTTGTTAGTATTTGGGAGCCCAGCCCCCTTATACATTTGGAAACTCAATCCCTGAGGTATCCTGTGTTTGGACAATTGCCATATGCCAATACCTTCCCCAGGATCATCTACCATTTTACCCCTAATTTCATTATGATGGGAGGAGTAATTATCTAATGAGACAATACACTTCACCTCCCCACAAACTGCTACTCTACAGTTGCCTCCAGAGACGCCTCTATGTAACTCCCCCAATCCTGACTGCTTTCAGAGTTACTCGGGAAGTGTAAGTGTTAGCTATTCATGCAAGCTCAAGCAGCAGGGAAAGGCTTCATTGCTGTGGACTCCCTTTGTAAACTTTGTATACTGTGTAAACTTTGAAAATCCCCAAGGCAGGAAAGTGGCCAGGCCCAGGCCTGAGGAGCTCCTCTGTAATTGTCACAAAAGTCATCTCCAGCTTTTCAATCTTCCCAGACTTGAAATTCTACCAATCCCCATCCTGGAAATCTCTGCCCTGAAATGCTTCTTCTTGCCCCAAAAAATCTTATAGAAGCCCTACCCTCTGTTAATTTACTGCTGTCATCTCCTGGGAGCAGAGGCAGCCACCCCTGGATTTGTTTCTTCACACACTATGTTTATCCATCCAAATAAGCTCTTTTATAAGATTTACTGCCTGGTGTGACTTTCTCATGGGAAGAAGCCAAGAAGTAATGAAGCAAAGAAAGGAAGAAGCAAAGAAGTGGAGCTGGGCTGAAGATGCTCAGCTCCTTTGCTCTACTGGGGATACCTTCCCTTGGGAGCTGCCGTGCTGGGGATACCTTCCCCCAGGAGCTGCCGTGCTGAAGAAGAGACGCTGCAAAGTGGAACACTTACACTGTAGCACTCCAGCTCAGCCAAGGATGTTTTCCCTCAGGGTTGCAACACCTCTGCTGAGGAGGCTTCCTCTCAGAGCTGTGTGGATCCTGGGCTCCCATATCTCAGGATACCCTTGTATTGGGGCACTGTCCCACCTCAGAGCTAACTGGTTCCTGGGCTCCTGTATCTCAGGATACACTTCCATTGGGACATTGCCCCACCTCTGGACTGTGTCTGCTCATCTAAGCTGGAAGGAACACCAACAATATGCTTCCTTTTTTTGTGGAAAATTACCCAACTCTATTCTAGGAACTCAAGATCAAAATGCCCCAGTTAACATTAACTTTTGTTAAACTGCTTGCTTGCCTAAAACCTCTCCTTACAGATGCCAATGGAGATATGAGGATGTCTGTTTTGCCTTTAAACATCCCTATCCTAAACACTTGAGACTACATTTAGGTCCTGAATACCTGAGTGTAGTACCAGCTGACTAGAATAAAGACTTTCAATTGTCTATAAATACGTCTGAATGGTTGTCTCTGGTGGACTCCTTGTAACACCAGCAATTAGACCTTAAACCATATGGTTCATACGCAGTTGATAATCTAAGTTGGTAAATGTACCCACAAGGCTGTTGAAACTTTAAATTGGGTTTAACTGTTTCTAAGATGTTGATTTCTAAGGAACTAAAATGCCTGCTAACACAAAGTCAGAGAATGGTCTCAGCCCACACAAGGAATAATGATCCAAATGAAATAGTGACTGTGAGATACACTGATTATGCCAATAAAGTTTTGAGTCCTTTGTCATTAATGGCAAGACCAAGAATGGACTTGTGACTCTGAAAAGTCTCTTGGTGCCCAAATTCAGAGGTACAGTGTTTTTAAAGGAAAAACAAAAACAAATAGAATAACTGTATTAATGCTGGGGATAGTATACTAAATTAGTGAGGATTTTAGCGTGTCCCAGTAACATCTGCTTTCTTTGCAAGGCTCAAGGTATCTTTCAGGCACATATTACATTTGGACCATGGTAAAGGTCATAGATAGTCCCTGAAGCATTCCTGAGGCAGAGGTATCTGTTTAGGGGGCGGAAGGCTGAGACATGACCAGGCAATGGTGTACATTGGTTATGTCACTTGGATTGAATATAATGATAGCGTGGAAGGCTTTCTCCAACTTTCTCCATGTGCTACAAAAGCCAAATGCCACCTGTGGACATTGTGCACAATTGCCTACTCTCTCTTCTTTCATGGGCTCTTTATCCCAGCTGACTCCAGAGTCATAGAGACATCAAAACAAGATCAAATATCATCTTTTGGTATTTTCAATTACCACTGATTAGGTAAGGCATATGTATATCCTTCCTGGGGCTGAGACCAAGGAATCTTTTGCATTTTTCTGTATCCTCAATACCCTTACTTTGCTGTTTGGGAACTTTATACATCAGGGTTATTTTTCATGTTCCACTTGTACTCTTGCTATATCTGTGGTAAGCTAATTCAGGTTGGCTGCTGTCGCTTCTCTATCTAACCAGCAGACAGGAATGACGCAACTCAGATTTCTTCTCAACGCAGTTTATTCAGGATCCTTAACCATTCTCTCTTTCTCAAAACTCCTCTCTCCTCTCTCTCTCTCTAGAAGCCCTTCTCTCCTCTCTTTCTGGAAGCCCTTCTGTCCTCTCTTTCTAGAAGCTCTTCTGTCCTCTTCTCTCTCTGGATGCCCTTCTGTCCTCTCCTCTCTATGGATGCCTTTCTGTTCTCTCCTCTCTCTGGATGGCCTTCTGTTCCAGCCCCTTAACGGCCATTCTTTTTATACCCCTGCCTGTCCCAATCAGCACCTGCCATGTGGGTATGCCTCATTGGTGCACCTCAAACAGCCCGATCCTGTGTGGCAGCGAGTCTGTGCAGTAGTTTTGCGGTTGTGGCTCAATTAGGGAAAAGCGCACGGTGCACACATGGCCAAGAAGTGGAGCTCGAGCGCACCCGCTCCTCACAATTCCCCCTTATTTATTAATTTTGGCAGAGAGAGCGCCTGTCTTAGGTTGCCCCTTTCAAGCAATGCTCCTTACCCGTCATGGGGAGTCAAACAGCTTTGGTTTTGTCCCTGTCTTGGGTTGGTAACGTGCCCAAGGAGTCTTACCCGTCATTGACTACCTCTCTAGCATGCCAAGCCACACTTGAGGAGACTGTCCATCTCCACTGCTGCAAACACTTGTCCTGAGATGTTTTCTGTTGGGCTTTCATCTGACACATGCACCAAAAGGCAAGGCAACTGATGGGGACCAGGCACATAGCAACCTCCCCTATTCCCACCCACTCCTTGATGTGGGACATGGCTTGAAGAGTCCAGCTGGTCAATCCAGAGGCCAGGGGGGCATCCACTCTTGTCGAGTTAATGTGAACAATGGACTGTCCTGTAAGAAACTGAGAAAGGCTTTTGAAAAGATTATTAGCATGGCTTATAAAAGAAATACTGAGCTTTCAAAGGTGAGACTTTCATAATAAAAACTAGCATTGCTCCTTATCACTGGTAGCATCCACATCAGCAGAAGAGTCTTTCTTAGCATCTCCATTCCTGTCTTCTTGCTGTATGACCCTGGTAAGTCTTTCTGGAACCCAAATTGGCTGATGTTGATCCTGAGGAAACACACAAACAGACCCTCTCGCCCACACCAATACTGGGTCAGGGCCCCTCCATTTTCCTGTCAGTATGTCCTTCCACATTACCATGCCTTTATGGGTAGCATCGAGATCAGCATGGCGATCAGCTGCAGACTGTCCCTGCTTATCCAGAGTCAAAAAAATTTAGGGTAAAGAGGGCTATAGCCACTCTCTCTCTAGGCTTGTGGCTGGAGGCTATTCCCCTTCTTTATTTAAGAGGACATTCCTTTAGGGTACAGTGTGCCCGTTCAGCAATGTTCTGCTCCTGAGGATTATAAGGCAAACCATGGTTAAGGTGAACTCCCATGGTCTTACAAAAGGAAACAAAGGAAGTAGAGGTATACGCTGGTCCATTATCTGTCTTTAAACATTTAGGCATGCCCCAGGCTCCCCAGGCTTCAAAACAATGAGCAATGACATGGCAAGCCTTCTCCCCAGAATGCAGGGAGGCAAACATAATTCCAGAAGTAGTATCTATAGATACATGAATATATTTTAATCTTCAAACTCAGGGAAATGGGTGACATCTATTTGCCATCTATTTGCCTCAGGAATTAACCCTGATTCCCATCTGGGGTAACAATGGGGCACAAGCTTGACAAGCTTTCACTATATCTCTAGCATCAGCACAAGGAATGCCAAAGCAAGATGATAGGGTTTTAGAATTTACATGAAACTAGCTATGAAAGTGTCTTGCTAATTCCAGGGAATCATGGAGCGCAAAATTTGCAACATTAAAATAGGTCTTTGAAGCTTTATCAACAATATCATTTCCTTCAGTCAATGGACCAGGTAAACCAGTATGGGCACGAATATGTTGAATAAAAAAGGGTTGTGCCCTATTCCAAATAAGAAATTGCAATTGGGTGAGTAACTCTCCTATGGTGGACTTTAGGTTATTTTACCTACAATTTCCAATTGTTTAATAGCATTTACTACATATTGACTATCAGATACCAAATTAAAGGAATGAGAAAATCGTTCAAAAACCTTTATCACAATCTGTAATTCTATAACTTGAGGGGATGCTGGAGAAAATTGGATGGTTACAGGCAACGATCCTGCAACCAAAAATGCTCCACATCCTGTCTTAAAACCATCTGTAAAAATATTAGGGCAATTTAACAAAGGCTTTCTATGGGTGATCTGTGGAAAGACCACAGGATGGACATTAATCAATTGTAATATAGGGTCCTTTGGAAAATGATTATCCATTGTCCCATTAAAAGTACATCTCAAAATTGCCCAATCATCCACAGTGGCCGTCAATACTTCAAGTTGAGCGGTTGTATATGGTATACCTTGTTGAACCAGCAGTAAAGGTGCCCTAGCTTCCTCAGTGAGCTGCCTAAGAGAATTCAAATTTGGATCACCAGGTAGGATATCCTACAATGGTTATAGCTGCCTGTTGGATAAGCGAAGGTATGGTCTTACCCATTGTATATCTCCCAATAATCTTTGAAAGTCATTCAATGTCTGCAGGACATCTGTATGAATATGAATCTTTTGGGGAACTATCCATTCCGCTGATATCCTAGTTCCCAAGTACTCAACAACACTACCTTTTTGTACCTTTTCTGGGGCTATGACTAGTTGTTTTGTCTTTAGACTGGATATAATAAAATTGTAGGCATCATCAAGCATTTGTTCTGTAAACTATCTATCATTCTGCAGTCTAAAACTAGTGAGACTTCCAAACTACAACAGTCTGACTTAACAATGTATTAATAATGAACACATGAACCGAACTTTCACTCTCTTGCTTGATGCAATGTTTGTCTTAAAAGTTAAGAAATCAAGTATTAGAAGCACAAGGGCCTTTTATTTTTAATGCAATTAAAAAAGAAATCCCTAAAATACTGTGTGTTCTTCTTATTCAAGGGCTAGGCTAGTACCAAAGTTTACTGAAAATTAAGAGGGGTGCATCAATTCACTACCCTTTCTTCTGGATATTAAAATCTTTATACTCCAGTAAAATTTTAAGTCAATTTAAAAACACTGAAACTTTTGCTGACCTTGTTCCTTCGATAGATACTAATAGAGGGGAGAAAAAGAAACAAAGATAGTTTCATACTCCTGGAAAAACTTCTGTGGTTGGTATTGAGTGCCTCTTACTCCCGTGACTAGTACCCCTTGTTCCTCGGCCACTTAAGGTCCTTTCCCAAAACTGAAACCTTATCCACAGCCTGTAAGAACTTTTCTTTTTGCTTTTAACTCATCCCAAAACCAGGAATTTATACTTTCACTTTCAACATGTCCCAAAACTTGGAACTTATATTGTCTCCTATCTGAGAACTTAACTTGTCCCACTTGCCTGGGAACTTTATAGTCTCTGAACCGAGAGCTTTCTTTTGTCCCACTTACCTGGGAACTTACCAGCTAGCTGCTCTGACTGCATTGAGTTCTGAACTTCCCCGTATGGGCCACCACTTGTCGCTTCTCTATCCGACCAGCAGACAGGAATGATGCAACTCGGAGTTCTTCTCAACGCAGTTTATTCAAGATCCTTAACCATTCTCTCTTTCTCAAAACCCCTCTCTCCTCTCTCTCTCTCTCTCTCTCTCTGGAAGCCCTTCTCTCCTCTCTCTCTGGAAGCCCTTCTCTCCTCTCTCTCTGGAAGCCCTTCTCTCCTCTCTCTGGAAGCCCTTCTCTCCTCTCTCTCTAAAAGCCTTTCTGTCCTCTCCTCTCTCTGGATGCCCTTCTGTCCTCTTCGTTCTCTGGATGCCCTTCTGTCCTCTCCTCTCTCTGGATGCCCTTCTGTCCTCTCCTCTCTCTGGATGCCCTTCTGTCCTCTCCTCTCTCTGGATGCCTTTCTGTCCTCTCCTCTCTCTGGATGCCTTTCTGTTCCAGCCCCTTAATGGCCGTCCTTTTTATACCCCTGCCTGTCTCAATCAGCACCTGCTATGTGGGCATGCCTCATTGGTGCACCTCAAACAGCCTGATCCTGCATGGCAGCGAGTCTGTGCAGTAGTTTTGCAGTTGTGGCTCAGTTAGGGAACAGCACACGGTGCACAAACCTCCAAGAAGCAGAGCTTGAGTGCACCACTCCTCACAATTTTGTGCCAAGAAGCTGCGCTTAAGTGCACCCGCTCCTCACAGGCTGCGATCAGGTGATGTTTTCTAGTGTCTTTGTTGTCGTGTGATATAGTCATTACATTTCCTATATCAGGCTTAGGAGGCAATACCATATGTCAAAGATGGATTCCTTTGGTTTCTGGGGCAATTTAAACAGTCTTTCACCTGGTTTATTTAAGGGAACTTGTTTTCCTTGTGCCTTCAATGTGTCCCACCAAAATAGACAGTTCTGACTTTTGAGTTCCCCTCTAATCATTGCAAGAAGAAATGCAAGATCTGGAAGAAGCAATCATGCCTGTTTTATGGAAAAAGAAAAAAGAAAAGAAAGCTGATTACTGCAAATCAAGGCAACTTGTGGGGCCTAACCCTCCATGTTGAGAAGCTTAGACCTGGTGACTATAATATCTTCAAAATTACCCTGACTCCCTATAAACTTTTGGGTCTTGGGTTTCTTGCCAACCAAAGAAACTCTGGAATTAAGTGATATACACTACTGCTGACTCCTAAGTCTAATGATTTACCCCTCAGGTGTATTCCACATTTTCTATCACTGATTTAAAGTTAAACAGACAAAATACAGGAAGCATTCATCAAGGCCATGGGGCCTTTCCCTTGTGGCTGCTCATGAGGAAAAGAAAAGAAATAAGCAAACAAAAGTCTTTGATTCTACGGATAGATAACTGTCCCATTATTTGTTTGACCCACCAACCTATAAAAGAAGCCTGCTGTCGCAGCCCGTACTGCCTGGCTTTGTGGGCCAAAATGCTGTGGCCTGCTCCGCTCCACACTTGGCGGCCACTGTGTCTTGGCCCAAGCTGCCGATCCGGTCCAAGGGTCGGGGTCTAGCGAGAGACAGAGAGTAGGGATAAAGGGGAAGAGACTCGAAGAATGGAGACAAGACAGAGATTCTGATCAAGTCTTGTTTATTGAAGGGAATTCTGAGGTATTTATAGGCTTTTGCCACGTGCCTTGTAGGTGCGTGGATACCACGTGCCTTGCAGGTGTTGATATGATGTAAGCCTTACAGGCGTCTATAGCGTGGACAGCACGTGCACCGTGCGCCTTGCAGGCTTGGATACCACGTGTGCCTTGCAGCTGGGGGCAGTAAACAGCAAAACAAGCTATGTGGGATAAACAATATACTTATCAGAGTGTGCTTCAGCTGTTATAGGCTTTTGAAAACCAAGTCTTTCGTCAGGGTATATGGTTCCAGATGGCTGCAAAGATAATCTAGCCGCTTTCTGCTAAAAGTCGGCTCCCAACAGCCTGCCATTTTTCTGCATTTGAGCCTGGACTAAATATAAATTGAAGGATGAAAAAGTAGCCTCCAGTGGGAAATATCAAAACCACAGCATTATCTTTCTGTAGGAAAGAAGACATTCACTAAGTTTTTCAGGTTGTTTCCACCTACAAGTGTAAATGTCACTTTTTACCCTCAGAGGAAGGGATGAGATGAGAGCCATAACCAGGCTTTACAAATAGCTTAGGCAGAATCCAGAGCATTTCTCCCTCTGTTCTAATTATTCCCTAGGCCTGGAAGCTTCTAACCTCCATACAATCTAATCTTCTGCAAGCCCTGAAGACTTCAGCTTCTAGTCTAGAATGGTTTAGCTTCTGAGACTTACTGCTGAATAAACTCACTCTTTCTAGTTCTTTCTAAACTTTGACTTCCTGGTTCAACTCAGCTGATTCATCACTTTGTCTCCCCCTCAATTAGATGTCATTGTCTGGGACCTGTATTGTTCAAATGTATCTAAGCATAAGAAACAAGATTTAAAAATATTGCAGACCACAGGAGACAACGGAAACAATGTTTGAATGTTTGTGGCGACCTCTGACTCCTGAAAGAGAAACCGGAGATTACAAGGGAAACTCTGAAATCCAAAAGAATGCATTGTATCATTTCTTAGTTTTAATAAATTTGTTGTGGTTATACAAGGTAACACAAGGGGAAACAGAAGGACTTTACTGTCATTTTCTGTAAACTGTAAATTTTAATTTTTCCCTTTGTGTGTGTGTGTGTGTGTGTGTGTGTGTGTGTGTGTACACATACATACACGCACATGTGTATTTAGAGGAGAACCTACGCTGGGCGGTGGTGGCGCACGCCTTTAATCCCAACACTTGGGAGGCAGAGGCAGGCGGATTTCTGAGTTCGAGGCCAGCCTGGTCTACAGAGTGAGTTCCAGGACAGCCGGGACTACACAGAGAAACCCTGTCTCAAAAAACAAACAAACAAACAAACAAACAAAAAAAAAAAGAGGAGAACCTACAAGAGCTAATTCTCTCCTTTGAAGGATCAAACTTAAATTATGATGCTTTGCATCAGGTAGCTTTATCCACTGAATCATTTTATATATTTTTCTTTTGTTCCTCCAACTTCTACTTCTGTTCCATATCTACCTTTATATTTGACCTTAATATAACTGGATTATGTTATTAAATATTTTATTACCATCTTTATCATTAGCAACAAAAATTTCTGGATCATTAGTTGTTAATGGGCTTTTGATTAAATAAATTAGTCAAGACATGTTGATAATAACTAAAGAAAAATACTTATTGCAAATGTTATGAGATTATTTTGCCTTCAGTTTCAGTATGTACTGTGGATGCATGTTATTTCTTGATACACTAGGTAAATAGCCCATCGATTCTATTGTCCTTTTCTCTTACTCTTTAAAATGTCTTTAATTCTTAAGAACATCTGCTCGTATCAAAGGGTTGATGTCATCACAATCTTGTGCTAACAAAACACAATCCTTTGGATGCCTTTTTGATCACATCACAACACTTGATAATCCACTATTTAAAATATTTTCAACTACCTATTAGCTAATACCTTGGTTAGGACCTCTTTTGACTTGTATGAGAAGAATTTTAAAAGGGGAAGAGGGAGATTATTCACCCAAATATTAGGGCCATTTGATTTCAGCCTCACATCTGGCTTCCTGATTGTCCTTTTGGGCTGCACTAGGGGATCTTCTGCTTGTCAGAGTCGTAACACCTGGGCCGTTTCTCAGATCTTACCTGGTGACAAGGAAAAGGATATCTTTGAAAACAAGCCTCAGCTTTTCCTGGCTGTCTCCAAGGACGCTGGAGAAGGTTCCCCTCGGTAGAGACACTTAGTGGGGTCAAGAAGGCACCTGGTGTTTTGTGAGGGCCGGCACCCTCCGTGTAGAGAACTGAGGCGGGGATAAGCAACAGCGCGCTGCTCTGGGATGCTCTGGGTCAACTCTGCGTGTTGACAACTGAAGTGGGGCTACGCAGCCATGTAGTATTCTGTGAGGCAGGTAGATTGTCCTCGGTGTGGACAACTGAGGTGGGAATAAGCAGCTTTGTAGCGCTCTGTGTGTGGCGGAGTGTCTCCCTACACGGGGTGAGGACCAGCAGCCACATGAGGAGGTGAGAGGGGCAGGGTAAGAGAGCCTGAACCTTGGGACTTTGTCTTCTACAGAAAGAATGCAACCTGACAAGGCCGGAAGAATGGGGCCCATAGAGATGAGGCCTGGAACCCACGCACCATTCACCATGACCCCCGCCAAGCTACGCACGCACCCCACGCGCACAGGGCGCGGGGGCGGGGCCAGAGCGAAGGTCCTTGCTGATTGGACGAGGGGCGCCCACGGGGGCGCTGGCCCCGCTCCTCAGGGTCAGCTCGAGGGGCCTTTTGAAAGACGCGACTGGCCGCGTGGCCCGCAGAGGCCTGAGGCGAGAGGTCGACGGTGGCAGCGCAGCAATGGCGACCGCGGGCGGCAGCCGACGAGCCCCGGTCCCGGGCCCTCGGCTCGGCCTGCCTCTGGCTGCTCACCTGCCTGCGAGCCTGGGCGGGGAGGGCGCGAAGGACAGCCTCGGGGGTGCGCTGGCCGGAGGCCGTCGGTTTGGTTCTGTCTCCTCTTGTTCTCATCTTTCTAGACCTTGCTAATGAGGCCCCGCAGTTCTGTGGAGATTCACTGTTAGTGGTGGTGGTGGTGGCTTTTCAGGTTCCCTCTGCTGTTCCTTCTGTTACCGTTTATAGTTGAGTTTAGGGAAGAATTTGGAAAAGTTAATGGTTAGAACACAACACAGCTTTGAGGTCAATTAAAGAGATTATTTGGCCGTAGCCATGGGAGCATGTGCGTGAGGAAAAAACTTCTGTCAAATTAAAAATTTTGGGGAGTTCCTCTTCCAGGAACTTGTTGTCTACCCAGAATTTTCATTTTCTGCCGATTTCATCCTGAACAGGTGAGAAAACTTCTGGAAACAATGACTGGTTTCAGAGTTCCAGGGTCCCTAGCTTTGCTCAGATGCTGAAAAAGAATTTACCAGTTCAGTCACCAGCTCAGACAGTAACTTTGCCCACCGGATATTCCTCTGAAAGTTGTAGTCTGTCGAATATGGCATCCAAGGTTACACAAGTGACAGGTACAACTTTCTATTTATTTGTAGAAGTACCTAGGTACATTAAGATTCTGGGATTGTCAGTAACTGCTAAGTGGGGTGTGGGTGTGTGGTGTCTGTCATCTCTGTGGCCATGCGCCATTTGGAGTTAGTAACCGACTTATATTACAATAGGAAGCCTGTAGAATTCTTTAACTTTGCAGATCATTTATTAGTTCCCACCTTTACTGTTGAATTACTTAAAATATAACTTAACCTGCCTTCACCATGGGGTGTCAGGGAAAGCGCTAGACTTACAAGCACTTTGTATTCTACGTATTACTTGGTATAATACAAAGCAGAGGTAAACATATAGTGAACCTTAGATTGAACTGGAATCAGACAGCTCAGTGAGATAGGCATTATAACAGATTGGAGCACAAAACTAGATTGTAGTCCCAACAAACCCAGTTCTATGTCATTGCCATTCTAGACCTTAGTGACCTCATCTGTAAAAATGACTTATCTCTGAGACATCACTAAAATTCCATTAAGTTTTCTATCATGAATGATATTTCTGTATAATATATCCTCAGTGTGCTGAAAGATATATATAATAATATATATATTATATTATTAATATTAATAATTATATATAATATATTAACAGGTTGTGGTTATATGTATTACCCAAACTGTCTAGTAGGAACTTAGGGGAAAACATACTTATTTTATAAGGATTTAGTACTTTAACTCATTTTCTTTAAACCAAACTGACCAGTATAAACATTTGTTCTTAGGTAATTTTCCAGAGCCATTACTTTCTAAAGGTCTTTCATCTATTTCAAATCCTGTCCTTCCTCCAAAAAAAATACCTAAAGAGTTTATAATGAAATACAAACGTGGAGAGATCAATCCTGTGTCGGCCTTGCACCAGTTTGCACAAATGCAGCGTGTTCAGCTTGACCTTAAGGAAACTGTAACAACAGGTAAGTTGGAAGTTGTGCCTAATTATCCTAGGACTAGCATTTTTTTTTCTAATAAAAGCAGGGTATATAAGCAGTTTTACAGTTACTTAACCACATGCAATGTTAACGTTAAATAGGTACTTTGTGACGCAAATATTTGTAGAATAAACACACATTTCTGTCAGTGTTAATCAAGTATTTATTCTGAAATTGTAAGACTCTGTGATTGCGATATCTGAGGGAAAAAATTATGTTCAGATTTAGCCCCTGAAATTCAAGGATTTGATAAGAGGGTACTTGCATGGTTGATGTTGCCTCTTCAGAATTGTCTGGCATCTGCCATTCTCCTTTATACCCTTAAACCTGAAGTACATCTTACTGTGTGTATTTGTGGAAGGCTCCAGGAGTATAATCAAAAGCAGAAAGGCTTCTAGTCTCTTCATGTTGTGGACAGTAACCAAGAACCGTAGGAACCTGTTGTTAAGAAGCACTGTTGTTAAGAAGCACTACCCTGTTGTTAAGAAGACTATTATGGTAGTAAAAACAGCTTTAAAATTTTTCTGTGCATGTAGAGAATTTTGTTTCTGTAGTTTTCTAACATTTCCCTGTATTGATCTCAAAGATGGTATTTCTGCAACATAATTTAAAGTTCTGGAAATTTTACTGAAAATTTCTAATAAGTTTCTTTGGGTGAAATACTAGTAAACTTGACATGACAAAAATGTACACTGTAATACTGTCATTAAGTAAACAGTGGTCTCAATATTTGTTAAACTTCTTAGCTTCCCTACATTATTCTCAGATCACCCTTGGAAATGTAAGCTACTAATAAGAAAGATAAAAAAGAATTCCCAGTGAAATACTTCAGTGCTCTGAGGATTGCCAGTGCGGTTCTGTTTGTTCTGTGTTCTAAGTATGATTCAGGAAGTCTCTGAACCTAGGCTATAAAGAAGCTAAAGTTCAATACTCAGTTTTTTGATATAGAACACTTTCTAACAAATGTAGTGTATAATATACACGAGTCATCTGAGCCACTTGTTAAGAAAGTAAAGTATTACCTGGTTTAATAAGTTTAGATTGAAATACAGGTAAACATGGGAAAACAGCAAATTGAGATGTTTTAGGTAAGGGGAAAAAAGGAAGATTACTCAGATAAGGATTTAAGTTCCTAGTAAAATTTTAAGTGTATGTTTTAGAAGCAGTTAATGAAACATGATTGTAAATATGTGAAAAAATAAGATAGCGGTATGTGCAGTGTCTAGTCCCTAGCCATTCCTAACCAAAGAGAAGGTTATTTAAGTGCCTAACATTAAAATGTCTCATCTGTAAATTTAGGAGATGATTATGTTTTCATTTTCATGAGGCAACTATAAAACCCAAGTAAAAGTCATAGTGTAAAGGTAATCCTGCTGTGGAGTTTGTGCAAGGATGGGCATTTTGTTTAATTCATAGATAACATCTTTTCTCATGATTGTTTTATTTCTTTCTACTTATTCCCTGACCTTCCCTTTCCTGAGCTGTAATTGATTCAGTTGCTTACTATGATGTCTTAATGGCTCTACAAAGATTCTTCAGAGGGATCTCTTATATTTTAGAACATAGAAAATTTTTAGGGCATTCCAAAGATGAGAGAAATTCACTATTATATATATTGAAATTTTAAAAATGAATATTACTAGAAGTTTTCAAATATTCTACTACCTCTTAGTTAGTTCAGTAAATATTTGAATGCTAACCATTGCCATACATTATACTGCATTCTGAAGCTGTTTTTATTGTTTGCATTATGTCTGCAGCCAGTGCAGCTGCTTAAATCCATTGGCTGCAGTTATCATGCAAGTTTTGGGGCTGATTTAACTGTAATTTTAATCCTTACTTGCTTTACAAAGAGTTGTTTACGCTAAAATGAGGTCATTTAATACCAAATAATTTTCCAGAATTTTATACTGGAATATTCCACTAACATTCAGACATCACTTGCAAGAATATACTATGAATTATTGTAGCATTCATTCTGGGTTCTTTTTCAAGGAAATGTTATGGGACCATACTTTGCTTTTTGTGCTGTGGTGGATGGTATTCAGTACAAGACAGGACTGGGACAAAATAAAAAGGAATCTAGATCCAATGCAGCAAAATTAGCTCTTGATGAGCTTCTACAGCTGGATGAACCTGAGCCGAGAGTTTTAGAACCAGCAGGTAAGTGCAACTGAATCTGTGTTTGAATGTGTCATTTTCCAGAAGGAGTCAAGAAAGGCACAAGATCATAACTTAACAGCTACAAGATCATAGGATTTGAATACTTCTTGTTAGTTGCTATTTGCTAAAATGTTTCATAGTTACAATTATCTTGTATTTTTATCACCAAAAGATATAATCATATTTTGCAGAACTCATACTAAAGGATGTAGAGTAGTCTTTGTGGTTTTGACTTAAATTTCCCAATTTCTGTGTGATTTATTGTGTTTATTAGACATTATCTCTTTAAGAGGGAGAGACAGATCATGTTTAAGTCGTTTTTTCCATTTTCAACTAGTTCTATTGTTACTGACTTTTAAAACTGTAAGTCTCTTCTGGTATTTCTAAGATACATGATGTACAGATAAAAACATTCCATCCTAAGGTTTACCTTTAACTTTATTGGTAATATCCTTTGATGAACAAAACATTTTGCTTTTGATAAATCCGGTTTTTTCTTGTTGCGTGTACCTTTGGTGCCATACCCAAGAAATTATTGCCAAATCTAGTGTCATGAAGTTTTCCCACTGTGGTTTCTTTTTAGAGTTTTATAGTTTTAGCTATTACATTTAAAGGTTTTTGATAAATTTTTATTTTTGTATAAGAAGTTAGTGTCCAACTTCATTCTATTACTTATGAATATTAGTTTTCCCAGGAATTTTTTTTAAAAAAAAAACCAAACCCTTATCACCCTGTTAAAAACACCTGGATTGTGTCTTTCTGGGCACTGTGACCTATGTTTCTGCTCTTATAACAACAGTACATTGTTTTGATTCCTGTCATATTATTCTGATTACATAGCTTTGGAATAAGTTTTGAAACCTGGATATGTGGATTCTCCAATTTTAGGGTTGTTTTTTTTTTTCTTTTCAAAATGTTTGGCAGTTTGTCTCTGGTATTTTACAATGAAGTTTGCTTTGTACAGTCTTGTTTTACTTATTGAGATTATTTGTTCATAATAACCATAATTTAATGTCTTTAGTTTTTTTCTGCTTGAGCCAAACTCTCTTGAGAAAATAAATTTAAAATCCTTCCTTCTGAATTTTCAGTTTGCTTTTCTCAAGTCCAGGTGCATGTGTGTAACTCTAGTTAGCATCTTCTCAGTATGAGGTCTCAGTGCAGCACCGCTCTTTCCTGGCTCGTTTCTGTACCTTTAATTTTTCATCTAAGTTAGTCTAGAGGTGTTCTTTCTGCTTTCTCTTAACTAAGTTAACAGCTTTAGCTTCTAGAGCTTTTTTGTTTAAACTTTTCAGTTTTTGTGTGTGTGTGTCCCTCTGGTGTGATGTCATGAACTTTTCTTGGTTTTCATGTGCTTTTTAGCTTTTAGGGCTGAGCTGGAAAACATTTACAAAGATTTGGACTGAACTCATTAGAAAATTTATAGCATTGTCCTATTAAAAGCCTGATGACATCATTTTGAATAATTTTACTCATTTTGATATAATGTTCAAGTGTTTTACATAGTATTATTATAAATAGAAATGCTCCTAAGTATCTGAAATAAGACTCTACTGAGTTTCAGAATGTTGCCACTTTTACAAAGCAAGCTAAATTGCTGTTAAGATCCAGAAACTCTGAAATTTAAATAACTGATGTCAAAATAGGAAAGACCAGTGTGAGCTAAGGAGCATTTGATGATGACAGAATTGGCAGGAAAGTATAAAGAGTATAACCATATGTATTGCTATTCTTGGATTTGCATTTGTTTTTATTGCATGCTTGGGTTACTGTTACTGCAGAATAGTAAAGAGCTGCTAGCTCTTAGTGCTTTAGAACATTACCCTTTCATCGTTTCCCATGGTTTGGTTGTGTTTACAGGACCTCCTCCTATCCCTGCAGAACCTCTTGTTACACCAGAAGCAGCATATGTTTCAAAAGTACAATATGGTAGGTACTGTTCTTTTTAGAAGATTAACCCATTGAAAAATTAAAGTGCACAGATATGAAGATACACCTTAACATTCTATTCAGACCTTTCATGGTTCTATTAAGAGATAAGTTTCCCCTAAAATTGCTTGTAAGAATAGAAACAATGTTGGAGAGGAAAGTTAAAAGGGGATTTGAGCCATTTCTGATGCTGTGGCCATATATAAATCCTAGCTGTTCTGGGAGCTGAGGCAGGAGGATAGCAAATTCAAGGCTTGCCACTCAACCAAACAACCTGTCTGTCAGTTTAGTGAGTCTTGTCTAAAAGTGTAAGAGGGGTCTTAGGCATTGCTTGGTGGTAGAATACTTGCCTACATGGTATGAAAATTTTGGCTCAGTTGTCAGAACGACACAAAATAGTTGGGGGCAGGTCCTTTTAATAACAAGGTAGATTAATAGGGCATGTACATGTTATACATATATACATGCAGACAAAAATAGAAAAATCTTTAAAATCACATATATACACATGTACATATCCAGTGGAAGTTATATGTAATCAAAAATTAATTCTCATTATACTTTATTTTTTTTCATTTTAAAAATTGCTATTAAAGCAATTACCTCATCAAATTATCATATGAGGATTGGTTTGATAGGCATAAAATACATGAGTACCTGGCACCCAGGAAATGTTCATTAAATCAGAACTTTCATTGTTTTATTGTGACTGTCACATTCAATATGATATAGCATTTGTGTCCTTGACTCGTACACCATCATCTCCTGGAAGGCAGGGCATTCTTTTTTTGTTTGTTTGTTTGTTTTGTTTTTGTTTTTGTTTTTCGAGACAGGGTTTCTCTGTGTAGCCTTGGCTGTCCTGGAACCAGGCTGGCCTCGAACTCAGAAATCCACCTGCCTCTGCCTCCCAAGTGCTGGGATTAAAGGGGTGCGCCACCACTGCCTGGCGAGGACATTCTTAATTTATCTGTTGATGATATTTGAGAGATACTTCAGACTTTACAGTGTTTGTGAAGTGAGAAGTTTCCCTTTCACTGTTTACATTTAGTCAGGTTTACTTTCTTCTAGTCAGACTTACTGTTGTATTCATCTTCCTAAGACAAATATCTCAAATGTGCTTGTGTGGACAGGCAGGGAAAATAAGCACATTCAAAAGACAAAATTCACCAAGGGATAGGTATGGTCATTTGACCTCAGAGGTATGAGGATTCATGAATAGACTCGAGGGCTCAGTCTACATGGGTGATTGCATAATGTTGGAAGAGGTTTTATTGTTCCTGTGAGCCTCTGTAGATGTCTGTAGTGGCCAAAGGGATAGACTCAAACAAAAATGTAGATCACATTACCCTGGGAAAACAGATTATAGTCTATGAATCAGAGAGGATACAGTTTAAAAAATAATGTAAAAGTTAAGTCCAGTTTGGGAAGTTGAGTTTTGGAGCCAAATGTCAGAAAAAGGTGAGCAGACAACTGTATGAGGTTAAAAATAGGAATCAAATGTTAAAGCTTTTGAAAAATAAAAAGACTTGAGACCCACAAAGAATTTCCTGAGTACTTCATGTTGGGCCAGCTATCAGCTGGTCAGTAGTTTACAGTCTGTCTACTTTGCAGTATATTTTAGTGGACCGTATCTGCATGAGAATAGTACTAAGTTGTCTCTGAAAATAGATTCAGGTTATTCATGACAATGGGTTTCACTTGAAATTAGCAACTTGTAGTCAAAGAAGTGGTCTAATAAGACTAGAGAGGTGGGTCTGTAGTTAAGATCTCCTACTGCTCCTGTAGAGGACCTCCATTCAGTTCCGGGCACTCAGAGCAGGCCATTCACAACTGCCTGTAAGTCCAGCTCCAGAAGGATTTGTCATCTCTGGTTCCTACGCACCTGAGCTCACATACACCCCCCCCCCACACACACACACACACACTTACACATATACGTGATAAATATCTTCAAAGGAAACTGGGGACAGGTATTATGTGTGTCATGGTCTCATCTCATTACATCCACTACTTTGTGAAATGGTTTGATCTCCTCAGTAACTGGTGCCCATACATAGGAAAAACAATATTGCACTTGTTCGTGTTTCACACATATGCTGAGAGGTATGTTTAATAACTATTTGAATTGATTTGATCTGAAATATTTCTTTCAACATTAAGATCAAGGGGGAATGGAGAGATGTCTCAGCAGTAAAAAGCCCCTTCTGCTCTTGTAGCGGATTGGAGATTTGGGTTCACAGCACCTGCATCAGATGGCTCTCAACTGCCTATAATTCTAGTCCCAGGGGATCTGACATCCTCTTTTAGTCTCCATACGTGTACACACACATGCACACACACACACACACACACACACACACACACACACACCACACACACACACACACACACACGGTGAACATGCACACAGGAAAATAACTACATACACATAAATAAAAATAAATCTTTAAATTAAGATGAAGAGTTATTTTAACACATTGTTTTATCTTTTGTGGTGTTCAGGATTGAACCCAAGAATACATTTTTAAGCACTTTACCACTGAGCTATAGTCTCATCTTACATTGTCACAGTGATGAATCTCAAATGTTCTTTATGATATTTTTAATATGCAGCAAAACATTTTCTTGCCACATTCTGTTGGTCCAATTTCAGTGTACTTAGTGTACTTAGTGTCCTTTTTTTTTTTTTTTCAAGGTAGGCCTGGCTTTCCTATAGACCAGACTGGTCTCAAACTCAAAGAGAAATCTGCCTGCCTCTGCTTCCTGAGTGCTTATTAAAACCACCACTGCCTGACTTAGTGTACTTTTTATATCATAAAATAAGACACAAAGTAATTGCAAACCATATATAGTATATTCGTTCTGGGAGCCATTAAAGAGAATGAAAAACCATTAATAGCAACCTTGAGTGTTCAAGACTAAGTAAATACAAAGACTGGGCTTTAGCATGGTTTTGTTTTTATGTTTAAGTGATGTATGTTTATATTTATAGATTGTGTCTCCAAATACCTGTAGGGAATTGGTGGTGATGGTTCTGCATCTGTAGAGAGAAACCTGCGAATCTATATCTCATTTCTATGAAAAAAGGATTAATTAAAAATGTTTATAATGGAAGCTTCTTTTTTTTGAATCATGAATTGAATTCTGGGTGATAAATGAGACACTAGTTCACTCAGCTTAACTTAAAGTTTAGTTTTCTAATTTTGTGACTGTCCCTTTATTCTTTGTCTTCTTTTGAATTATAACTCAACTGGTCTAAGTATATAGTGTCAATAATATGAACAAATAAAAATATAAGTTCAATTAAACAAGAACAGAAAAACAGACTTAAAATAAGTTACATCCATTTAGCAGAATACTGACATTGCTAATGTATTTGTGGGCCTTTTAGAAAATAATGATTATTTAATAATTATTTAATGTTTATTTGATGCATTAATAAATATTAATAAATTAATAAACATTAATAAATATTAATCATTATTAATAATTTATTAAAGCATTTAGTCATACATTTCTTATATATCATTGCATGAATGCAAAACCATTTTAGTTTTCCTTGACAATATTAAATGAACTATGAACCACTTAATAAACCATTAGCACCTACCATGAAGCATCAAGAACCTTTTTCAGTGGATTAAGCAGGTTGGCAAATTTATGTAACCCCAGACAGAGCTCAGGAAGCCAGTGACCTCAGAGGATCATGAGTGAAGGCCATCCTGGCTTATACAGTGAGATACTGTCTTTAAAAACAAACAAAAAAGCAGTGCTGTACAACCAACTTTGGGAATACTGCACTAAGTGACCTTTGCAGTTTCTTATCCACTCACGACAGTGGCCTCTCATTAGCAGTGCACAGCTGGAAGTGGACAAAATAGCAGACCTTTCTACCTTGTCGTTTTAAGATACATTATGTTAAAGAATATAAATAAAGCTTCCTGTGTAACTGTGATGTATGTTCTTAGCTACGTGCACTATTCTGCTAGTGACTCTGCTTACTTAAAATTATTTGAATCATCTTCCAAGATCAAGAAGTTCTTTGTGGGAATATGGGAAAACTATATCAGGAGTTCAAATGCTTTTGGTTTGCACTGGGTCTCATTGGGGCAAATTCTACATATTTTATGTCATGATGACTATGATGAGTATGTTTTGATTGTCACAGGTTGGGAAGGATTATTACCATTCAGTGGTATGTTGCAGTATGTAGGATAGACAGTACTGTACAGCAAAAAAAAATTGCCCTATGTCTCAGATGAGTTTGAGAATCATATCTGACTGAGTTCTGCAAACATAAACAGTGGTGTTCAGATAGTAAGGTTAATACAGACATTCCATTCATAAGAAATTACAGAGCTCTGTAATTTGTATTCTTTTACAACAGAATATAACCATAACAAAAGTGGAAATTTGTCTACATATCTCTATAAATCACTAATGTAACTGCAAAATTACACATCTCATAGAAAAATAACAATCCTCTTCAAATTCATCCTGCTTTTTATTTTTCCTAGAAGGGAGACAAGTCCAGTATGCCAAGATTTCACAGCTTGTTAAAGAAACATTTGGTCAACTAATTTCTAGTCATTCACAATATCTGAAATGTAGCAGTTCATTGGCTGCTTTCATTATTGAAAGAGGTAGGTCCATATATTTGGTATATGTTACTCTATAGAAAAAGTAATACCTTAGTGATTTGAACTGCACTTTATATGTTTATGACCTGTTCCTGTAGACAGTGATTTTTCATTGCTTTGAAAGGATCTTTTCTGATAGTTGAGTCGTTAAATACAAAGCTTCTCAAAGGTAGAAACAAAAGGAACTGACCAGGAGCCAACAGAGAGATGTAGAATAGTGAAAGGCCTAACATTTAAACCTTCCCCACCAGAAGCAATGCCTTCTTCACATCAACCCCCATTATAACACACACCAAAGAGAGAGCAATAAAAATTGTCTTTATTTTCAAATAAGAAAATATCAAAATATGAAAGAGTATATTCCTGTGGACATTTTGATGTAATAGTTCTATTTTAACTTTATCTTGTCTTTTAATGTTTAAGAGTTTGAATTTTGTATTAGAGATGTTGATAAAACAATTTTTGATATTTGATATATTCTTAAGAAATTTTTATGATCCAGGTGGGAAGAGAAGATATATATATATATATATATATATATATATATATATAATTTATAAGATATATCACATATTTCTTATATATCTTATATATGCATGTATATATAAATATAAATGTGTAAGATGATAAAAAATGAAAAACTGCTTTTAACCATGCAAACATGTAAGAATGTGGACATGTTGGCACACCCTTTTGTACTTACAGAACTCAGAAGTATGAGTCAGAGGAATCATAATGTAAAGATCATTCTGAAATTACATAATTAGGCCCTGTTTCAAAAAAACAAGTTATGAGAATTCATACATCAGTGAATGAAAACCTGCATCAGGCGAGGCTTAAGCTAAAACTTTGAATGCTAGTGGTTTCCCTGAAGAGGAGAGAAAATATTTTTAGACAAAGGAAGGCATGAGGAACAAATGTGGTGGAAAATACTTATTGGGGCAACAAGGAGATGAATTTATTGATAATATATGGTAGTATATATACAGAAGTAAAATAAAATATGTTTAAATTGCTAAGATATGCTATTCAACTGCGAGTTGGCTTAAAAGCCAGTCAAAAATTAGATTTAATAAGATTAATAATGCAAAAGATATTTAGATATGATATAATCACAGTTGAGGGTGTGGCACTGGAATTTCTGTGTAAGAACTGGGAACATGAACAGAAGTAGAAAAATCTGTATTTAAATCAATAATATACAGGTGATAACAATATACTAGTATCAATAAAAATCATCACTTCAAGTTTATATAATAGAATAGTGAGTGAATCCCATGTTCACTGGAATTCTGGAAAGTGCCATGAAGTTGTATGAAGCCTATGAGAGAGAATTAAAATATTTTAGGAAATACAAGTGTATATGTGGGCTAGTAAAATCTGAGCGAGGCCAAGCGGACATTCCTGCAGTAACGCACATGGATTTCTACACTGCATTACCTTGCTTCCTTTCCTTATGGTTTTAGTTGGGTTGCAAGAAGCTAACTAGAAAATGGACAGATCTGGAAAGTACTTACTGAGTGAGCTTACACAGGCCCAAAGAGAAGATCACATTCTCTCTCTTATGCAGATTTTAATTTTTAGTGTTGGCATGTGTGTAAATAAGTGGAGTGAGTATAGGTTGTGAAGCTAGGTAGGAAACAAGAGTTAGTATTAAGGAAGGGGAGTAGGGCCGAAAGGGTACATGTGATAGAAAAGCAGAAAGGAGCCTGCTGAGGTAGACAAGGGGACCAAAGGAGGAAAAGCAAAAGCAAATTTTGGTTGATAAATGCTATACTAAATGAGGAGAAAGAATATCTTCTGGCTTTGGCATTCCATTCATGTAAACAGGTCCTGTCAGTTGCGGGACTTATCATTGATATCAATTCTGTACACATTTCACAACATAAACACAGATATATGAATACATCACATAAATAAAAATAAATTATTTTTCAGATGAGGATAAAGGCTGGGTAACTTGAACATAGAAAGAGGGGGACTAACTAACAACTTGCTGCTGTTTCAGCTGGACATCATGAAGTTGTGGCTATAGGCACAGGTGAATACAACTACAGCCAGTGCATCAAGCCAAATGGAAGGGTGCTGCATGATACTCATGCAGTTGTTACAGCAAGAAGGTCTCTCCTTAGGTAAGGTAAAGGATGTGTTAATGCCATCAATAGTAATGTTCTCAGACCAAAGTAACTACATAGGAATTTCCCTGCTTTCAAGTGGAACTTTACTTGTAACAGAGCAAAAAGTATCAACTTCTATCTAATCCAAGTCGTATGCTGTGGTAACATCGCCATGGTAATTATAGTGTCTTGTGTAGGTTTTGGTGACTTCTTTGAGAACTAAGTTTTAAGAGCACTACAAGATTAGCTGGTGAGATGACTCCAAAGTTGAGAGCACTGACTGCTCTTCTAGAGGTCCTGAGTTCAATTCCCAGCAACTACATGGAGGTGCACAACCATCTATAGTGAGGTCTGTCACCCTCTTCTGGCATGCAGGCATACATGCAGGCAAAATACTACAATATATATATATATATATATATATATATATATATATATATATATATATATTTCTTTAATCTCTTTTTACAGTCTAGTCATTATCTCCCTCCCGTCTGCCCTCTGACTGTTCCTCATCCCATGCCTCCTTCTCCATCTCAAGAGGATGTCTCCAATCCCCTGACCCCCACCCGACCAGACCTCCGTACTTCCTGGGGCCCTAAGTCTCTCAAGGGCTAGGTGCATCTTTTCTCACTGAGGCCAGACCCGGCCGTCCTCTACTGTATATGTGTTGGGGCCTCATATCAGCTGGTGTATGCTGTCTGGTTGGTGGCTCAGTGTCTGAGAGATCTCGGGGGTCTAGGTTAGTTGAGACTGCTGGCTTATCCTATGGGGTTGCCCTCCTCCTCAGCTTCTTCCAGTTTTTCCCTAATTCAACCACAGGGGTCCCCAGCTTCTGTTTTGGTTGGCTACAAGTATATGCATCTGACTCTTTCAGCTGCTTGTTGGGCCTCTCAGAGGACAGCCATCTAGGCTCCTGTCTGTAAGCACACTATAGCATCAGTAATAGTGTCAGGTCTTGGAGCCTCCTCTTGAGATGGGTCCCAATCCAGGCCTGTCACTAGACCTCCTTTCCCTCAAGCTCTTTCCCATTTTTGTCCCTGCAGTTCTTTTAGAACTGGAACAATTCTGGGTCAGAGTTTTTGAGTGTGGGATGACAACCCCATCCCTCCACTTGATACCCTGTCTTTCTACTGGAGATGGACTGTACAAGTTTTCTCTCCCCATTATAGGGCATTTCATCTAAGGTCTCTCCTGGGAGTCTCTCACCTCCCGGGTCTATGGTACATTCTAGAGGGTTCCCCAAACTCCTACCTCCCGAGATTGCCTGTTTGCATTCTTTCTGCTGGCCCCAATACTGATCATCCCTTTTCCCCCTCCCCCTCTCCTCTCCTACTCAGGTCCCTCCCTCCCCACCACACCCATTAACTGCTTTCTTCTTGCTACCCAGTGGGATTGAGGCATCCTCACATGGGCCCTTCAGCTCATTAACCTTCTTGAGTTCTGAGGATTGTATCCTGGGTATTCTGTATTTTTTGGCTAATATCCACTTATTAATGAGTACATATCATGCATGTCCTCTTGGGTCTGAGTTACCTCACTCAGAAATAAATCTTTTAAAAAAGAGTACTGCAAGATATTTTAAAGTTAGAAATATTATCTTTGAATGATTAAAGTTATTGGAAAGTGTAAAATCATGTTAATACAAAGTAAACTTGATCTTATTTCACATCTAAATTAAATATACTTATCCAAAGACAGCACGAGAAAAGCACAGGTTTCCAGTTATAAATTCTTCCAGTACTCTACTATTATTCAGCAGAGTATAAATGATGTATCCTTTGCTTTGTGACCCACTTGGGGTTCAATGATTACTCCACAGGGGCCATATATCAGATATCCTGGAATTTACATTATAATTCATAAGTAGCAAAATTACAGTTATAAAGTAGCAACAAAATAATTCTATGGTTGGGATCCTCACAACATAAGGCACTGTATTAAAGGGTCACAGCATCAGGAAGTTTGAGAAGCAGTGCTCTAGACTAATAGAGCAAAAGAGAAAGAAAGGGGCTTAAGTCAGATTCCTCTTTTTCCCCCCAAGCTGATCAACCATTCTGCTCTTCACAAGAGGAAGAAGTAGCAGGAGGTTCAAAAAGGCCAAGAATTTTTCTGTATATAAAAATGTGAAGAGTGGGAATTGAGTGTTACTTCCCATAATAGACACCAACTTTTGATTCTCTTAAAGCATTAAACTTCTTACATATTTTTATCATAGCCAATATCAAACCGAGTTGGAGTAAGTTTCACCCTCCAGCTTGAGCAGTTGTCAGCATTCTGTTGCTCTTGTTTAATCTCTGTGTTCTCACTGTTGCTCTTTTCTTTGCTGGAATATTTTAAAACAAAATGTAGATAGATCCATTTTACCTGAAAAAAATTCAAGTAGGTATCTCTATTAAGAAAACAATTATATAATCTTAAAAGTTATTAGAGTGCTGGGAAGATGGGCAAGTGTGCTTGCTCTGTGAACATGAGGACCTGCTTGCACATCCCCAGAACTCAAAGCTGGACAATAGCTGCTTGGTCCTGGGACCCTAGCCTTAGGGAGTAGAGACAGTCAGATCCTGAGGGCTCAGTGGCCAGCTAACCTAGCCCAGACTACAAACCAAACTGCCCTTTTCAGGACAATAAGGGGAGAGCAGTTGAGGAAAACACACATCATCCTATTCTAGCCTTTGCATGTACACTGTCATGCACACTTATGTACATACACCACACACACACACACACACACACACACTATTATGGAAGCCCATAGGAGTTAACTCATTCTTGTCCATTTTTCCTTGATGCTGATGAAATTATCTGACTTTCTTAATGCTGCCTCTAAAATATGAAGTTTTTCTCATGCTTGGCATTGTTCAACCCCTAACACTCCCTGTGCTGTATCTGTGCTCTGGGTTTTTCTTAACAGCACTAAGAAGCAATGTTGGTGATGGTGATGGTAGTAAAATATGAGTAACTTAATTTGATAGGACAAAGAGCAACAAGTTGACTTTCAGAACTATCTCAGAAAGAAAGAAGGAACCTGGAGAAGTGGGTCCTTTGCAAGTTATAATAGAGACTCGAATGTGCAATACAGAATAGTAATGAAGCAACAATACTTTAATATGAGCTACAGGACAGTCCCATGTGAGGACTTCTTGAGGGGCTTAATTTTTCACTAAAGTTATAAGATTCTTATCAATATCAAAACTGTTGACATACAGACATTGCTCATGTTATATTTGGTTATGATACTCATTAAGATGCATCTATAATAAGCTTTATTACTTAACAAAGTTACAATGTTTATTTTAGGTACTTTTATAGACAACTTCTGCTCTTCTATAGCAAAAATCCTGCTATGATGGAAAAGTCAATCTTTTGTACAGAACCAGCCTCTAATCTACTTACTCTAAAACAGAACATCAACCTTTACCTCTATATGAACCAGTTGCCTAAAGGATCAGCCCAGATTAAGTCACAGTTGTAAGTATTATGGAAGTTGTTCTTAAAAGACAGTAGGACGATCACTGTATATATGTTCTGAATCCCTTTCTCAAACAAAAAGAGTAAGCCCTTTTGTATCCATATTCCCTGTAGCCTTGAGTTTTATCTTTCAGCTTCAGGGCACAGTAAATCCACCACCACCACCAGCTTCACCCCCTTTCCATTCACTCTGATCTATGACCACTTTCAAAAAATACTTGTGCTTTACCACTTTCTTTTCTATTGTATTGAAAATTCTACCTTGAAGATTTCAAAAGCTTTAAGAAATTTTGGATCTAAGCAGTATTCATATTCAAATACAAGAGATTAAAAACTGAGGTAGGGTCAAATGCCATTGTTTTGATGAGTACATAATATCAGGTAGGGTAAACTTTGAATAGTACACATAAGAACAGTGAAAAAGAAGAAAAGCCCATCCCAGTCTGACTGTCTAGAAGTAACCATGGGCAATAGCTTCGTAAAAATTCTAGGAATTTCTTTGAAAATAAAATTCATGCATAGATATAATTCAAGAAAAATAACTTTAGATTTTAATTAACATTTTACCATAGGTGAACTTTGAATAAAATTTTTCCCATTTCATCATATTGTGGTTTTAAAACTTTTTATATAGAAGAACCTTGTTCTCAAAGTACAAGAACAAAAATTTTTTTGTTGTTATTATTATTAGTTTTTTGACATAGGGTCTTACGTAGCCCAAACTAGGCTTGAACTCTTCGTTAGGGTTTTAATACTGTGAAGAGACAACATGACCATGGTGTCTTATAAAGAAAAACATTGAATTAGGGCTGTCTTAACAGTTTCAGAGGTTGAGTCCATTAATATCATGGTAGGAAGCAAGACAGTCTGCAGGCAGACATGATGCTGAAAGAACCGAGAGTTCTACATCTTGATCCAGAGACAGACAGGAAGAAACTCTTTCCACACTGGGCAGAGCTTGAGTATTAGGAGACCTTAAAGTCTGCCTATACAGTGACACACTTTCTCCAACAAGGCCACACCTCCTAATAATGCCACTTCCCTGGGCCAAATATATTCAAACCATCAGAAACTCATTATATAGCCAAGGCTGATCCTAAACTTTTTGGCAGGGGTAAGGGAGTTGAGATAGCATCTTATTCTATACCCCTGGCTGATGTTGAACTTGCTGTGTAGACAAGACTGGTCTTGAACTCATGGAAATCTGTGTGCCTATCTCCCAAGTGCTGGAGTTAACAGCATGTACTACCTAGACCTTGCCGTTCTATATTAATGGCCATAAAAATGCTTATAATAGGAAAATTGTGTGGGAGCTTGGTGTGTTGGTAATTTGTTATGTATTACTTTTGGGATAACGAATCTATTTCTACTTTTTTCTTTGTGTTTACATTGTCTCATATTATTGGAATTAAGTGTGTACTGGCAGATTAAATCTGGTAGAGAACAATTCTTGAGAGCATGCACATTTTACTTTTAACAATTTTATTTTTCTTAAAGAAAACTTTTCTCTCTCTCTAGACGCCTTAATCCACATTCTATTTCTGCGTTTGAAGCTAATGAAGAGCTGAGTCTCCATGTGGCTGTTGAAGGCA
Organism: Arvicanthis niloticus; assembly: GCF_011762505.2. NCBI lineage: Eukaryota > Metazoa > Chordata > Mammalia > Rodentia > Muridae > Arvicanthis > Arvicanthis niloticus. The sequence continues at coordinate 22,245,560 of NC_047661.1, forward strand.
AAATTTATCTTACTGTTTACTGTTCTGCAGACGGGGTTAATAGAGTAAACAGTATGTCCTCAAGTGACAAACTGACAAGATGGGAGGTGCTTGGTGTACAGGGAGCCTTGCTGAGTCACTTTATACAGCCAGTTTATATCAGCAGTATACTTGTTGGTGAGTTTCAGCACAGTTGGGTATGTTTAGTAGGGAAAAAAAAACAAAACACTTGACTTACTAGTATATAACCAGTTTTTGTATACATGAGACTTAAAGTAAAAAGCATACATCATTGTTGATGTATTTTTTTATTATTTTATTAGGTTCTTATACCTCTCCCTCCCTTCCAGCACTTATTCCACCCTATTCCCTTCCAACCCCCCAACACTAGGTAGGAGAGAAGAAGGTTAGAGGGGTAAAGCGGGTGCATACCTCTATATCCTACTTCCTGCTGACTGGGGGAATTGGGTTCCCTGGGGGAAGTCCAGTCTTCATCCTCAGCAGTCTCTAGCAGTCCAACAAATATCAGTTCAGCAATAGCAAGAGCAACAGCAAACATAGCAGCAGGGACCAGCAGCAGCAGCAGCAGCAGCAGCAGCAGCAGCAGCAGCAGCAGCAGCAGCAGCGGAAGTGGCTACCACAGGCCCTCTCAGGGCTTTCTTAGAGTCCTCTTCAGAGTCCCCAGATTAAACTGTCTGCAGCTGGCAAAAAGTGATGACCCTGCTAGTGCATGAAGTAAACCATAATCTGTGAAATAGCCTCTTATCCCACACTTGGGGTTAAAATGAAAACTCTCGCTGCATTTCATTGCTTTGTTGAGCTATTTGTTTTGTCATATCTAGAAATCACGCTTATTATATGACTTATATAATCTTACAGGAGGCCAAGAATTAACGTACTAAATACTTACTCTTATTCTGTCTTAAACTTACAGCTTTATTTACCTGATACTGAACCCCATTTCTTTATGGAAAAGATACTTTTGAACCTCCTAAATATAAAAGTTTATGCTGTGTCTTATCTTCTCTAAGAAATTAAATGCCCATTTCCCTCTTCTTATTCTTACACAATTTTAATATATTATGTTGATCCTTTTAATTGGTCAAATGAGTCTGATTAACTGGAATACAATTGACAGGTTATTCATTTCTTAGATAGAAGGTGCTGTTGAATTTTGGATTTATATTTGAATGGCTTTCCAGATACTATCTCATTGAAAAACAGTTTGGGAATTTTCTTCTTTTAAGTTAGCATGCAAAGTAATGGGATTTGTTGTGGCATTTTTCATGTATACATGTCATTATACTTCTTTCTGTAGGTGTTTTTCTTTTATGTATTATCATTTAGCACACATAATAATGGGAATCATGGCATTTACATGCACATATATCTTTATACTGTGCTCATATTCATGTCCTGTTAGTCACTAACTACATTCCCTTTTTTCTCCTTTCCCCTCCACTGGTCTCCATTAGCTTTCATGGTGTGTGTGGTTTTGTGTGTTTAACTATATGCATGTACATGTACATATACACATACATATACATACATACATATACATATATGTATATATATATATTTAGATTCATCACATGAGACAACATTACTAAAAACACATTGTGTTTATATACTGAATCCCCTTTTCCCATTCATCTGTTGAAGGGCCTTAGGCAAGTTTCATGTCTTGGCTGTTGTGCTTACTGCTCTAATAAATGTGTGGGTGTGAACTTAAGTCTGGGACACTTAGATTTCTTTGGGTTTATACTTAGGGATGTTACAGCTAGATCATTTGGTGACTGCAGTTTTAGGGGGGTTTGTTTTTTATTTTTGTTTGTTTATTTCCTTAGGAGCCTCCATTTTGACTTTCATAGTAACCACATTCCTGCCTGCCATTTATTTTGTGTTTTTCTTTCTCAACATCCTCACCAGTATGTGCTATTATTTGTTTCCTTGATGATAGTCATCCTGACTGGGGTGAGATAGAATCTCATCTCAGCCTGATTTGGTTTGCACTTTTCTGAGAGCTAAGGATGTTTAACATTTTATGTATTTATTGGCCATTTATATTTCTTTTGAGAATTATTTAGTTAATCTGCTCATTTATTGCTTGGATGATTCAGGGAAATTTTGGTATAAAAATGTTAAGTATTTTTAAAATTTTACTCTTAAATTTATTATTTTTTGTATATTACATCTTGACCGTAGTTTCCCCTTTTATCTTCTCCCTGCTAATCTCTTCTCTCCACTTCCCCTATCCTCCAAATCCACCCCCATCTTCATCTATCTCCTCAGAAGAGATCAGGCCTCCTAAAGACATCAACTAAATAACAAGCTGCAATAGACCAGGCATATACCATCACATCGAGGCTGCACAAGGCAAACCAGTAGGAAGAAAAGGGTCCCACAAGTAGGCAAGAGAGTCAGAGACAGTCTCCACTCACACTCATTATTCCCACAAGAGCACCAAGCTACAGAAACGTAACATATATGCAGAGGACCTAGGTCAGACCCCCCACAGGTTCTCTGATCTCTATGAGCCCCATAAGTCCCAGTCAGTTGATTCTGAGGGCCATGTTCTTATGGTGTCCCTGACCTCTCTGGCTCCTCCAGTCCTTCCCCCTCCCAAGACTCTTCAAGATCTACCTAATGTTTTTCTGTTGGACTCTGTATCTGTTCCCATTAGTTGTTGGATATAGTCTCTGAAGGCAGGACAAACTACAGGTTGAAGGTTTTGTGGCTGGGTTGGTGTACCAGGCCTCCCATATGTGTGCCTGGTTACAGAAGATGGCTGGTTCCAGCATTTAAGAATCTAGGTTTTCAGAGTGTTCCCTAATGAGCTTTGGTTTCATCTCTTAATTATAGTAATTTGAATATTTTTATTACTTTGGTGAAGAGTTTATTAATCTAGTTTATATTTTCAAATAACCTACTCTTTGTATTGATTTTTATATTGATTCTTTTTTATTTCATGTCATTAATTTAGGATTTCTGTCTATTGCTTTTGGGTTTGGCTTGTTTTTGTTTTTCTGAAACCTTTAGAGACATGGTTAAGTTGCTTAGTTGAGATCTGTCTGATTTCTTTGTTTCTTTGTTTGTTTGTTTGAGACAGGGTCTTCCGTAAACTAGGCTTACTTCAAACCCACTTTGTATCTGAGACTAGCCTTGAACTCCAGATGTTCCTGCATCTACTTCTCAAATGCTAAGATCACAGACATTTGACACCATGCCCAGCTTTTCCATATGTATATGTTCAACTTCATAAGTAAAACAGAAAATGGTTACCATTTGTTTTGTTAATATTACCTTTATTTTAAATGTAGAGGAAATACATTAACTTGATTTATAATTTAAAAGACTTAGGAAAAGTCTCTCTCCCATGACAGTCCCTAGGCACTCATTATACTTCTGTGAAGGGATATACTGTTGTTAGTTTCTTTATTTTTTTCCCCTATGGATAATTGAGTTGTGCTTTATTGAAATCAGTGTACATATTCTTTTTTTAATTTTATACTTTAGATATACAGATATCAACAGGAACATCCAATTTATACTTTTCTCCATCTGCTTTTCTTATTTAAAAAAGGATCTTGGAAAGATTTACGTATGTAAATCTTTTTTATGTATATGTAAATAACTTCTTTATTAATCTGTTTGGCTTTATAATACATAAGTATATCATATTTATTTAACCAGGTATCAGTTGATGAGATTCTAGATTGTATCTAACCTTTTAGTTATTGTGAATGACCTTTTCATACTTAATATTCACACATGTAAAGTATATTTGTAGTATGAAGTCCTGCAATTAACATTGCAAGTCAAAGATGTGCAGTTCTGAAAAAATGTTCCAAATAGTCCCTGGTGCACCTCTCCACTGACAGTGTGTGAGAATGCCTGCTTACTCAGGCCCACAGTCATGCTTACTTCATACACTCATAGAGATTACAGTGGAAATTTGATACTTGTTTAGATTCCATTGTTAACTAACATTCTTACTACCTATTCAGTTTGAATCCATTTGAATCCCTTTTCAAGACGTGTTAAATTTTTCTAAATCTTCTGTAGCAGATTTTCTTTGTTCTTGATAAATATGTGTTATGGAATCTAAGAAATTTGTGTGCATTTTTTTTAGGAATGCACATATTCCTAAAAAATTTTTAGGAATCACATATTTGGTGATGAGAGCTTTTGTTAATTTTTATCATGGTATTTTTAAAAGTTTATATGATGTAACTTCATACTGTAGTTATAATATTGCACAAGAGGCTAGACATTGATTCTTTTGCATATTTGGTTAGTGAATTGGAACAGGAACAGAAAACTTAGATCTGGTCGTTTGACTGCCATCTTGCACTGAGCAATTCAGGGGTGGGGCTGGTGGGGTATGCAGACAATGGAAAGTAAATGGCTTTGGAAAACTGCGTCAGATTTTTCCTCTCAGTATCTCTGTGGATCTTGTATGAAAATAGTGATCTGTCTGGTATAACCTAAAAATGTGTTATATGTATAAGTAAGAAAATGAAGCTTCTGGATCTTTTGGAACCTGTAATATAAAGCTAAGAGGACACTGTTTAGAGACTCTTCAGTGGATTCTGATACTGGTAGTTGAATGGCTCACATTTTTAGCAATTCTAACTTAAGCAACTATATTCTAAGAGAGTGATTTAGATACTTGGAAGATCTTGAGAGTTAATTGAAAGTTGTTATGTCATACAGTTTCTTACCTAACATATAACACTTATTAAATACTATTCTGAATAGGCCATCATCTAAGCCTGTGTTAAAACAGTCGGTAGAGTATAGGTGTGACCACAACCAATTGTGTTAAGTGGCTCCAGTTCTTTACAAACTTCTTCCTTTATATAATTGAACTTTGCTTCACTTTTAATTCTATAACAAGGAGCATTACAGATTAAATTTAAATATTTGAAAATGACTTTATTTCTTTTCTCTTAAGTCTTATGGAATGTTATAATTCTTTTAAAATAATTTTAAAATTATATTTTATTTGGGTTTGTGTATTCATGTGTCACAGTATACATGTCAGAAAGCAACTTGGGAGGAGTAGGTTATTTCCTTCCACTATGTGGTTTCTGGAATCAAACTCAGTACAAGTCATGTCAGTGACCCTACAATTCTTTATAGTGATTCTTCCAAGCCCATGTTAACTTAGAATATGAATGCAAAGAACAGTGTATTGTAAACTTCATTTTAGCTTTGGAAAGGTTTTCGGGGTCTTTGATAGGAGGTTTAGGTTTAAACAAAGGACAGAAGACATACGTGACACACCATTCCTGCTGCAGTCTGTCCCATTCATCTAGTCTCAGTTCTAGTTTCTCCTGCAAGATTGTCTGACAAGTTGTCAAAACAGTGTGAAATCTCTTTCTGAGAGACAACCCCTATCCTTCCTCTGGCTGCCACCAGGATCCCAGTCTTTTCCAGTGACTTGGGTTCATCATTTTAGTTGTTTGATAGCCAAACTGAGTGGCTCTTGTGGCTCTCGAGAATACCTTTACTCTCCTCAGCAATATTAGGAGAATACAAAGCTCTTGGTACTGTTCATAATGTTAACCAAAAATATATTCTTTGAATTGCTTTGTGTCCTGAAATTGGAACATTGTGGTTCTATAATGGTTATAATGTGTGGACATTCGGTATAGAAAATTAAGTGACTTTTGCCAACAGTCAGAAGACTTATTTGATTCCCCCAATGCTGATTTCATGCTGAAACCAGAAAATTAAGACAGAATGAGCAGGTGCTTTCTGGCAGAACTCTGTAAAAAGTACCATTCCTTTGTGGGTCAGAACTGGTTCTTTGCTTTTTTAGTTAGTTTTTTTATGTATGTGGGCATTTTGCCTGCATGTGTGTCTGTGTGCCATGGACTTGCAGTGTCTGAAGAAGCCAAAGGGTCATTAGACCTTCTGGTACTGAAGTTACAAAAGGTTGTGAGCCACTGGGTGTGTGCTGGGAAGAACAGCCAGTGCTCTTAATCCTGAGCCCCTGTTTCTTTGCTTTTGTTCACTAGTATTACTTCATTACTTCTTTTTGAGCCTTTTTAAATGGAAATTTTGTTATTATGTTGTGCTGATTTGGTTAAATACATGGAAGTAGCTGCTAAGAGGATAGATGTGGTGTAGAGAAAATTGAAGAAGTGAGCTTTAGATTGTTTACAGTTAGCCCACTTCTGTTACCTGTCTTTTGGTTTTTAACGCCGTTTGATCTTAAATTCCTGAGTGTATTTTGTTTTTTCTTTCTAGGTGATGGGAATTGCAATGACACAAGAGGCTTAGAAATCGCAATAAACCAGCGTGTTGATGATGCACTCACTTCAAAACTGCCCATGTTTTACTTGGTCAACAGACCTCATATTAGCTTAGTGCCCACTGCATATCCTCTGCAAATAAACTTGGACCATAAATCACTCAGTTTGAATTGGGCACAGGGGGACAATTCTTTGGAGATTGTGGATGGCTTAAATGGGAAGATCACTGAAAGGTTAGAATTACCACTTTCTCTTTTAAAAATTAGATATTAAGCAAAAGAAAGCATTTTATTGAAATATTGAAATATAAAACTCAACAATTTTGCATATTATTTATTGAATTCTGAACAATTTTATTGGGTGTGGCCAGTTGCTGACATCATATTCACTATAAATTCCTTTTGGGGAAAATATGAGGTTAGAGCAGTTATATTGTAAGTGGTGAAGCCAGCGTTCAAACCCAAGGAATCTGTCTCTGGACCCTGTATTTGTTAAAACATCATTTTATATCAGAATCAATAGAACTTGGTCTTTAAATTTGAATTTCTGGATCTGGGATTAGCAATTTGCATTTTTCACATTCTGTCTCAAATATTATGAACACATAAGTCTAAGAACTATTGTAGCATATCGTGCTGCTTTCTATTATGATAGCCTTGTAAGCTGCATGTGATTTTCTAGTATTTTTCTGAGTCATCCCTATACTAAGGATTACAAACTGGAATTCTAATCTAGACATTTTATTTCCAAAGGCATTATTTTTAAACATAATATTGTATACTTTTAGATATTCCTTTGTAATATTCCTGTAATTTATTATTGAATAAAAATAAAAACTTCTAGTAATGCATATACACATTTTAAATGAACACTGATGTTAAAAAGCTTAATGCACAGGGGAAGAGAAGCCTTTTTTCTTTAAGACTAGAGCCATGGTAAGTTTTCTAGGATACAGTAAGTAACCCATGCACACACATGTAGTCCCAAATAAACCCAGTGTTCTTTTACTTCTTTTAATATCTTTCTTGTAGAAGGATATTTAATCAAGACCAATACAACTATTTCTTGGCATGAATATCATCAAGCATAATACTCTGAGATAATACTCAAGATAGAGTCAAGAATAATATAGACTACCAGAATTAATGAATTGTTTGTGCTTTAAATTATAAATAGGTCCAACTTTACACATTCAACTATATCAAAGATATTTTAAAACTTAGAAAATAATGACATGACAAAATAGAATAAATAAAAATGAAATTAGTGTAATTTTTTATTATGGCCAAGGATTTTCAAATAATAAAAATAAAACAGCGGATATGTTTGACTATTAGGCTATGTGAATTTTAGTCTCAAAGAATCTCAAGCAGAGAAAGCCCAGTCCAGTGGTGCTGACCCTGACACCAGAGAAGAAAAGACAGGTTCCCTAGGTTCTGGACAGCCTGGACTTCTGAACAAAAGATGTTTGTGTTGTTGTTATTGTTGTTGTTGTTGCTGTTGTTGTATTTTTAGATATTCAAGCCCTAAGGACTCTGTCAAAAGAAAGAAGAATTGAAGTCAGAGTCTCACTATTTAACCCTCGCTTCCCAAAAGTCTCATTTTTTTATTGAGTTACATATGTATCACATTTTATTATCCTTTCTTCTGTCTAGGGGTGTTTGGTTTAGATTCTTTCAATTTCCTGGCTGTTGTAAATATAGAGCAGTCATGTATCTGTGCATGTCATTAGGTATGTATATGCCCAGGAATGGAATAGCTGGGTCATATAGTAGGGTTTTTGTTTTTTGAGGATTTTCCATACCTATTTCCAGAGTGTCTCCATCACAAGTTAGTAAGCATTCCTCTTTGACTGTGGCTTCCCTGGCATTGGTTGTCAGTCATTCTGTCTTAGCCGCTCTGCCTGGAGTGAGATGGAATGTCAGTTGTCTTAGTTTGCACCTCACTCACTATCTGCTAAGTGTGATGAACACTCTTTGAGGTATTTCTTAGCCACTTTTATTTATTATTCAAAACTTCAGAGCCCGTTATTAAGTTGGGTCATTTATATCCTTGATTCTTGTTTGTTGTTGTTTTGGTTTGTTTTTTTGTTTGTTTTTGAGTTTTGTATATTCTGTATGTTAATTGTCTGTCAGATTTATAGCTTGAAAAGAGTTTCTCCCATTCTGTGGGTTTCTCCATTGCTCACTTGATTGTTTTCTTATTTGTATGGAAGCCTTTTTTATGAAGTCCTACTTCTCAGTTGTTCACTGATTTTTTTTGGCAAATGGAATCTTATCAGAAAGTTATTTTCTACACTTCTGCATTAGTGAGGATTCCCATTGCTGTGAGGAGACACCATGCCAAAGGCAACTCTTATAAAGGGAAACATTTTATTGGGACTGGCCTACAGGTTCAGTCCATCATCATCATGGCAGGAAGCATGATACCGTCCAGGCAGGTATGGTGCAGGAGAAGAAGCTGAGAGTTCTGTATCTTGTTCCAAAGGCAGACAGAAGCCTGGCATCTTCAGGCAGCTAGAAGGAAGGTCTCTCAAAGCCTACCTCCACAGTAATACACTTCCTCCAACAAGGCCACACCTCTGCCACTCCACAGGCCAAGCATATTCAAACCACCACATATCCTGTATTTTATAGTGTACTTCCTGTTTTCTTGTAGTAGATTTAGTATTTCAGGTTTTAAATAGAGATCTTTGATCCACCTGGGTTTAATTTTTGTGCTGGATGATAAGGTTATAATTTCACTCTTCTGTATGTGGACATCCCATTTTCCTCAGCACTTTTATTACAGAAGCTGTTCTTTTATCAGTGCTTATTGTTTGCCTGTCAAATATCAGGTGGCTGTCATACACCCAATTACTACTGCTGCTGCTCCTACTCCTATTACTACTAATAATAATAATAATAATATGAGAAGAGGCTATCAACTTGATATGGTGACATGGCAGAAGCTGCAGGGAAGGAAAGGGAGGTCATTTTATTTAAAAACATTTTAAAAAGAAGCAAGCAGAAAGCAACAAAAATACTGATGTTAGAAGGAGGAAGAAAGAGGAAAGGGAGGACGGAAAGAAAAGGGGAGGGGGAAGAACTACCTAAGTGCTGGAGAGCTGGCTTAATAGTTAAGAGTTGTTGCTAATTTTGCAGAGGATGGAAGTTTGATTCCCAGCACCCACATGGGGTGGATCAAAACTGCCTGTAACTCCCAGCTCTAGGGGATTTGACTCCCTTATCTGGATTCTAAGGATATTTAATGTGCATGTGTGCATATTTGTGTATACACAGCACACACATAGATAAAAATTTAAAAGCATCCAACTCTCTCTCTCTGTCTCTGTGTGTGTGTGTGTGTGCACAGTCTCACTAAGAAGGCTAGTCTCTGGTTTTTTGTTTTGGTTTGGTTTGGTTGGTTTTTCAAGACAGGGTTTCTCTGTGTAGCCCTGGCTGTCCTATAACACTCTGTAGACCAGGCTGGCCTAGAACTCAAGGAACTGCCTGCCTCTACCTCCCAAGTTCTGTGATTAAAGGCATGTACCACCATGCCTGCCTAGTCTCAGTTTTTCAATTATCTTGTCTCAGCCTGAGTGTTAGGGTTACAGGTGTGATCTACCATGCCTGTCATAAATCCACCAGTCCTTACATGAAGCAGATGCATCTTGCATCTTGAAACATGTTGAAACATTACTTCCTTCTCAACATACACATAAAATTTACAAAGAAAGCTTTGCAATAATTACTGCAACAGAAACTTTAGAAGCACTTAAAAACAGATGATGTATAGCTCAGTAGTAATTGAAGTTTTTCCTCATGCATCAGAGTGGTAGCAGAGGTGACACCCACTTAGAAATTTATATTTCTTATCACCATTTACTGATGTCATCATTCCAGTAGAGCATATAACAAAGGTCTACTAAGGAGTAAAACTAAAAAGGAGAACAGTAGATGGTTTGTTGCAGGATAAAATACAGCTTTATTGACTCAAAAATACTACCAGGATTGGTGATGACATGCCAGGATGACTGTTTATTGTTACTGCTGCTGCCTAACATTGATATGCTGGATTAGAGAAAGTGAGAAACAACATGTGGGAGAAAGGAGGTAAGACTACCACTGTTAGGGGAGTTTGGATGTTGAACCAAGCACCTTACAGACACCAGGCACATGTTCCCCTTCCGTGTTCCCCCAGTTCTGCTGAAAAGTCCAAAAATTTTATAGAAAACCTACCAACAGTATCACAGTAGGAAATTAATATAGAAATCAGTAGGTTTCATATACATGAGTGCATGCTCATGCTAACATTTGCTGCATAAAAACTACCTCAAAACTCAGTGATTTGAAGCAACAATGTATTGTTACTTCTCAATAAATGTTTAGATCAGCTGAAGGATTCTTCCGGATCTGATTAGAACTCAGGCATCTCAAGTCAGGTGTGAGTCAAAGATTAAGTCATTTTGGTTGATCTCTCAGAAGATTAACTGTTCTCTGCCCTTTAGGTAAATCCCAGAACAGTTGCTTGAACTTGAAGGAGTCTGAAGAGAAGAAAACAGGGTTACCCTGAAACCTAGGCTCTGAACTGGCACATTTTCTCTTTGTTCACCATAACAAATCATAAGGCTAGCACAAATTCACAAATTCAAGGGGATGCATGGCTCTGAAAAGCTACATGGAAACCAGAAGACTGGAAAGTTTTAACAGTTTTAATCATCTCTCAGAAGAACAGCTAATAAATTATAATGGGGGAAAAGTTACTTAGTAAAAAGGTTTACCATCTAGAACTCAGTTTTATTAGAATTGACAATGTTTACATGTGCATGCACACACATATACATGTATGGATGGTTATGAAGAAGTGTTTTCTAAATTAAAGTTTGCTTGTAGAGGATGCACTGTACAGTTTCAGATTCGATCCATGTGTCCTTCATGTCACCTATTGCTCTAGTCAAAACTCAGTGGTCGTCATCACTCCAGAAGGTACTTCCATGCCACCTTTCAGTCAAGCACAGGAGAATCATTGCTTCAATTTGTATTACCATAATTTAGTTTTACTTCAAATAACAAAAATATTCAAATACAAACATTCAGTTTCAACTTTTGATGTAGTACAGTAACAAGTTAAATTAGCTTCTGACAGCAATTAAATACTCTGTATACTTCTGATCTAAAATAAAGCTGCCCGTCATGTATTCTTCTGCCTAATTGGGACTCATAAATATTAGTGGACTATTATTTAATCCCTACAGTTGCCAACATAAGTCATTAACTGTGATTACTGTGTGTTTCATTTCTTTCAACTTTAGTTCTCCATTTAAAAGTGGTTTATCAATGGCAAGTCGGCTTTGTAAGGCTGCAATGTTAAGTCGATTTAATCTACTTGCCAAGGAAGCTAAAACAGATGATTTACTTGAAGCTCGGACATACCATGCAGCTAAGGTGAGGTGATCATAAAAGTACAGATAAATACAGTCATGTTGTAAATATATGGAGACAGCAAACATTTATTAAACAGCCCTGAATATAACATATTACAGTACTTACTTTGCTTAACACCCTTTTCTTATCCTCAGAGAAACAAATGTAATAAATCTTTTTTTTCTCTGCATGGCATTATTAACTATAGAATGTTATGTCTTACAATAATACGTTGCCTAAGATGTTTAATTCCAGACCCTAATTTAGATATGATATAGCAGATACTATAGATTTTTTTCTTTCTAAACAGATTTTTGGGGACGGGAGGATTAGATTGCTTGCACATTCAAGGCAGGCACTGTAGCACTGAGCTAAAGTCACAGTACATACTGAATTTTATTTATTAAACTCTCATTTGGTATGGCTTATCATGTATATACTTCCATGTTATCATTAGTATTCCTGATTTTAATAATATAGTGTTATATTAAAGTCTCTTAATTTTGCCAGCACTGGAATAATCAATCAATACTTCCAAGCTGTAAAGCATCATTATCTACAGGCCTGTATATATACTCCCACTGATAGCTATATCAACCACAAGCCTATGTAGATGTTCCCACATACACTTACATCAATCACAATCCTATGTACACATGCCACAGATAGTTAAATCAACTACAATCCTGTGTACACATACCCACTTGGAGGTACAGCAACTGCAAGCCTGTGTACATATTCCCATACACAGTTACAGAAGCTACAAGCCTTTGTACACACACCACATAGAACCAAGTGTGAGCTTCTCTCCATCATTGCTGTTTTGAGTGATGTAAAGAGGCTATAGGTCTTTTTGTAAAAACAGTATGAAAAATAAACAAAATAGTCAAAAGCACTCTTTCATAACTCTGGAAATTAATTAAAGGTAGGAAAATTCAAATATCAAAATTATATTTTTTGAAAAAGTGCTAGGACTTTAACAAGTTTATACGCAGGCCCAAGATGGCGTTGTCCACGGGCTCGGGCTGCGGGTGATGGTCTGCAGGCAGGAGCTGCCTTGCGCCTGGCACACCCTGCACAGCTCCGTGGTCTGTGCCAAGAACCAGGCAGCATAACAAGGGAGACAAGCCTGTGAGCTATGAGGAGGCACATGCCCCGCACTACATCGCACACCGAAAGGGCTGGCTGTCACTGCATACAGGTAACCTGGATGGAGAAGATCATGCTGCAGAGAGAACCCAGGAGGATGTTTGTCTTCGAAAGTTTATGGTGGGCACCTTTCCAGGCTGCCTGGCTGACCAGATTATTCTGAAGCGCAGGGCCAACCACGTGGACATCTGTGCCCTGGTCCTCGGAAAGCTGCCAGCACACAAATTCTACTTTCTCGTGGGCTACAGTGAGACTCTGTTGTCACACTTTTACAAGTGTCCTGTGAGACTCCACCTTCAAACTGTGCCCTCCAAGGTCGTGTACAGTACATATAAAGGGTGTTCTTTCTTTCGTCAAGCTGTAACCTGCAAAGGCCCACAGAAGTGAAGTCGATCAAATGCCTGCTCCCAGTGGGTGGAGGCGTGGACTCCAAGCTGCTGTTGAATAAAACCCTGATAATGTTTTGTCAAAAAAGGAAGGAAGGAAGGAAGGAAGGAAGGAAGGAAGGAAGGAAGGAAGGAAGGAAGGAAGAAAGAGAGAGAATGAGTTTGAATGGTTTGAATCGTAGGGAGTATAGTTAGCAGAATTCAGACTCCACTACAGTCAGATTTTACTGCCAGAGGCAATATGCTTGATACAGGACAAAGGATAACATTCGTAGAATTTTTTTTTTCTTTTTTCAGACTAAGGTGCCAAATTCAGTAGGAAATAAATAGGAAAAGCTGGTAAATCTGGCTCAAATTGGAGTCCTTGTTGCAGGCAAGTGGTAAATCTATTTACCAAGATGATATGGGGAAACAAAAGAACTGAAATCAACTTGAAACTCTCTGTTCTCTGGCTGATAGGAAAACTAGAGTCATGTACAAGATGAGCTCAAGAAGAACAGTTCAGTGAACAAAAGCCAAAGGATACTTAAGATACAGATGCAATATTAAATATACCCACTTCCACATGCAAGTGTGTCAGAAGAAGACAGGAGCCCCATGAGTCTTGTGTTTGAGTGCAGTGTCTGCTGTTAATACTATTTATCTCTTAAGTTATATAGGTACAAGGTAACCACTGGGATGCTAGGCCTACTGTAAAAATAAAAGGGAAAAATGAGAATGAGAGCATAGCAGCTCAACACTGGTGAAGACATGCCAGTGAAAGCAGAACTGTAAATTAGCAACATAAACATCAGGTAATGTTCTAACCACTGTGGCATTAAAATATCAACAGGAGAATGAAATGTGGGAAGTTGTCATATATTTGGAAATTTTTTTACTTCATAAGAACTAACTTCTAGAAAAACTAAGAAACATCATAGAGTGAGTTAAAAAGCACAATATTGAAATTAATGGGTATTTAAAGTATGGCAATTGTGTAGCTTTAAATGCTTATATTACAGAATAATACTAAAATTAATTATTTAAGCTTCCAATTCAAGAAACTGATTAAAAGCTGGGGCATAAACATAAATAAAATGGAATAAACAATATGTACTTGAGTGGAAATCAATGAAATGTGAAACAAAAATAAATTAAAAAACGAAATCTAAAGTTGGTTGAAAAACACTGAGTTGTTTGCTGGTGGAGGGAGGGCCTTGCTTTCATAAGATGGCTGCTATTAAGAAACACGGGCTGCAGTGTACAGCCCAGGCTAGCCCAACTCAGCAGTCTTCCTTCTCACACTTCTCATGTGCTAGAATGACTATACTTCTCAAGACAGCAGTGATTAATTCTTTTTCTTTTCATTAATCCTTTTTTTTTTCATGTAAGATTTCCATGTAGCATGTTTTATAGCATGTTAAACCAACTAGAACTTCTCTCAAACATTGCCACTGTTCATCAAGTGAATTTAAGTTATGTTCTAAATTCTCTGTTGTCATTTCAACAATGTCCGTAGCCTCTACCAGGAATAGATACCATTTCAAGCATGTGAGAAGAGAGTAAGCTACACACAAAGTCCTTGTCTAAAAATAAAACTGTACACCTTGTCAGTAGACCACACTGTAAACAGATGTGCTCTCATCCAGACTTTAGTGTTTCAGTCATAAATCACAAGAAAAAAATTTAGTATGATCTTTTGATGGCTATAAAGATCTCTGGGTAGTAAATGAATATTGTCGTTGGTTGATAGCTAGTATCTACATCATCCCTTAACAAAACAGTCAAGGCATTCTTTAAAACTTTAAGCCAGGCATGGACTTAAAGTGCTCTGAGCCAGAGCTCGGCGATTTGCTTCAGCTTCTTCACCAGCACTTGTGCTGCTTCACTTCACACTTTGATGGAGTCAGGCTCTTTCTCTAAACCTCATGAATAACTGTAGCTCAGAAGATGGACACACTAGCTGCTATTGATAGTTTGGATGGATGAGGCCTCATGCGTTATATTGAGACTGAAAATGGTACAGCCACTTTTGGAAAACAATTTGGCTTTTCCTTTGCCCTCTGCCCTTCGAAACTAAACATAGTTGCCATGTGACTCAGCAATACCACTGGCATTTGTAGGAAACAAGACTTAATGAATGTTTATGACAGCATTTTCCTAATAGTAAAAACTTGAAGTATGCACGTTCTTAAGCTGGCAAGTGGACAGCTATGGTCGATTCTTACAGTGGTGTTAACTGACAGTGAAAACCAAGCCTGACACATGGAATAGCATGAACTGGAAAATACTGCGCTAGCCTGTCATGGCAGAGTGCTCACTCATTAATCTCTTATGTGAAACTTCCAGGAAACTAACTCTAGAAACAAAAAAATGTGAAGTTGCCTGGGGCTAGAGCCAAAGGTAGAGGTAGAGACTGATTGCAAGCCTGTAAGAGACAGAATCCAAGATTTAGAGGTAGTGAAGTTAGATTACCGCTGGACTTGGTTAATTAGCACATCCTAAAACGTTAACAGAGATCGCAGTGGGAAAGTTTTACAGTTAACCGCACTTTAGTAAAGGCAGCTTTGTGAAGGTATGTATGTTCATTTATAAAAAATAAGAACACGTGAAAATAGCAGTGGTAGTTATCTATAGTTTGTTATAGATGATACTTTTGTATGTTTCTTTCCATTTTTATGTCATGAATTTATTTAATCTTAATTATAATGTTAAATAACAAGCACAATTGCCTGCTTAGGCATATTTGGAAAGAATTGTTTTAAATTAGCATAGGAGTTCAGAGATTTTTCATTAGTTTTTTTTTTTTTTTAATTTAAAGTTGAACAGTATGGGGTTATTTACTTTGCAGGCCAAGTTGATGCAATTAACTTCCTGTGTCTCTGTCTCTCTCTCTAGTGTATGTCTGGACCCTATCAAGAAGCTAAGGCGTTACTGAAGGCCTACTTGCAGCAGCATGGCTATGGCTCCTGGATTGTGAAGTCTCCCTGTATAGAGCAATTTAGTATGTGAATTAGACAACATGTTGGCATATTAAAAATCTTTTATTTTTAGTGTATTTGACTGGTAAAAATGTTTTAAAATATAGAGACTTTAGCCCTCACAGTGGAAGTTTGGTAACAGCAATGCCCAGATGTTGTTAAAAATGTGTAAATACCCATGACACCTTGCACTGAGACAATACACTTTTTTACCTTTTATAAAAGAATTGCCTAATTAAACATGTAGACATTTTCCATTAGTTTTGTAGACATAAAGCTATTACAACTCTCAAGTAGTTTTAAGAAGCCATTGACCTTTTAAAGGGTTTAAAAGATAATTCATATATCTTGGTCTGTACTTTAAATTTATCCATACAGATGTAATATCCAACATTGTATACAATATCCCACTATAGGTTTTTATAACTGAAAGCAAGAGTCAAGAATAAAAATAATACTAACTTAACTGATTTAGCAGGCATTTGGGTGTATGATCAGTGCCACTGACCCTGCTTGGTGATAGAAAACCAATCATTAGAATATCACTCGTGGCTCAGGATTTCATGAGTAAACACATACAAATAGCTAAAAGCCCTAATCACATTAGGAAAAAAATCTGGTAAATGATTATGATAATTAATATTCTTTAAAAAGACTTCCCTTTTTAAGTGGCCTATAGGATTTATAACACATGTAATTTACTTCTTTGTAATTAGAGTAGTAGAGATTTTTGATTTATAGGGAAATAAAGCATTCTTGAGCATCATAGATCTTTGTTTAGACAATAGTTAGAGGGAAAGGACAGCTTAATCACGTCGTCGGTTTACTTTATATTTTTCAGCTAGCTTTATCAAGCATCGTTGGTTCTTAAGTCTGTTCCTTTATCTCACTTAAATCTCTACTAAATTTCTAAGTCCTCCTCACCCTACACAGGCTGTTATCTCAGCTCTAAATATGTGCTGAAACGATTCTGTAAAGACACATGTCTCTGGGTGGTCTAGAGTCTACTTACTAGGTTGAACCATGGGAATTTGCATTTTTTATATGATAGAAATGATTAAAATATGAGCAGTTTCTTATGGATCAATGTAAATATATTAGCAAATTACATCTCAGTTGGTTGTATGATACTTTTTATTTCTCTAGTTAACATTTTCTTGTAAATATTTTTAATTGCTTTTTCTTATAAGCTGCTTTTTTTAATGGAAAACTTCAACCTATTTTTTTTTTATTTTGCTACTTAATAGTAAAATTGCCTTTGAAAACTCGAAATGCTTCACCTTTTCTTGGCCACTCACATTTGTAACATCTGGGAAAGTAGATAATTAGTCTCTGAAATCTCCCTAGTCAAGGATCCAAGAGCTGTCCTACGATGAGAATCAGTAGAATTATGATCTCTTTTCTCAAGTTTGTAGTTTTGAGGGGAAAATAAGTCAAATACAACCCAGTTGCTTTATGGACAGAATTCATTTTTTAAGTTAAAGATTTTATTTTCAGTTATTTGGCGGGATCAGGGAGCATGCGCACATAAATTGCAGATACCCATAGAGTCAAGGAGAGGGTGTCAGATCCCCTGGAGCTGGACTTACAAGTGATTGTGAGCTAGCTGCCTGATATGGGTCTCAGGATCAAATCCCTGCCTTCTGCAAGAACAGTATATACTTTTAACTGCTGAGCCATTTCATCAGTCCTCAAGAGAACTTTTTATCCAGAACCTAGTCACTGAGTGTGTCCAGATACTGTTTCTACCTGTAGAAGTTTTGGTTTAGAAAATGGAGTCTAGGTATGGTTAAGATCCCTGGGAGACTATGAGGACTGAGAAGAAGGCAATAGTTATAAGGCAGTGAGCCAACCGAGTGGGGAGGAATAGACCTGAAGGCAGCATGGACCCACCACTGACTGTGACTACTGTAAGGAATTTAATCTTCTAGCTCAAGTTCTTCTTTATTTTATTTGCAATCCATTTGTTGCCCCCATCCCAGTCTGCCTTCCCACGGTTCCTCTTCACATTCCTCCTCCCACTGTTTCCAAGAGGATGCCTTACACACACTATGCCTCCCCACTCCCTGAAGCTTCAAGTCTCTCAAGAGTTAGGCACATCTTCTCCCACTGAGGCCAGACCAGGCAGTCCTCTGTTGTATGTGTCGGGGGCCTCAGACCAGCTACTGTAGCTGCCTGGCTCAGTGTCTGAGAGATCTCAGGGATCCACGTTAGTTGAGTTTTCCTATGGGGTCACCCTTCTCCTCAGCTTCTTCCAGCCTTTCCCTAATTCAACTACAGGGGTCCGCAACTTCAGTCCAATGGTTGGGTGTAAGTATCTGACTCTTTTTCAGCTGCTTATTGGGCCTCTCAGAGGACTGCCATGCTAGGCTCTTGTCTGTAAGTACATCATAGCATCAGTAATAGTATTAGCCCTTGGAGCCTCCCCTTGAGCTGGATCCCAATTTGGGCCTATCACTGGATATCACCTTTCCCTCAGTCTATTCTCCATTTTTGTCCCTGCAGTTGTTTTAGACAGGAACAGTTCTGGGTCAGAAATGCCCTGTCTTTCTACTGGCCGCGGACTCCATGAGTTCCCTCTTCCCCACTGTTGGGTATTTCATCTAAGGTCCATCCCTTTGAGTCCTAAGAGTCTCTCACCTTCCAGGTCTCTGGTACTTTCTAGAGGGTCCCCTGGCCTCCACCCACACCCTAAGGTTGCATATTTCCATTCATTCTGCTGGCCCTCAGAGCTTCTCTCATGTCTCCCCACCCCATACCTGATCGTGCTCCCCTTTTCCCTCCCCCCTCCCGCACAAATCCCCTCCTCCCTCTGCCTCCCGTGATTAATAATTATTTTCTTCCCCCTAATAAGTGGGCAATTGAAGCATCCTCAGTTGACCTTTCTGCTTGTTAAAGTTCTTAGATTCTGTGGGTTATATCCTAGGTATTCTGTACTTCTTGGATAATATCCACTTATTAGTGAGTACATACCATCTATGTCTTTTGGAGTCTGGGTTACCTCACATAGGATGGTATTTTCTACTTCCATCCATTTGCCTGCAAAATTCATGATGTCCTTGTCTTTAATACTGAATAGTATTTCATTGTGTAAATGTACCACAATTTCTGTATCCAGTCTTCCATTGTGGAACATCTGTGTTGTTTTCATGTTCTGGCTATCACAGATAAGGATGCTGTGAGCATATTGGAGCACTTGTTTCTCTGGTATGGTGGGGCATTTTTTGGGTATATGCCCAAAAGTGGTACAGCTTTGTCTTCAAGTAGGTCTTCCAATTTTCTGAGGAACCACCAGATTGATTTCCAAAGTGGTTGTACCAATTTGCAGTCCCACCAGCAATGGAGGAATGTTTCTCTTCTATGCATCCTTGCCAGCATGTGCTGTCACCTGAGTCTTTGATCTTAGCCATTCTCATTTGTGTAATGTGGAATCTCAGGGTTATTTTGATTTGCATTTTTCCTGATCACTAAGGACTTTGAACATTTCTTTAAGTGCTTCACAGCCATTCAAGATTCTTCTGTTGTGAATTCTCTGTTTAGCTCTGTAGCCTGTTTTTTTTAATTGGGTTATTTGGGTTTTTGTAGGTTAGCTTCTTGAGTTCTTTATATATTTTGGTTATTAGCTTTCTATTGGATGTGGAATTAATGAAGATTTTTTTTCACATTCTGTAGGTTGCCGATTTGTCCTATTGACTATGTCCTTTGCCTTACAGAAGCTTTTCAGTTTCATGAGTTCCCATTTCTCAATTCTTGATCTTAGAGCCTGAGCCATTGGTCTTCTGTTTAGGAAGTTTCCCTTTGTGCCAATGAGTTCAAGGCTCTTTTTCACGTACTCTTCTATTAGATTGAGTGTATCTGATTTTATGTTGAGGTCCTTGATCCACTTGGACTTGAGCTTTGTGCAAGGTGACAAATATGAGTCTTTTTTCATTTTTCTACATACAGACTACTAGTTAGACAAGCACAATTTATTGAAGACACTTTCTTTTTTCTATTGTATGTTTTTGGATTCTTTGTCAAAGATCAAGTGTTCATAAGAGTGTGGGCTTATTTCTGGGTCTTTGATTCTGTTCCATTGATTGACCGGTATGTACCAATACCATGCAGTTTTTTATCACTATTGCTCTGTAGTACAGCTTGAAGTCAGGGATGGTGGTTCCCCCAGAAGTTCTTTTATTGTTAAGAATTGTTTCTGCTGTCCTGGGATTTTGTTTTCCCATATGAACTTGATGATTGCTCTTTGAATGTCTGTGAAGAACCTTAAAGGGGATTACATTGAATCTATAGGTTGCTTTTAGTAGGATGGACATTTTTACTATGTTAATCCTATCAATGCATGAATGTGAGAGATCTTTTCATCTTCTCAGGTCTTCGATTTCTTTCTTCAGGGACTTGAAGTTCTTGTCATACAGATCTTTCACTTGTTGATTTGAGTTACACCAAGATAGTTTATTTTATTTGTAACTATTGCGATGGGTGTTGTTTCCCTATTTTCTTTCTCAACCCCATTTATCTGTTGTGTATAGGAAGGCTACTGATTTGTTTGAGTTAATTTTATATCCAGCCACTTTGCTGAAGTTGTTTATCAGGGTTAGGAGTTCTCTGGTGGAATTTTGGGGGTCACTTATGTATACTATCATATCATCTGCAAATAGTGATATTATGACTTCTTCCTTTCCAATTTATATCTCTTTGATCTCCTTTTGTTGTCTAATTGTTCTAGCTAGAACTTAAAGTACTATTTTGAATAGATATTGAGAGAGTGGGCAGCCATGTCTAGTTCCTGATTTTAGTTTGATTGCTTCAAGTTTCTCTTCATTTAGTTTGCTATATATTGCTTTTATTATATTTAGATAAGCACCTTGAATTTCTAATCTCTCCAACACTTTTAACGTGAAGGGTGTTCTATTTTGTCTTCACTAAAGCCATCTGGCCCTGGGCTTTTTTTTTTTTTTTTTTTTTTTTTTTTTTTTTTTTTTTTTTTGGTTGAGAGGTATTTAATGACTTCTATTTCCTTAGGGAATATGGTACTGTTTAGATAGTTTACCTGCTCTTGATTTAACCTAAGCACATGGTGTCTGTCTAAAAAAATCATACATTTTATCTGGATTTTCCAGGTTTGTTGAGTAAAGACTTTTGAGGTAAGATCAGATGTTTTTTGTTTGTTTTTTAATTTCCTCACTTTCTGTTTTTCTGTCTCCCTTTTCATTTCTGATTTGTTAATTTGGATACTGTCTCTATGTCCTTTAGTTAGTTTGGCTAAGGGTTTATCTATCTTGTTGATTTTCTTAAAGAACCAGCTTTTGTTTTTGTTGATTCTTTGTATCATTCTCTTTGTTTCTAATTGGTTGATTTCTGTCCTGAGTGTGATTATTTCCTGCTGACTACTCCTCTTGGGTGTGTTTGCTTCTGTTTGTTCTAGGGCTTTCAGATGTACTGTTACATTACTAGTGTAGGATCTCTCCATTTTCTTTATGAGGGCACTTAGTGCTATGAATTTTCGTCTTAGCACTGCTTTCATTTTGTTCCATGTTTGGATATGTTGTGTCTTCTATTTTGTTCATTGAATTCTAGAAAGTCTTTAATTCCTTCCTTCATTTCTTCCCTGACCAGTTATCTTTGAGTAGAGAGCTGTTCAGTTTCCATGGGTGTGTGATATTTCTGTGTTTTTTGTTGTTATTGAAGTTCAGCCTTAGTCCATGGTGATTTGATAGGATTCATGGGATTATTTCAGTCTTCTTGTATCTATTCAGGCCTGTTTTGTTACTGATTATGTGGTCCATTTTGGAGAAGGTACCATGAGGTGCTGAGAAGGTATATTCTTTTGTTTTAGGGTGAAATGTTCTGTATATATCTGTTAAATTCATTTGGTTCATAACTTCTGTTAGTTTCACTGTGTCTCTGTTTAGATTCTGTTTCAATGACCTGTTCATTGGTGAGAGTAGGCTGTTGAAGTCTCCCACTATTATTGTGTGGGGTTCAATGTGTGCTTTGAGCTTTAGTAAAGTTTCTTTTAAGAATGTGGGTACCCTTGCATTTGGGGCATAGATGTTCAGAATTGAGACATCACCTTGGTGGATGTTTCCATTGATGAGTATGAAGCATCCTTCATTTTTTTTGGTTAACTTTTGGTTGAAAGTCTCTTTTATTGTATATTAGAATGGCAACTCCCACTTGTTTCTTGGGACCATTTGCTTGGAAAACCTTTTTCCGCCTCTTACTCTGAGGTAGTGCCTGTCTTTGTCGTTGAAGTGTGTTTCTTGTATGTAGCAAAATGCTGGATCCTGCTTGCATATCCAGTCTGTTAGCTTATGTCTTTTTATTGGTGAATTGAGTTCATTGATGTTGAGAGACATTAAAGACAGATTGTTAGTATTCTGTCTAAACTCCACCTCCACAGTTACCTGGCAATAGCCAGGTAGGCCTGGCTAACTGTAAAAGGGCTTGCTTGCCCCCTCCTCTCTTTCTTGATCTCTTGATCTCTTGCCTCTAGCTTCTCTCTGTCTCCTCACTTCTCTCCCTTCTTTTCCCCCTCTCTCCATGTGGTCATGGCTGGCCTCTACTTCTCTGTTTCTCTACTTATCTTCTTTCTCTCTCTTCTCTCTCTTTTTCCATTTTCTTCTTCTACTTCTCCCCCCACCCCTTTGCCCTATCTCCCCTCCCTTGGAATCCTTTGGTCTGGTGTGTGGTCTGTTCTAAGCTGTGCGCGGACGTCTAACACAGATGATTGATAATTCCTGTTATGTTTGTTGTTGGAGGTGGTATTATGTGTATGTGGTTCTCTTCTTTTGTTTTGTTGTGAGATGACTCATTTCTTGTTTTTTTTTCTCCCTTCTGTGTAGATACGCTCCTTGTGTTGGAGTTTTCCTTCTAGAATTCTCTGTAGGTCTGGATTAGTATATATATATATATATATAGATAGATAGATAGATAGATAGATAGATATAGATATAGATATAGATATAGATATAGATATAGATATAGATATAGATATATATATATATATATATATATATATATATATATATATATATTTGGTTTTGTCATGGGATATTTTGGTTTCTCCATTTATGATGAGTGAGAGTTTTCTGGGTTTAGTAGTCTGGGCTGGCATTTGTGTTTTCTTAGGGTCTGCATGACATCTGTCCAGGATCTTTAGAGTCTCTGTTGAGAAGTCTGGTGTAAATCTGATAGGTCTGCCTTTATCCTTGGCCTTTTAGCCTTACAGCTTTTAATATTCTTTCTTTGTTCTGTGCACTTAGTGTTTTGATTATATGTGATGGGAGGATTTTCTTTTCTAGGTCAATCTAATTGGTGTTCTGTAGGCTCATTGTACATTTATGGCCATATCTGTCTTTAGGTTGGGGAAGTTTTCTTTAATAATTTTGTTAAAGATTTTTTCTGGCCCTTTGATCTGGGAATCTTCACTCTCTTCTCTTTATTATTCTTAGGTTTGGCCTTTTCATTGTGTTGGATTTCTTGGATATTTTGGGTTAGGAGTTTCTGATGCTTTGTATCTTCTATGGTATCTTCTACACTTGAGATTCTCTCTTGTATTCTGCCAGTGATGTTTACATCTATAGTTCCTGACCTCTTTCTTAGGCTTTCCATTCCCAGGGTTACCTCTATTTGCGATTTCTTCATTGTTTCTATTTCCATTTTTAGATCGTGGACTGCTTTGTTCAGTTTCTTCACCTGTTTGATTGTTATTTATATCCACCGTAAAAGTCTCCATTATTTTCATGAGATGGGATTTTAGGTCAGCATCATGCTTTTCAGGTGTGTTGGGGTATCCAGGGCTTGCTGTGGTGGGAGAACTGGGTTCTGGTGGTGTCAAAGTATATTGGCTTCTGTTGGTTATGATCTTGCACTTGCCTCTCACCATATTGTTATCTCTGGGGTTAACTGGCCTAGGTGTCTCTGTCTGGAGCTTTGCCTCCTGTGTCCCTCGGCTGCAGCAGATCTCCTAGGAGCTCTGTGATACTGGCTGCAGTAGATTTCCTTGGAGACCTGTAAACTTTCGGTGTTGAGAGTGAGGGGCAGTCAAACTGATCTGCCCCAGCACAGGTGCAGACTGGAAGGGAAATGGAGTTCACACCAGCACTCCAATTTTTATTTTATAACTGGCATTAAATCAGTTTCCCTTATGTGTAAATTCATTTATCAAATATGCTTTTCTTCTTAGCCTATTTCCCCTAATGTCATTCTACCATTCTGACACACCTAATTACTAACTGACACTGAATTACTGTTAATTCTCCAAAACTATCAGTTTAAACTTTGACTATTTCTGCTTACTCTTTTTACTCATAGATTTATTCATAATGTGACCAATCACGGAGTTTTCTTCATGATCTGTCCACTCCAACTTCTCCTAAACTATTTTATCAAATACCTCCTTTATTTTTAATTACATTACTTATCTTTGCTTCAACCAACAACTTTATTGGCTGGGAAGGCAGGCATAGGTATTATATCATTTTTTTTATCAGCAAATAGTACAGCCCTCTAAGCAGTACTGTATAATCACATTGGAGACATTAGATTCATTTTAGCTATAACATGATTCTTTGTATACATCAACTCCTAAGAACTTCAACAGATGTGTTTTTCTCACAACATCAACTTAATTCCTTTCCTAGAAAATGAGCACAATTTACCCTCCACCTCTGACTCCCATCAACCACAGAGCCCCTTACCCCATCTCAGTCCTCCTCCCATTCAAGTCCTGTAGTTGTTGCCGCAGTCTTCTTAATACTCTGATTTTACTCACTTAAAATAATAGGACTATTGTAATACTTATATCTTGGCTCATTAACCACACCACTCACAGCCATCTGTGCAATTACTAAAATGACAGTTAAAGTTTTTTTTTTTTAAACATTTCACACATCCAGCCAACTAGGCCTTATAACAGTAGCTAAATCAACCTTCTCTAGCTTTCCCTCACATCTGCACATACACAGTCTTCAAAGCTATACATTTTTAAGTGCTCAGAATTCATTGTTGAACACGACATCTGGGTCATCTAATAAAAGTCCTTCCTTTTACATCATCTTGTCTAATTATTAGTAGCCTTGCTTTAACTGGCTTACCTTCTTTACAGGATTTTTAATACACATCTAATACCAACACCTGAACCTTTGTCATATACTTCCAAATAAAATTGACTGAAAATTCAGTGTGATTTTATTAATTCTATAGACTTATGGAGTATTAACATCTTAAGATATCAAATCTTGGAATTAAGTAATCTTTAGAACCATCTAATTAGCTCTTAAAGTCTAGATATGTTCTTATTTTAACAGGCATATATTTATTACAATTATTCTCAAATATCTGGTGTTTGGTGTTCTGCTGTAAATAGTATTGTTTTAAAATACATTCTCTGAGATACTGACAAAGAAAAATACAATTGACCCCATATGATTAACCATATTACCAATAATCCTATTCAGCTCACCCATTAACCTAGATTCTTTCATGGCAGATCTTTTCTTTACACATCTGTGAGTAATAATTTAACATATTTCTTTCAATCCTTTCCTGCCTGTCTCCCATTCACCATACTCATTTAAACCCATGTTATACCATTGTGCAAAAATGGTGCTAAATCCAGCAAGGTGGTTACATACTTGTAACCCAGCACTAAAGAGCAAGGACAGGAAGAACATGAACATAAAGTCAGGCTAAGCTACATATTGACATACTGTCTTGCTAAACACATGGTCCCCTTGTGGAGATCATAGGACAACTTGCAGGAGTCAGTTCTCTCCTTCCACCACCAAGTCATCAGGCTTTGTAGCTATTGCCTTCACTGCTGAGCTGTCTTGCTGGCTGTTTTAAAGTTCTGAGAGCAGACCTAGCACAGTATATACTCATATTTAGAGTGCTCCTACTCCAGGTTTACAAGGCTAGATTGTTCTTCCTTCTAAGACAGTCTTCTTGATTTGTAGCACCTAACCTGGGGTAGTGTAAGAGTTTCTGATCTATTGGACCTGGATACCTTCCAGTCTTGGAGCATCATTAGTTTTTGAGGTTCTGGTGTTCCAGTGCACATTCTTTCTCTGAATGTTGTTCTCTGTTTAGAATTGTTGCCCAGTAAACAAAAATTAGATTTTATTCATACTTCCATAGCTCCTCTTATGGTTGCCTTCTATTACTGTGGCTCACACATTCTTCCAATGCTACTTTTGTAAACTGGAACTCTAACCTGTGTTTCTTTAAGTCATCAAAACTACAGTGCTTTCTGTGGGAGCTCAGCTGTGTCCATTTCTAGTCACATATCCTGCCTGTATTCAGAGTCTCATTTTCATGGATAGTCATAAGAGGCCACTCTGGTCCCATGCTCTATCAAGGCTGGGTGCAGAAGCCTCTGTTTGTGTACTTGGAGGCTCTGGATCACATTTAGGACTGGCGTATGTTTTTGTGGAATGAACTTGATCAGTATAAAACCATGACCTATCTCTGCTCTTCTTGCTTTAAGGTCTGCTCTAGCTACCTGTAGTTTCTGTTCTGTTCTGTTCTGTTCCTGTTGTAGTTGTTGCTTAGGGTTGGACTTGTGTAGCATGTGCTATTCCCCACTCAAATGTTCATTATTCTATTTAGAGTACTTTTAATTAAACATCAGATTATATAAATAGTTATATAAATGGTATTGTCATACCATGAAATCAAGACATACCATGTTCCAAGACATACACAGCTATTACTATTTTTATCCAATATATTATCAGTACAATTCCAGAGTCTTATATGGGGGTGTATTTCCTGGTGGTATTTCTGATACAGTTACTACATTTGAGTCCCAGCAGAAAACAGATGGTATTCCCAAGAAGAAGGAAGATTTAATAAAGGGATGATTTATAAAGTTTTGGTCAAGATACAAGGAGTCTGTAAAGGATAGCACAGGTACCCTAGAGCTGGCAACAACGAGTTCCACCACCTTAAAAGGAGATGTGGAAGGGAAGGTAAGATCCACAACCAAAATATACCCATAAACCACCTTGAGAGAAGGCAAGTTCGGTGGCCAAGAGATACAGCTAAAGGCAGGGAGCTCTTTCTCTGCATCTTTCTCTGCCATTGTCAGTGATTAAGGAAAGAAGATGATTTTTTATTTATCCAGGTGAGGCTTTTAAATGCAGACAGCAGTGCTAAATTATAGAGGGCATATTTTTCTGTGAGATGTACTATGACTTATTCCCTACAGACTCATGGGATAGAGTGTGGTCCCCAGTGTGATGGTGTGAAAGTGGTAGGTAAGGGTAGGGTTGGTGCACAGGAATTATATTATGGCCCAAGGATTGCCCCATAAATGAAAAAGTGCTGTTTCAGAAGGCTGGGTCAGATTGTGTGGGACGGGACTACTTCCTGCAAGAGTAGGTGATTATAAGCCACACGCACACGCACACACACATGCACACACACACACACATACACACACACACACACACACACACACACCCACCGTCTTCTTCACATACTCAAGCCACCTTGCCATAAGATCCTCACATAATCTTGAACACCCAAAACTGTGAGCTTAACTTCTTTGTAAAAAGTATCAAGACTCAGGAGTTTTGTTACAACACAAAGCAGACTATGACAAAGGGATTAAATTTTTTTTTGCTTAGTATACTGTTTAAGCTTAAAGGAAATGAAAATATATCCCAATAAGCTTTTCTTATATCAGAACTAAAGATCCAATCAACACTTAAAAGGAAAATGTAAGAAATGTGAGAAATCTTGTCTCATTTTACATACTTCTCCAGGGGAAAGTGACTCCTATAAACATCCTATAAACATACTAAACACCAGAGTTCACAGGAATAACTGAGAATCATTTTAGTGCTTACTCTGTGCTGTAAAAATGACAGATACCTCAGCTTATTTATATTCATCAACTCTTCTAAATACTTTTATTAATGAATCTACATACACATGATATTTAACAATTCAGTATAATAAATAATTTTAGATAAATAGTTTAAAACATTTTTGAGCCCTTGGGGCTTACAAAAAAAGAATCTTTAAAGATCCATATTTATCATCTGAAGACCAGTAGTTACAAAAGATAGTAAACAATACATCCAAAAATAAATATAAAGTTAAATATTTAAATAAATAGAAAGCCTGTGTGTGGTAAGTAGGAGGCACATAATTATTGAGCCATTACTGAGATGCTTTGACAGAAGGCTATCCATCTCCTCAGGAATTCCACCACAGTCACTGTCTCATCATCGAATTGGCACTGGAATGTGTTCTCAGAGCCCTAAGAAAGAATATAAAATTTTAGGTTAAGGTAGTTTACTTTACATATGATTATTCTTCACTGAAGTTTTTGGGCATTTATTTTAACACTGGTTAAAATATATTAAACATTCACATTTCTTGAATGATCAAAATTATTGTGTTATGTTTTATTATGATACCAAATGATAAAAGCATACAGAATAAAGCTTTCCAGAGTCGAGTAACAAATGAACATTTGAATGGAAACACTGAACACTTCTGTAGAATCCAATTGCTTGACCTCTTTTTCTCTGGTAAGTGTACATACCTATGCATCAATTTAGGCTTTAGGAATGAAGAAATGATACTTGTTATATGTTCTTTGCAAAATCTTAAGATTCTATTATTCTATTCTTTCCCCCAACTCAGAATGGGAACAGTGCAGAGTATGGGACTATCATCTACTGGGGGAAATTTGGAGAACTTTGTTATAAATAGATATACCTACCCTGATAATCAATGCAGACAAATCACAGTTTGTACGTGTATAAATATTATAAATTTGTTCTGTGGATTAGCTTTTTGGAAGCTAACCCTCTTTGCTAAAGGAGATATTTTAATTCTGTTTTTAGGTGACAAGCTGAGAAGGAAATATTTTGACAAATTTATGGGATGGCTTTTCCAAATCTGACTAATTCCTTGTAAGTCAAATGAGGCAGATTATTTCTTTTCAATAAATATTCCTTTTCAAATAAGCTGCTGTGGTCTTACATACCCTCTTTACATAGCTATTTCAATGTTCTAATGTCTTGAATTTTTAATTTTTTTTTAAAAATATGTGGCCCTTGAAACACACTTTTCTAGTCCTCATGTAGCTCTAAAGTTTGTACCATTCATTAGGGGTGAACTTTCTGATATTGGCCATAGATTTTACAGTACCCTTCTTTGCATAGATAAGGACTCAAACCTTTCAATATCTAGATGACTCATATCTCAGCCTACTTTAAAGACCTCAAATGGAAATAGTACACTGAAAATGTGACTTTGGTTTGGAGAGGACTAGCCTACACCCTCTTGGAGGCTTGCTGCTACTGCCTCACCAGAGTCCATGATTCTTGTGCATTTAAAAACGAAGCCCTGAAGTGGGCTCTCCCTGTCTTCCTCCTCTGTCCATTTTAATGGCTGCCATATTTGGAGACAGACTTCTCTGTTCTTCTACCAATACCAGCACAACTTCTCTGGAAAAACTTTTCAGATAATTTTTTTGTTGTTGTTGCTTGTTTCTTGTGGAATTCTACTCAGTGCTTTCTCTCACACCATGCCAGTGTGGGAGGGAGCAGTGTGTTCCTGCTCCCAGTCGCCTTGCAGGTGATGGTAGCTGGGAATTCTAGCATCATTCTGCAGTGGAAGGAGTCACTCGCACAGTGGCTTTAACCTTGGCTGACTAAATGCGGAATCCGACAAAGACCAGAAATGGCATGCCATTTAAAATGCATTTCTTCTCTATTTTATTTTCAGATTAGCAAATAAAGCAACACCTTACCTTTAGGTTTACAACAGTTAGTCTGATATTGCGGATGAAATTCTCAGCATCTTCCAATTGAAAGCTTTTGCTTTGAGTCAAATCCAGCACATTCTGCAGAGCTCCGAGTTCACTTTCTAGGCACTGAAGATCTTTCAATTCTGTGGCCTAGAAGAGTAATAGACTTAACCATCAGCTCAGTTCACCATATACCAAAGAGTCAGAAGCTAGTCTGCAGTTTCTCTAATCAAGGTAGTCAGCACGTAGCTTTTACCACTCCCTGTTCTCAGTGTAAGAGGGATTGAAGTAATTGACGTCATAAATCTATAAGAGCAAGAGCTCAAAACCCTAAGGTTCACATTAACTCTTAGGCCACGCTCGTGAGTTGTTCTGGCTTCATCAAGCTTTGTAGAAAGTCTGTGCTTCCCTGTCAGAATGCATAACAAGGTTCACATTCTACATTCTGATACATTCTGATGTTCTACATCCCAGAGTAGAGAATCACAGAATGGTAAGGGCCAGGGGTCCTCGGATGCCAACTGTTATAGACCCAAATCTTACAGATTAGGTTATCATGGCCCTGAATGATAAGTGTTAAGATATCCAGGAAGACACATTTAATATTTCTTAAATTTATACTTCTCTGCAATTACTAAAGATGAATTTTTTAAAAACCCATTTGTCAAGGCTAGAAAGATGGCTCTAAGGTAAAGGCACTTGCCACCAAACTTGATGACTTGAGTTCAGTTGCAGTGACCCACCCACACTGTGGAAAGAATGACTCAACTTTCATATTTTGTCCTCTGACCTCCACAATTACACCATGATACACATGCATCTCCATATATATACAGATTAAATAAATAAAATTGAAATCTATTTGTCCCAATGAAATAAAAAGTCCTAATATTTAGACAGAACACTTGGGAGAATTTTTCTGATACATGTCTGAAATAATGTTTAAATACATCATGCATATTTACATACATATACAGAGAGAAAGAATACTGTCTAGTTCTACAGGACACTGTGATTTCCATAAAGTCAGCCACTTTAAGTCTGCAGTAAACTGGGTTATCTCCACTTTACCAAGTCTTACAATCTATGTCTTTCCTACAGCCACATGAACAGGGGGAGCAAGGGTGGTCCGGTTGTCGCTCCTTTTCATTAGCCACACCCTTTGAATTACATGCTTCTATTGTTTTTTAAATCTTTCATACATACCTAATGGGGTTAAATGAAAACATCAGCTGAATTTACCACATTACTCTTGTTTTTAATAATTATTTTAAAACTTAGATTTCTAGGAATTTCAGTACTCTCTAAATTAACATGATCTCTGTTGTCTCTCTAATAGTCCTTAGAGGAAGAGGTTTGACCAGAGAATGAATAATTCCTGATTTGTCTGCTATTGACCTTCCAACTTGTTATGGTGTGTTCTGGGTAGTCAGTGTGGAGCCCCTTCCCTCACAGAACTGTCTAGTTTTTTCTTGTTGGAGTTGAAAGTTATGTGACTGTCATTAAACTGGAAGAGCAATTTCCTGTAGAACAGTTAGAGGCAAAGTTCCCCTGACTGACTGGGAGTGGGTCAACAGCTGCTTCTTTGTCCCTTTAGATCCCGTTTTTGCTCTAGGCCTGGATTTATCCTGTGACAAGATCTTTCTAGCACCAAAGCTATCCATCCTCTTCTGACTGTCAGAACTAAAGCAGATTTCTACCCTTGATGTAGTCATAGGAGCTTGGGTAAATAGTTTTGTATTATACAACATTCTGCCTCCAAAGGAGACCAAAAAACCTTTCAATATTGGGAGATAGTATCGGTGGCAATATTACAGTTCTCTAGTTCCACTGGTTAAAAAGAAACTGTTTAATTCCAAAATTGTTTATACATCTCAGACTTTTTCTTCACTAGCACCAATAGTGTGTTTATATGCTGTTGGCTAGGCACTGTTCTGAAACCTGGCAATTGATAAGCATATCAGTTATCACTTATGTAAGTAGGTGAATGATCAGAGGCAACTTCCTGAGGCCATGAGAGTTAGGCCCTAGCAGGGCTGGGACTCCACTTCAGATCATCACCCTAGAATCTGAATACTGGTTATGCTGTTCCTCAAAAATGCAGTCATGGGAATCATTCTTAAAACAGAAAAGTGTATGTCAAATGAGACCCTCAGCAATCAGTTTTGACATTTTACAAGCTAAGATAATGCATCTCTCTCAAATATCTCTAGGACAAGCATAAAACAGAAATTAACACAGTCTTTAAATTATCCCAGCATCAAAGTGCAATTATCTTGCATTTCCTTCACATCCCCTCTTTCCCAACACACAAATACACAGGAAAAATTGAGAGAAACCCATTTAAAAGAAGTGCCATTGTCAAACAAGATTTTTTACAGAGAGATAGTGAAGAAACTTATTTTCTTCAGATGAGGTATATATACACACGTTACTTTGAATTTACTAGAGCACCAATTGAACATAGAAACTCACTTACCTGCTTTGGCAAGTAAAATTTGAACTTAAGCATCCGGGGGAGCTTCAGATTCTTGGAATTCTGAGAAAGCACAACACATTGTCATTAAAACACAACCTTTGGCAAAAACACTAAAGCTGACGCCTGTAGATGGGACGGACATGCACTTACGTCCAGCCTTCTCAGGAGCACTTGTAAGTCCAGCAGCAGCTGCTCCAGGGGCTGCTGCGTTTCCTTTGTAGAGCTTGAAGTGGGTGCACTGTTGACAAGGAGTACAAGCGTCAGTGCAACACAGGATGCGAGCTGCATGCTGTACATGTCTGCAGGACTTGAGGTCACTGTGAGTAGTGATTAGCAAGGGAGATAGGCAGTCTTCACATGGGAGCCAATTTATACTGTTAATGCTGGAAAAATAATATGGGGGTGTCATAATGTTTTACATATTACACATATTTTCAAAGAGTCTACCTGTGTGGCAGAAAGCATTACCTTTGTTTTTCCTCTTCTGATGACTCTCTGGAATTTCTTTAAACCCCCATACACTGACTGAATGGATTTAGGTGAAATCCCTCTTGGTTAGGTTAGCCCACACTTAGGTGGCAGTTTTAATTCATACAGTGAACGCCTTCTGTATGAAACAAATTTTCCTCTTTGGGGTGGAGACACAAAAGTAACTCATGAAAACGCTCTCTTTGTCAAAACCATCCTGAACCTGTAAGCAGCCTGTTGTGGTGGACAAACGCAAGAGGAGATAGATGAAAAGAATAAATCTTTTAGATTTGTTGATTAGACAGGAAGAATATTGGTTTCCTGTTTCAAGATGGTTTTACCTTCTTATCTACACGATGAGCTAATTGCACACAAGGTGATAGGTGGCTTTGTACAGTTAGCCAGAGAAATAGTAAGCTACGGACACCTAAAATGCTGGTTGAGCTGGAGGTACTATGTTGTTGTGGTTTTAAATTTAACATGTTTTGTGTCTAAGTGCCTTGGTGTTTATTATACTTTTTAAAAAGATTATGATGTCCAACAAATTCTTAGGAAGGGTTGCATCTAAGGATGTTGGTGCTATTTTTATGTTTCTAGTTGCACTTTCATTTTTAAAAAATATTTTCATGTGTATACATGCACATGTGTGCATGTGTGTATGTGTATGTGTGCACGTGAATATGTGTGTATCAGTGTATGAGCATGTTTATGTGCATGTGTGAGTATGTGAGTGTGTGAGTGTGTGCACGTATGTATGTGTGTACATGCATTTGTGCACGTGTATTGTGAGTGTGAGTGTGTGCCACAGTACACCTGTAGAGGTCAGAGACCAACTCTTGCTAGTCACTTCTCTTCTGTCTTCTTGCGTGACTCAGAAATCTAAACTCAGAAATCATCCAGTCTGTGTGCCTACCTCTGCCACTAGCCTCTACCACTGAGCCATTTTTGCAACTTTCTTCTCCCTTCTTCCATAGATTTGGGTTTATCCTAAAATTACCAGGGCACTCTGAGAGTAATAGCTAGGGAATATTCTTCCCACGTGTCCTCAGTGGGCGGCCTGAATAGGATACATCAGATTCCTCAGCCTCAGTGTAGTACACTGGCTGAGTGATGGAATTAGGAACACAATTCTAAACCAACTGGTAGACATGGGACCTTTCTCAGAGAGCTTGCCTGTGATGTCTCCATTTTAAATAACTCATACTGGTCTAGTCTTTATGCAGACATTTATCTACCATCTAAAACACCCTGGGGTACATAGAAATGGAGAAAATATGTGCAAATACAACAGTAACTTAAGCCTCACCACACACCTATGACACCACACACCTATCCCATTTTGTAGATTTGAAAACTGAGGATCTAGGGTGATGAGATGACTAAGGGGCTTGCTATACAAACCTTGTCCCCTGATCCCTGAACTTACATAAAGGTGGAAGTCAGTTCTCACTGACTCCACAAAGTTGTCTTCAACTGCTACACACACACTGTGGGTACACTAAATAAGTCATCGAGTTTGATCAGCCCTTGCTGCCAGTAAAAGGTAGCGTAAAGATTTGAAACTAGAATGTTCTGAGTCCAGAATGACTCTTGTACCATTTATGTTCCTATCAACCTGATCCTTGGATGGAGACAGATAACATCCTGAGTAATGGTGGATGTTGGGTGAAAAAAAGAGTTTTGAAAATCAAGTAGTTACTTTAAGCGGAATTTTGATGCTGGGAGATAGTGGAGGCAGGAAGATTAAGCAATGTAAGGAATGTTGGCTTGTAGTCTCTCACAAAGAACAGAGAATGGTTCTGGGATAGTTCTCCAGTCATTGGACAGTATTCTAGAAAACAGCACAAAACTGCATGTATCTTGCAGTAAGCATGACAACTTCTTGCATCATGGTGACATGGATAGCATGTTTGAAGAGAAGGACGGGGACAGGTCTCCTGGTATTTGTCACCTTTTGTGCCTTCAGACTAAGCACGCCACTGTGAGGGGCCTCTACCTAATAACCTCTCAACCTCAATGCTTTTGTCTCTTTTCTCAGATCTTGAGCATCTCATCCCGGCCCAGGCAGCTCAGGCCTCCCTTCCAGAGTGGAAGGAGTCAGGCCCACACATTTTCCTGTGTGGGGGCTTTTCCACACAACAGGGCCTTTGATGTCCTCATGGGCTCAATATTTCTATTTCTCCCGCTGTTTCCGTTAGAGAAATTTACATGGCTGCATTTCTAAATGCCTGTGGAATGAGTTCCTGGGGCCATGTTTTACCCCTATGGAGCATTGCATAATTGGCACCATTACAAAAGTTGTCCCCCCATTCCCCCCACCCCCCAGTTTCTTGAAATGCTTGGGGAGAAAGCTACCAACAACTGTGGTGCACTTTCCATTTTTAACATCCTTGACACAGCAGCTGGGGTTTCTGGCTGGAGCGGTGATATAATCAGTAGCTGCCTGACTACCCTATGTGTCATAAGCCACAGAGCTCTATGGCTGGTATTTGCTGTTTCAGCTGCTCCTAGAAGTGAAGGCAGGCCCAGGCCCAGAGCTGCTGCCCAGGGAATCTGTGGCCTACAAACTCCTAAGGACTCTGCCTCCCACAAGAGTTTCTTTTTCCTTATCTTTCGTGGCTTAAAGCTTCAGTTTGGTCTGGTGTGAGGCCAGTATTAATTATCCCTTGTTACTGGTTTCTTTAAAGTTTGTTTGGCTTTCAGTTCAGACCCTCTCCTTGCCCTTTAAAAAGTAGGGCACACCATTTGTTCGTCTGTGAAATTCACATTTCCTCAGGGTGATGCTCCAACTTGATCTTTTAAAATTTATTTATTGTATATTATTCCAGTTTATTGCAAACACTCAAAAACTTATAAATGACTGACAGCTGACTCCAACTTGGTCTTAAGCAACTTTTAATGTTTATGACCTTCAGCATAGAGATGATTTTTTAATTCTTTGGAATTTTTAATTTTTAAAAGTTTTCAAATTTATCATCTCACTGAACCACATTTAACCAATAAGAAACCTGATGTTTGGGGAGGTGGAGTAACTCTGTGATTCTGTTCTTAGTTGCGGTAGGGTTGAAGATTTCTTCCTGGCCCTCTCATTCTATCTGTTTATCAAGTGAAAGACGGTGAAGCTGAAGTCCCTATGAGACAGGCTAAAGTCAACTATGTCTGCTGTTCCAGCACTTCCCAGAGATGACTTGGGAATTCAGGCAAGGCTCCATTCGTGTACAATACCTCATCTGAGAAGCTTTAGGGGTCCTCAGAACTTAGAAGAGCTAGATTTTATTAGTAGCTACAAAACCTACTGTGGATGCGAATGAAGTCCGGAGTGAAAGGATATTGCAGAGCTATATCAAGGACCCCAGTACCTCAGCCTTCCCTGGGCCAGGCTCAAAGAATTACCAGAAGCCTTCCTCTGATCCAAGTACAAATGTTTACAAATGACTGACCAGTGTGCACAATAACTAGCAACCATACCTCCTCCTCCCTGATGCCTGAGGCCACTCCTACAGAGACCTCCCACTGAGACCAGCTAACCTGCCCCTTTATGCTCTTTTGGGGTTTGCACAGTAGGTACACACCCCACCCCACATCAGAGCAACTACAACCCAACCCAGCCCAGCTTTTCTGTACCTGTATCTGTATGGCTGTCCTTTCACGTTCTGAGGATTCCCAATAGAGATCTGTATGTTAGGTCACAGACTGTTTCTAGTGGCTGAGTGTAGTCATCTTCTGACAGCGACGATAGGGTTGCAAAACTCAGCAAATTTATAAAACACTTTCACATCTGCGCATCTCACTCTTTATCTTTTCATCTCATTTTACTAAAAATGGTTAATGAAACAGTTTCATATATTCAGCCACTTTGTTTATGTGTTATGAAATACAGATGAAAGCCGGGTGTGGTGGTGCATGCTTTTAATCCCAGCACTTAGGAGGCTGAGGCAGCCAGTGGATCCTTGTGAGCTGGAGGCCAGCCTGGTCTACAGTTCGAGTTCTAAGACAGCTAGGGCTCTCTTACACAAAGAAACTGTCTCAAAACAAACAAACAAACAAACAAGACAAAATAAAAAACAACAAGAGCAACAAAAAAGAGAAGGAAAGAAAGAAAAAAAGAGAAAGAAACTAAGAAGAAATACAGATAAATATATTAGTATGTCCTTCTGTCAGGAATTCTGTGAATTCTTCAAGATCTTGGGAAAATAAAACTATTAACTAAAGTTCGTGCACCTGATGCTTCCTGTCAGAACTTGCTTTGTTCTGGCTCCTTTAACAGCTTGTTCTTTTTATTTTTCACAGTGGTTTGTGTAGACTAACTAGAGACTCCTTTGTGCTGTCATTCTAGATAGTATGTTCTTACAGGAAGCTAACTCATTTACTTAACATTTCATTGTTGGGAATTGGCTCTAGTGCTTTGTCTTATTTCAGCTGCCAAAGCTGGGCTTCCAGACCTGAGGGTTCTCCATCTTCCCTCCCCCCCCACCCACCCCCCGCCCCAGATTGGTAATAAAGAATTGCCATGCAGCCCATGGCTGGGCAGGGAGATGGAGGCAGGAGGTTTAGATTGAGTGGTCAAGGGGGAGGAGGGAGGAAGTGGGGAGAGGGAAGGAGGGAAGAGGAGGGGAAAAGAAGGAAAGAAAGAAGGGGAGAAGGATTTGGTTTAAGAGCTGCAGGAGAGAAAGTATCCAGCAGTGTAGGAAGAAAGAGAATGGGTCCTATGCAGGTGCGGTGAGCTAACCAGAAGGTAACAGGGTAGCAAAGATAAAGCTTAGATTTAGAAGGTGTTAAGCCAGGAGTACTAGAGGGAAATGTATGCTAACTGAGGGGAGGGTTAGAAGTGCCCAACCACTGAGCTAGTCAAGGCATATCAAAATTAGATGTGTGTGTGTGTGTGTGTGTGTGTGTGTGTGTGTGTGTGTGTGTGTGTCTTTCATTTGTGAATCCAGAGAGTTCTTGGGCAGGTGCAGTGTGGGACCCACCAGGAGCCAAAGAGGATTAACTAATTCACTGCTACATTTCATAATACATTTTGTCTAAATAAAATAATTCATATTTGTTATAGAAAAATTCAGAAATGCAAAGATAGATGTATGTATGTATGTATGTACGTATTCTCTTGTAATCTTGCCCACTAGAGTTATTTCATAATTCTGAAGAGCAGGGGAAATTATTATTATAAAAAATAGCTATGCTGGAGAAGAGGAGGGAGTGAAGGAAGTCGGAATGCCTGCCAAGATCCTTGGGGATGAATGGGGATGAAGGGCCATCGGACATCGGACATCGGAGGGACTGTGCAAATGAGAAACAGCAATAGCTCCTGCCATGGGGAGGAGGGGAGCACACATCACTCGGGGTCCCTGCTTCCAACTAATGCTACAAGGTCACAGCACCAAATGGAGAAGTGCGTGTGTGTGTGTGTGTGTGTGTGTGTGTGTGTGTGTGTGTCTTTGTAACTAATGATATAGACTCTGGAGTTGGAAAATCCCTAAGACAATTTAATCTGCCCAATAAATTGTGCTCAATACTGATCACTTAAGAGTACTTTTCCTAGGACAAAACATGGTCAGTTTGATGCTATGGTATCAGCCTTCACATAAATATGAGAAAGTTTCTTCCCATGTTAAAAACATGAAATCACTAAAAATATTCATATCAATAATACTTTGTGTGACATTAACCTGGAAAATTCGAGATTCTCTTCTCTCCTACCTGCTTACCACACTTTCTACTTACATATTTATATATAAATACTAGGGTGGTTCTTACAAAACCACTGAGTTAATTTAATTATAGAGCATAGCCAAAAGACTTATTATTTATAACATCCTTTTTTAATGACTGAGAGGTAGCTCAGCAGGTAAGAGCACTCGCTACACAAGCATGAAGACAGTCAAACCCCCAGAAGCCACATAAGAAGCTGGGTGTGACTGCTTGGGCCTGTAACTGCAGCAGTGTGGGGGATGGGTCAGAGACAGGAGGATCCCTAAAACTTGATGGTCACCAGTCTAGCTGTAAGATTGGTAAGACCCTGTCACAAGGAAATAAGACAGACTGCGATACAGATGTCCTTTTCTGGCCTTTATACCCACATACGAATATGTCCCAGACTTAGCTCTCTCTCTCTCTCTCTCTCTCTCTCTCTCTCTCTCTCTCTCTCTCTCTCTCTCTCTCTCTCTCACACACACACACACACACACACACACACATTACACACACACATTAAAAAATTAGGTTACAGGGGCTGAAGAGATGGTTCAATGGGCAGGAGCACTGGTTTCTCCCCCATAGGACCCAGATTTGATTTCCAGCACCCATACAATAGCTCACAAACATGTGTGATCCTAGTTCCAGTGGATCTGACGCCCTCTTCCAGCCTCTAAGAGCCTAACACACATGGTACATAGATACACATGCTGGCAAAACATTCATACACATAAAAAAGTTTAAAAAAACGAAGTTGCAAAGTAATGATTTATGAAATTTTAGAAAGAAGCAAAATGATACAAGAGTGAATCCTTGATGGGATAGAAGTGATGTGGAATGCATGTTAGAAATTAGAATGCAACGGGCGTCTGAAGTGATGTGGAATGCATGTTAGAAATCAGGATGCAACGGGCGTCTGAAGTGATGTGGAATGCATGTTAGAAATTAGGATGCAACGGGCGTCTGAAGTGATGTGGAATGCATGTTAGAAATTAGGATGCAACGGGCATCTGAAGTGATGTGGAATGCATGTTAGAAATTAGGATGCAATGGGCATCTGAAGTGATGTGGAATGCATGTTAGAAATTAGGATGCAATGGGCATCTGAAGTGATGTGGAATGCATGTTAGAAATTAGGATACAACGGGCGTCTGAAGTGATGTGGAATGCATGTTAGAAATTAGGAGTGCAAAACGGGCATCTGAAGGTTTTGTTATTCTAACTTTGAGCATTGAATTTGTTACTCTAAATGTGAACATAGTTTTCAGGAGCCATCATTGTCAAGAACACTCAGAGAGTTCAGCACAGAGCCCAAACAAAGGTGGCAACAGAGTTGCTTCTTGAGTCTCAGTCTCACTTGAAAGAGCCTTGGAAATTCTGAGTCTCAGTCTTGTTTAGTTTCTATGCTTTGATGTTCTAATTTATTCCCCTATTTCTGTGGTATTATGAACACAGAAGGAGGCAAAATAATAATTCTCAAGAATTTTATTATTTTTCAGGAAAGGGATGATTATTCTTTGATTTAATAGACCTTAGCTGGGCAGAGTACCCTCTGTAATCCCAGTTACTTAGGAGGCTGAAACAGGATGAGTGTGAGTTCAAAGCCAGTCTGAACAACATGGCAACATGTCGACTCAAAACAAAACCCAGCCCTATGGGGTGAGTGGCAGAAAAAAAATGCAAAAACTTCTTGAGAATTTCAATAATAGACACATATTTTCTGTGTCTAATAGAAGAGAATGCCTGTTTGTTAGTTTATACTGAGAGGAGGCTCTGCAATCCAACATAACATTGTTTCACTCCTGAATTCATCTTTCATGGTCGCTATGTTGGCTGTGGTAGATAAATTTTCAATTACTAATAAAAATATCTTTTGTGGGCTGAAAAACACTGCAAGTTCTGTCGACATAATTTCATAGTACCTATAATAGTTAATATAATAAACTTTTGGAAAATTTTATAATGAGCTGTTTTCTATCCTAATTTTTGGGAAATGGAATATCACGAACCTATTTTAAAGGTTTGTTTTAGCTTTAATTATGTGTATATGTTAGGGGTACATGCATGTGAGTGCAGGTGTCCATGGAGTGTAGGCCTTAGATATTAGATCACTCTGAAACTGAAGACACAGGTGGTTAGGAGCCTCCTGACATCAATGATGGGAAGTGAACTTAGGTCCTCTCTAGAACAGGGTCTCACTCTTAACCACTAAACCATTTCTCCAGTTATACCAACCTAATTTATGGAATAGGCACTTAGGAGAGAATTAGATTGACATAAAATAATGTTGTTTCCTAGAGAATATGCATTCAAGTGTCATACCCCAGTGGGGAGAATGCACACAGGTTGCTGTGACTAGATCCCCGGAGACTGGAGAAGCAAAGAACAACCATTCAAACTCCACTCACATCAAACTCCAAGTCCATTGCTCCTGGGGAAACCAGAGGAAATGTCTAAATACCCCATTTTGTTTGACTCTGTGGAATTGTAAAACTTAACTTCTCATTTCTGTTATAGAGAATGCTAATTTCCCATAACAGCAATTAATTTTCTTCCTAGTTGGAAACAGAA
This sequence comes from Arvicanthis niloticus, assembly GCF_011762505.2. Lineage (NCBI taxonomy): Eukaryota > Metazoa > Chordata > Mammalia > Rodentia > Muridae > Arvicanthis > Arvicanthis niloticus. The sequence goes on from NC_047661.1 coordinate 22,286,682, forward strand.
TTCTGATTTTTAACTGAACATAGTTGTGTTCCTCATTAAATACCACATTCTCCAATGCTCTTTGCAATGAGTTCTGGACAGATAGGGGTAAAGTCTGGAGTCCTAATGATTCCTCTGAACATGAGGACAGGGTGACTACCACTCTCTAGGGACAACACAGACAACTATATGGGGCTTCCAATAAACTCTGGTTCCCTGACTCCTAAATTCTTTCATGTGAGTGTGAAACAAACATATTATTTAAGCCACTTTTATTTTGGGTTCCTTGTTGAACTGGTCTGCTTTCTGTCACAATAGCCACAAATCTGAGACAGTTTATTTATAAGAAAAAAGTTTTATTTAGACGCATGCTTCTGGAAGTTACAATCCAAAATTAAGTGACCCCATTTGGAGGGACCTCAAATGAGAGCAGTACATCTTGGTGAGGATACATTGTAGAACAACCATTTACCTTATAAAGCCTGGATATGGAAAAAGAAAGAAATGCAGGCCATGGAGTAAACTTTGGGAACATAAGTCCAGGAACCCAGGGACCTCCCACAAGATTTCAGCTCTCAAGGGTCTATCTCTTCCCAGCGCTGCTTCCCTGGACCAAGCCTTCTGTGAGTGTCTCTTATACACAGGCTGATCATAGCTTTGTAAGTCGCGGCATGCTGTGAGTACATCAGATCATATTTTTAGGATTCTACATTTATTTTGGTGAAATCAAAATGCTTAAGAATATTGTTAAATATTCTTAATATGTCATTGGCTATGGGACATAAAAATGAATAGTTCTCTCTGGCCTAAGAATGTTATGTTTTAGTAGAAGACAGACACCTAGGGTTGCTTCCATACAAGACAATGACTGTAATGGGTTAGGAAAGTACTTAACTCCTGAACGTAAAATGTTCTAGCTTCTACCAGCATACACATAGACATAGACATAGACATAGACATAGACATAGACATAGACATAGACATAGACATAGACATAGATGGGATAAAATTAATAGTTCAAAAATAAAATCTTATATTTGTGGTTGAGTTTTGACAAGAGCATCAAGATAATTTTATGGGAGTATGGTTTTTGTAACGTGTAGCCTTGGGGGGACAGATATGCACGTGTGAAAGAATGAGGTTAGATTTTTTATTTCATACTTCAGATCAAAGAGGCTCATGAACATAGATGTAAGAGAGGAAATGATCATAAGTGACAATTATATCCCCTGACTTAGCATATCTAAATGCTTGAAGAGCTTATTGTAAGAAAAATAAAAGTATTTACAAACACTATATAGAAAGGTGGCTGTGGTTGGTGAAGGCCATCTGTATGATACATGCTACCCCAAACCACTAGCCTTAATTATTAGGTAACAATTACATCAACTTTCTACATATGAAGATATGCCAAATACCCAACAGGCATAGGAGTAGCAGAACATCAAGAAAGACAATATCTAGGTCTGTGGTTTCAGAAGTGAGCTATATGTGTTTAGCCTTATAATGTGTATTTTATATTTCAACTTAGCAAATATTTTTAATTTGGGCTATTTAACCTAGAACCCTCTACTACACCTTCTTTTGAAAATCTGAAGATGTGGCCACACTGGCCATTGCATGTGTAGTTAAATGCCCTCATGCAGTGGCTACCTGGGAACTCACAAGTGGCCGCTTCCCTCATTGTATTATGAATCTGACTTTGTAGGTGAGGTGGTTTGGGTACAGCCTATGGGTGTTCCCTAGACGTTCCTGTCCCAGAACCTTGGCTCCAGTGGGGAGGGTTGAACTAGTATGACCTCTATGAGGTGGTGTGGGGCCTGCTGAGAAGTATGTAGATCACTGGAAATCCCTTTGTTCTTTCATCCTTCGGAGTTCTGGTGAGTTCCCATGAGAACAAGTTGTTAAGAAAAGGAAGAGCCTAATGCCGAATCCCTGCCCTGGCTTCCTTACACCGGCGTCTCTTATACACACCTTCTGCCAACACCATCTGCAATGAAGTCCTTGCTAAAGGCCAAACAGTGCTAATCTTGGATTTAGTTTCTGTCCATGTTAACTTTAGCTGTCAACTTTACGTGGCCCAGAATTACCTAAGAAGAGAGTCTCAATTAAGACATTGCCCAGATCAAAATGGCCTTCGAGCATATCTGTAGGCAATCGTGATTACTAGCTGATGTGGAAAGGACTGTGTCACTATTGGCAGTAGCATTCTCTGGGCAGGTGGCTCTTAACTGTAAGAAAGCTAGTTAAGCACGAACCTGTAGGCAAGCCAGCAAACAGAGTTCCCCCTGGAACTCCAGGTTACTGCTTGATTCCTGCTCTGACTGCTCAGTGATGGACCGTAATGTGTAAGTTGAAGTAAACATTTTTCCTTCCATAGTTATTTTGGTAAGAGTGTTTGAATACTGCAACAGAAAGGAAACTATCAGAGCACCCAAAGCTGTATTGCCTAGCCTGGGGAGTTTTGTGGTGACAGAAAACAGTAAGACAGTAAGCACTTGAGCTGAGTCTGAAATCTAAGCTGCTCACGACCTAGCCCTCTGCTTTATGTCTACAAAGCTGATTATCATCTGCCAAAAGAACGGCATTCCAGTCTTTCCCTGTAACACTGCTATGGCAATTTATTTAAGTGACATGAAAGTACTTCATATCTAAAAACATCTACATAAATCACGTTTGATCTCTGAAATCTACAATATCCACCTGATAATTTGACTAGCATCCATCCTCCTCAGCTTTAAGGTTATAATAATACAAGCCATATGAGCACATATATTGGTATATTTTCATGTATACAACTTGTTTCATGTATATACATTGTGAAATTATAGCTCAAAAGAGAGCTAATTAACGTATCAGTCTCTTCATGTATCTATTTTTTTTCATGTGTGTGGTGTGAATTGTTATGATCTACTCTCATTGCAAATTTCAAGTATACGACTGGGAACAGGCGTCCTTAACAAGAGCCACCTTGCTGACGAAATATCTCCATGAAGAATCCATCGCGCACATCCTTACACCTGTGAAAGCAGCTTCCTACTCCCCTCCCCATGATTACCTCCCTGACAATTACCATTCTCCAAATTTGTCTGCTTTAAATTCCACATTCAAGCAAGATCATGAAGTATTTGTCTTTCTGTATCTTCTTTGTTTCACTCAGCAGTATGGCCTCCATGCTCCTGCATCTAGCAACAAGTGGCAGTATTTACTTCCTTTTGGACTGGACTCCACAGCATCCCACAGCCCACAGACACCGTCTTCACTTGTGTTCATTGATGGGCAGGTTGTTTCTGTATCTCAGCCGCTGTGACTAGTGTGATATACTTGAGTGCTGCCATCTTTTTGATCCTTTGGTATCCTTTCCTTTGGATGATATACACAGAAGACAAATTTCTGGATCATTCCTTAGTTTTAGATTTAGTTTTTAGAGGAAAGTGTCTAGTTTTATTTGGAAGATCTACCAATGGTGTACACAGGGGTCAACACACGCATGCCATCTACCAATAGTTAGTTTATTTATTTACTTATTCCCCCCCCCATTCATTTTTCCCAGAAAGTGTCTCTTTGTATAAGTAGCCCTGGCTGTCCTAGAATTCATTTTATAGATCAGGCTAGCCTCAAACTCCAGAGTGCTAGGATTTTGTCTATTTATAATTGCCATTCTATCAGGTGTGGAGAGATAACATCACTGAAAATTTGATCTGCATTTCTCTGATGCTATAAGTACCTTTCCATCTGCCCACTGGCTATTTGCATACCTTCATGGCTGCTTTCATCTTGTTAAAGTAGTGGTTTTCTCTTAAACTTCCTTCATATTACTGCTTTTTTTTTTTTCTTGAGTTGTTCCTAAACCTCTTGGGATTTTTGTTATTGTTGTTGTTTTGTTGTTTTTTGCTAGTTTGCTTGCTGCTTCAATGGTTATTTGAGTGTGTTGCTCCATTTCCATTTGCCCCAAAATGTTCCCACTTTCTTTTGTTCATCACTGCAACTTTTCTCTGTGTGACCAGAAAAGATATTTGAAATGGTTTGTTGACGTTTTGGAATAACTTGCCAACATTTGGTTTGTGGCTTAGCATTTGGTCATTGCAGAGAAGAAGGCTGTGTGCACTTTAGGAAGTCAGTTTGTGTTGCCGTCTGTAAGAAAAGACATGTATTTGTTTGTGACTCTGGTAGCTAGAAGGTCCAGAACATATGTGCTAGTGTTCTTTAGTGGCCCAGTCAGCTACATTATAACACGGCAAAGAAGTGGGAAGGGAAGTAGCTGTGTACAGGTGATGCGTATGTGTGAACAACAAGGCAAGGTGGGCCAGGCCAGTGTGTCATAGGAACTAATCCACTCATGCAAATGTGACTTCTATTTGCCTGATGTCATCTTGGAGGCTTACTGCTGAGTAAGCTCACCCTTTCTAGCTCTTTCTGTTCAACTCGGCTGTTCAGGCTTAAACTCCTCTCCAAGCTGACTGATTCAATCTGGCTTCTCTTTTAGCTTCTGACTGAATTGTTGTGCTTGGCGTCATATTAACTCTGGTAAATTTGTTCTGATCTTCTGGCTCCTTCTCATCCTCTGGCTCGTTCTGTCTTCATATGTGTCTATCTTGTTCTCTCTTCAACTATCTCATAAAACTACCAGTAAAACTGCCTCTTAAGTTGCCTTTCCTTTCTGTCTTCTCGTGAGAGTTGGGTGTACCCACAGAGCAAGTTCCAGGACACCTAGAGCTACACAGAGAAACCCTGTCTTGAAAAGAAAGAGAGAGAGAGACAGAGACAGACAGAGAGAGAGATCCTACAAATCTGGATGTCCATTTCCCTTCCTTAAATTAGGAAGATATTTTGTTTAATTCAAGACCTGACACATGTTGGGTAAGCATTCTAGCACAGAGCTAAGCTATACCACTGCTCCAGATGTAAGATGTTTTTGGCTATTATTTCATTAAATAAATTGCCTGGAATTCCCATTGCTCTTTGTGAGACTTTCATAACAGATGGTTCCCACAAGCTACACAGGTGATTGTTTTTCTTTATATCTCTTGTCACCGCCCCCCCACCCCCACCCCCATGCGATTCTAAATTCACTGGTCCTTTCTTCTGTCTGATGAAGGCTGAGGTCAAAATTCTATGTTGCTTTCTTTTGTGGGTTAATCATAATTTCTAATGCCAGAATTTCTGCTGGGCCCTTTTTGTGGTTTCTATCTGTGCTGAAGTTGTTTTTTTCTTCCATTGTAATCCTGACTTATCTTGTGACTTACTGAGATTCTTTTGGACCTGGATTTTTCACCAGGCAGTTCATAGTTCCCCATTTATTTAGGGTTGGGTACCGAACTTCATTTTGTTCCTTTCTGGTGCCGTGTTTCCCTGATTCTTTGTGATCATTATAACCTACCTTGATGCCTGTACGTTTGAAGGTATAGTGACTTTTTTAAAAAGTCCTCCTGCTTAACACCCTTTTTTAAGTTTCTAACAGCATGCTCGGTTGCTAATGTCTTTCTCCCTGGTGCATCCTTCTCAGTTTCCCTTTGCTGTTTGCTCCCCACTTTCCATCTTCTCAATGTTGCAGTCTCCCAGTTCCTCATCTCTGCGTCTCCCCTCTAAACCACCTCTTGAGCCCTGTACTTCCTTCAGTCTGACTTTATTTTCTTAGTGTCTATGCCTCCACTAAACCAGAGTTTCTCTTGAACTGTCTTCTTTGTTGTTGTGGTAAAATACCCTGACAGAAGCTACTCAAAAAAGGAAGGATTTATTTTGGTTATGGTTTGAGGGTTTAGCACACCATGGTAGGGAATTCACAAATACATAAAGCGAGAGCTTCGAGGCAGCTGCTCATGTTGCAACTGCAGCCAAGAAGCAGAGAGCAATATCTGTAGTATTACTTTTTAAATAAACCCTGGTGCGGGGTTCTTTCATGTCTTAGGTGTTCTATGTTCCCAGATGAAAGATTATATATCAAGCTAACTGACATTTGTAGCTGCTTGTCTTCTAAGGCTAATTTGAGTCCCCCAAAACTGTTTGCAAGAGAGGGTTTGCACGTGGCTTCTGGGAACCTACCTCCAGTTAATTCTGATTCATAAAGATGCCAGCAGCCAATAGCTAGGGAGAAGAGAGAGCGGCAGGGTTTAGGCTCCCCCTGCCCCCTTAGAATGTTGAGGAAGAGGAGAGAGGAAGGGGATCTGCTATGCCTTAGGAGGGTGTGGAGGAGAGGAGAGATGAGAGTGGCCAAGGAAGAAGAAGAATGTGAAGGAGGGAAAACCCAGAGCCACCATGTAAAGGGGCCAAGAGATTTCAGCCCAAAGGGTTGCTCAATTGGGTCAAGAACAGCCAAGAAGAAACATAGAAATTAGTAGGTAATAATAGGGTTATAGATAGAAAGTGGATTCTAACAACATGGAGGTTAATCACGCCCCCTATGAGCAGATCCTCATGTACACTAAGTGATGCTATGTATTTAGCCAGTATTTAGCATTTGAATACATAGCAGCACCATGCAACCCACAACATTACCCCTTTTTATCTAATTAAAAGGTTGTTTCTCTTACAATAATGAATGACATATGGCAAGAACAATTATGACAAGATAAGATTTTAATGTAAATTTGAGGGAGGCTTATCTTATTAGATAAGATTTACATTACAAAGTCCAGTCCATCTGTATTTGGCAACTTTGGATAAAGTATTCTATTGTCTGTCCTATCTTGGTGAGTTCAGAGTTCTGTATCTAAAGCATTTCTATCATTACTTGTGTTACTAACCTATAACATCTTCTTAGACCTAAAAATATCTTTTTAAAACCTAAACAACTTAAGCTTAATTGTGAGACTATAATTATCTAGCCTTCAACCCCATCAGAGACCTGAGAAGGAATAAGTGTTACCTGAGTATTCAGGAAGAGAAGGCAAGCAGCTTCCAAAGCTATAGAAATGTCAGAGAACGCTGGCTGCCTGAACAGTCCCCCAGAATTTTTCTAAAACATTGGAGCATATGTCTTCAGTCTTCTGTCCCAGAATATTGGACAGACTTTTCTGTGGAACAGGAATTATGAAGGGCTAGCCTACCTTGTTCTTGAAAGGGTTAGCAGTCAACTTTCCTGCATTCATATTTGAACATTTTGGACAGCATTTTGTTTGCAGTCAATGCAAGGGTAGTTTTTCCCAGTGACAACTTGCCATCTTTGAAGCAAACTCCAAATGGAGGTTCTTTGATGCCCATATCTTCTTTCAAGTCAAAAGGGGTGCTGCCAGGAGCTGACATGTCTCATTGTCAAAAATGCCTTAAATTAATAAAAAAAAATTCTTTAAATGTCATATTCTGTAGGCCTTTGAGGTTTTTGAAGACCATCTACCTATCAATAGTATGTATGAATAGGCAAACTTTATTCTTAGCTATTTAGTATCTGATAAGCTTGGAAAAATTTTGTGATAAATTAGTCCAGTATTTAACATGACCATATGTTTAATTGGCTAACTATTCATTTGCATTACTTAATTATCTGAACAATTTATGATAGCAGCTTTTAAATGGGACTAAAACTTTACAATACATTATTAAGAACCATCTAGGCACAATACCTCAAGTAAAAGTTGAAAGCATGTATACGTAGTATGATGTAACAAAAAATAACCTTAATTTTTGCATCAATATATAAAGATCTATACCAATGTAACAAAAAATATAATCTTAATATGTATCAATATATGAAGATCTATACCATTGTAACAAAATATAACCTTAATATGTATCCGCATATAAAGATATATTTCAATGTAACATTATTGGCTATAAAATGTTCTTTGGTTTATGAGTAGATTCAATAATCTACCCCTTTTTCCTATTATTTCTATAATACTCCTATATTCCACATTTTTTCTTTTCAACCCCTTTCTTCTACATAAGAAGGAAAAAAGAATATAGAAAAGAAAAGGGAAGAAATCCTCGAGTCTAACCTCCTATACCTTGTTTTTGCCTAATCAAGACCATTTCATAACTTGTAACCAAGCACCCATCACCAAATAGAATAACTGAAGTTTTGGTTGGCTATGTCAGTTACTCTTCTATCTAGTGATGCCTCCCCCAGCCCTTGCTCTATTTCAGTAAGTCTGTTTTCTCATAGAAGGCAGAGTGCTTCCTAGAATCTAAGTCAAAGCACATGATACTGCCACAAACCCTTGAGTGGCTTCCCAGCAGTGAAAGCCAGCATCATTTCTTGCCAACAGGGATGGTCCCCATGGGGCACAGTAACCTCATATCTCCCTCAGTTTATTCCCTCAGTTCCCGTGGTTCTTTCCTCTAATGTCTTCCTCTCACTGAGACCTTTTATGATGTTAATAACATTGATTTTTTTTTCCTGGTAAATAAGAATCTCTCTTCTTTGCTTTTTCTTTCTTGTATGGTTTATTATTGCCCTCTAACACACAGCCTGATTTTCTTGTTTCTTGGTGCTTGTCTGTATTCTTTCACTATAATCTGAACTCTAAAGGTAGAAGCTTTGTTTGTTTCAAACTCCAGGACCTGTAACAGTTCGGACACATGGCCATCAAGCCACAAATTGTTTCAGTATGTCATCCTAAAGAAGTGAAATTTTTCCTGAGGGCAAGTGCTTTTAAAAAAAAAAAATGGAAACATTATTTTTTATTTCATAGTTATAGATCTTACAGAGGTAGTTCTACTGTTATCAGAACCTAATTGTTTTTAGTTGTTTTTTTATGTGTATTTGTGTTTTGCTGTGCGTATCTCTGTGTGAGGATGTCAGCTCTCCTGGGAACTGCAGCTCAGGGCCTGATTTGTGAGACACAGATGCTTTCAGGCATTGCTGAGTGCCGGTGTAGGTAAGAAGCTGAGGAAAGGCTGTAGATGTCAGGGCGACGTACGCCTTGCTGAGGTACGACATGTGGCACACTCCCCACATTCCTCATTTTGCTGAAAGTTGTAGACACATCCTTCCTGACTACCAGGAATGGCAAATATTAATCTTTAGCGACAACATTGGGTCCTTTTCACTTGATAGCCAGACAGGTACACACAAAACATACAAGGAAAACAAGTCTTACTATCTGTTCTTCCCAATATTTTTACCACCCCACAATTTGCTATTCCCGGAAGTTCAGCTTCCCTATAAACTTCTCATTGGCTATTAGCTATTGTAGCACACTCCTTCTAACCCCACTGGGAGCTGCTGGGCACCTGTGTGTATAACCAGAACTCCTGTTCATCAGCTTGCTTTCTTTGCTGATCTAATATACAATCCCTAGCCAGCTGACCTGATTGGATTGATAGACAAATAATAAGTTTGTTTTTCTTCTGTAAAGATAAGAAACATATTTTCCTTACTGATTAGAATGCATCTTACTACAGGAGAAATCAAGATGAGAAAGACAAGGAGGTTGGCTGCCACTTCCACAGAAAAGTCCAGAGTTGGCTGGGTGGCAGTGTTCTCTCTCTCTGTCTTTCTGTTTCTCTGACTCCCTCCCTCCCTCCCTCCCTCCCTCCCTCCCTCCCTCCCTCCCTCCCCCTCTCTCTTTCTCATCTTCATTTTTCAACAAGCAGTCTTCAGAAAACTGGGCTCTCAGCAAATGTGGATGTACAACCCATAGAAAGGCTGTCTCCAGGAAGAGAGGCATGCTTCTTCCCTTTCCGCCTCCACTTGGTCCACTCTGGCCCCATCTCTCTGTGTGTGAAGGGATTTACTGTGGGAAGCTGCAGAACAGTTCTAACATCCATTTTCATATCATCTCCCCAGTATTCCAGCTTCAGAGAGGACATGTTTATCCACCAGGGTCTGTGAGTGCACCAACCACTTCCCAGCCAAGTTTCAGCCTCCGAGCCCAAGATGCACACAGCCATCCACCTCACCCCTTCCCACTCACTGAACTGCGTCTCACATGGCGCTCTGGGACTCAACTCAAGTAATACTACTTCAGTTTCCTGTCCAAATTTAGCGTCAAGTTGGATGTTCCTCGGTGGTAACAGAAGCTCTGCTTTGAATTGTTTATGCCTAGAACTTTCCATTCAATCCTTTTAGAGCACAGTTGACTGAAACAACAGGAAAGTCAGACCACCCATCCTTAGCTACTGTACCAAATCTGGCTGCACTCCCCAAACCATGTAGGAGACATGTAAGGTTGAAGGTAATATAACCTTAATATAGCGGCTTCAACAAGCTTTATCTGTGTCACATAAGAAATCTGACCATATGTATTTGCTGTCTTAGGCCCTTGCCTCCTCAGCACTGTTAGGATCTGTGAGTCTCAGCCTTTTCGACACATAGACATAAACTGTGTGCATATTGTATTATCTCAGGGCCACAAAGTGAATGCTGCCATTCAACTTATCAAGTTTATATTCTGAGTAGAAAAAAGGAGAACCAGTGATCCTAGTTACATACTGTGAGCCAGACAGCAATGCCCATGACTATCTCTTGTCAGTAGGTGTCTATGAGGCAAGGTCTGGGTAAGCTAAACATAGTATCTGATATACAAGCCAAACTGGGTGAGTACTTGAATATTTAGTTTAAGGCAAAGGAATTTCAGAGTCTGTAAATGGAGTGGTGGTAAACATGAGAATGCAACACGGTCTGGTTGGGATTCATTGGGTTCCTGCCAGTGGTGAATCCCCGGGACCATAGACCATGTGCTTGGGTACCTGCTGTCCTGTGGTTTGCTTTCAAACTTCCTGGGTTCCTGTCCAGAAAAGTCCAATTGGTTTAAAGAAGCAGAGGCACAGGAAGCTGTGGTTCGTTTGGTTTCCTGTTACCCCACAAACAGCCTACAGGTCTGCTGTCACAGCTTCTTCACAGTGTCCAGTGTGAGGTCTCGAGTGTTTCCCTCCTCACCGTCCCTTTGGGGAGAAGCTTTAGTTGTGTTGGTTTTGGTAACTCAGACAGTTGCATATGGAAAGAACTTTGCTTTCCTGAAAAGAACTGTCCTCTTCTTGCTCTGGCTCTTCTTTCTCCTCTCTTGCCGCCCCTACCACATCCCCATCTCTGCATCCCAGTTCTCAGTGGGCAGAGACCCTGAAGCAGTCGAAGTTGAGGGAGGATCAGAGCAGAGGGGCTTCAGCCTAGATCTTTGTCCTGATTGGTTCTCATAGTACCTGGAATTTAATCACAGGATTGAGCAAGCAAAAAATCCTGCTCGACATACTGTCACAATTCCCAGGCTATCTGAGCAGAGTGAGGATTAAGAAGACTCTCTTACTGTGTCAAAATTGCCCAGGCTCTTTGGATTCCCAGAGGCAGCCAAGAAAGAGAAGGAAGCTCTCCTTTTACCTTTGTTTGTATCCTCTGCCCTGTTGGAACAGAACACCACCTCACATAGGAGCAAACCTTTCACGCTGACGTCTAGAAAGACACCGTGAAACTCCATGCACTTAGCTTACAGTCTGAGAACAAAAACAAGAAATCACTCCACATCTCCAAACCTGGAGAGCTGGCTAGTATGTTGTTGCTTTAAAACATTTCCAATGCCCTGGATAGGTCATCTACTGCTCAGGCGTGAATCCACCGTGAGGTGCCACAGGGGAGAGAGAAGGGCACTTCCGAGCCATTTAGCCTTTCCCTGTCTTCAGGAAGAGCCTGGCCAGTATCACATAAAGGAACCTTTGGTTATACAGAGAGCAAAACTGTATCCTTAGAGAGTACTGCACATTCACTGTAAAATATTTTGTAAAATGAAAAAAAAGTGCCAACAAGATTAAAAAGTCATCTGTAGTCACCTCCAGCCCTGACAGAGGCCATCACTTTCTAGTGATCACTTCACCTCCCACTTCTGTGTTCACAGCCTTTCCAAAACTGGGTGACAACCACCTAGCACTTTAATTCTGCTTTTTTAACACAGCAGAACCTTTTAATATCATGTAGTCATAGAGCATTCTTCACTGTCTTTTCTCACTGTTACTATCTCAAGAGCTGAGTAAGGAACCATTTTTCTTCTAGCGCGTTGCTGTTGCCGGGGCCTCTTTATCTTGACTTAGTGCTCCCATCAGTGGCACATATCACATCCCACCCACATCTGGGAACTAGAACCTCAGGTTTTACACTGCCTTAACTGCTGTCTGCGTTGACATGGTCTGCGTTGACATGGCCTGCGCTTAGTAATGAGCTTTGCAGAAACTCCAGGGTGGCTCTGGTACTGTCCCTCCAGCTGAAGTCTTGGGTTGTTCAGGGGAAGCTCTGCTGCTCTACTGATGTCTTCTTTGGCCCCCGAGTCAGTGTTGGGTCCTGGAGGATTCACACGGTGGCTTCCCTCTGTACGTTAACTTCACACGAGTGACTCTGTCCCTGCTTGTAGGCTTCATAGCTACTAGTGCTGGCATCCCACTGACCACCTCGTTTCGACATGCCAATGAAATAGAACCGTACTGTCTTCAAAGAGGAGAGCCAGCTCTCATCAACACAGACTTGCCACCCACTTTTCCCCAAGGAAACAGAGCCAAAGTAACCATGGGTCCAAACACACCTCCCTTTCTTGCACTTGTTTAAGTATTTTATCAATGAGATGGGAAGTCAACTAGCACAGCAGTATCTGTGGTTTCTGGCAGATATTGTTAAAGGTGTTTTCTAAAGCTCCTGGCTGTATTTGAAATGGGTTGGTGGGGTGTAGAGTGCTGCTTTTCCTGTTTTTGAGGGAGGCATGTGCATCCTACTGGTGAGATGACTCCGTCATGTGTGAGAACACCTTTCTCCCTGGCACAGACTGTCACTTCAGACCCAGTGTTACTACATCAGACCCATAGGCTGTTCAGAGGGTGGTACCAGGAAGAAACTGTTACTCTGGCTCTTAAAAGTCATCATAAACATGTTCTGGTTACCTAAAGAAATAGTGATTCTTTGGAGCACTGGAAAGGTAGAAACAAGAGGATTCCCTGGCCAGCATGTCTAGCCAAGTTGGTGAGTACCAAGCCAGTAAGACACTTTGTCTTAAAAAAAAAAAGTGAAGTGTGTATACACATACACACACACACACACACACACACACACACACACACACACACATGGACACACGTGCATGCACACATGCACATGTGTGCACAACTCCACAAACTTGCATGCATATGCATACATATGCATGGGAGACCATACACACCCATACATGCACATACACAGATAAATTGCAATTCTTATAAGAAAACATGAGGGAAGCCAAGGGCTTTCAGACAGAGTCTCATGAAGACTGGTGCATCATGTGACAACTACATTTGTCTTTCAGAGCCCCGGTCTCTCGTGCCTCCTCCTCTTGGATGCTGGCACTGGGGCAGACTGTTCCATTCAAATTCCCTGGGAAAGCTGGGCCATCTTTGCCCTGTAGAAGACAAGAGCTCAGAACAGAACTCTTGAGTAGAGCCAGCCTACCTATGGCAGACTTTGAGTTTGGTGGTTCTTCCTGGTACGATTAGCCTCAACAAAGGTGGAAGATGTAAGCTAGCAGACATGGTGGCCCAGGTCTCTCAAAAACAGACACAACACTCTGAGACTTTCCCAACAGACTTAGGATCACTGGCAGGACCTGGCCTTGTCTGTCCCCCAACCCCCACCCCCAGCAGAGACTTCCTGGAGGTAACTATATATAGTCTCGAAGGACAGGGTTTTCTGAGGAGGAAGGAGGGTCAGGCAGAGGTCACAGACTAAATAGCAAACAGATGCACAAAACTGCAGTGTTCAGAAGTACAAGGGTCAGGACTGAGAGCATCCTGCCTGGTTAGAACAGTATCAAAAGAGCCTCACAGACAGTGAGGGATGAGGGAACAAAGATGAGAGATAAAATAGAAATATTGTTTCAAATATAATTAATAATAACTACCACTGTATTGAGTTTATGCCAGGATCCTGGCATGGGCAATCTGTAGGTTGCAAGTACCTGAGGTTTAAGAACATATAACAAAAGAGAGCACAGAGCTGGACCTAGTATGCACACCTATCAATGCACCACTCAGAGGCTGAGGCAAGATTGCTAGCTTAAGGCTGCACAGTGCCAGGCTGACTACGTGTCAAAAAAAAACAAAACAAAATAAAGGGGGAAAGACAGGCTTAGGTGGGGGAGGGTGCAAACATTTATAGTACTCCATAGACACACATTTGGGTATTTATATTAAAGTCCAATGGTTATTTATTAAAAGAAATAAGGTAGAAATTCAAAGAAATTTGCCATACTCAATAAACAAAAGCCCAGGACTCCTGCTTGGCCTTTTGCCAATCCTGATCACAGCTCCCTCATTAGTAAACAGTTTTGTTTACGTGTTTAACTTACAAACATATTTCCCCCAAAGTTACATTTCTATGTTCTGGAGCATGTGGGTCAGAGAGCAGCGGTTAGAACCTAACCTTGAATACACTGTAACTCCAGCAGACAGAGACAAGAGAACTCTGCATTCAAGGCCATCTGGGCTACAGAGTGAGACCCTTCTTCAAACATCAAACAACACAAAGAAGACAGAAAAACAAACCAAGCAAAGAGTCCTTGAGCCAGCTGCTGCCAGGTTCCAAAAGTTTCTGTTTAGGGTTTTCCAGGATTCCTGCCTCCCTAAGAAAAGGTATCCTGAAGTTGTTAAAGCTGGCTTTTTTCCTGTGTCTGTGTAGGGAGATGCTGCTGTGACTCCCCACCCACAGCTGTGGTATTTCAGGCCACTCAGGAGCTGTGGCTCTGTCAGAGGAGTTTGTACATACGTCAGACAGAGCCTCACAGCTAACCAGTTTCCTCAGAGAGGCTCTGAATTGTTCTGGAAACGAGATAACAGTGTGGTTCTAGCAGTTTCCCTGGGTGATCTTTAGGGTTGTCCTGTGGTTAATTTGATCTATGGAGCTACTGCATTGTGGGTAATTTTGAAATATGGGGTGGAGTGTACTTGTCTGTCTTTCCTCAGTGACAACATTTAGGCACCAGACCGAGGGACAGTACCAGGTTTGGCTTGAGGACTTAGAGATAGGATTTCTCTCTCTCTCTCTCTCTCTCTCTCTCTCTCTCTCTCTCTCTCTCTCCCTCTCCCTCTCCCTCTCCCTCTCCCTCTCCCTCTCCCCCTCCCTCCCTTTCTCCCTCTCTCTGTCTCTCCTTCTCTCTCTGTCTCTCTCTCCCCAAATTAATGTCATAAAGAGACACAATTATGATGTTTCTTTAACATTAATGATAATTAACTTTCTAGGTATTATGGTTGGGGAATGTTTTTTTTTTCCTTTTCCTTTATATCTTTCTATGTTTGTTTATTTTAATTTAGTGTCTGGCATAAGTAGTACTATTGCCTTTTTAAAAGCAACAACAAAAACCTGTTTTCTTTTGGAAGAATAATTTTAGCCTTCTCTTTCATGACTGTGGCATGTCTTCATATGTGTCCCCCTCCCCCATCCCCTGCTGCTGCTTTATATCCTTCTCTCACAAGACAAGGGTTCAAAGAGGAAGACAGAAGAGATAGAACGTTCAAACAGATTAGTCAATAAAAATCAAATAGTCAGAATGCCAAACCTCTTGCAAGAGTGACATAGCCTTACTGTGCTGCTCAGTAAGGCTCTCTAGGTGGTGCACTGACAGTTCCACCCTGCTTGTAACCCTAGAACTTGAGACCTGAGAGCCCAAAGACTGTGAGTCAGTCCCCTGCCTCAGCCAACAGAAGCCAACAGTACAGCAAGTGTGTGGTTAAACTACAAACTATAAAATACAAACAGTAAAGCTATGTAAACCCAGGGCTTATGAAAATTCTTCTCAAGATAAACTTGTATACAATACTCCCAATACTTTGGGGTGAAAGTCTTAAGATTATCTTTGCTCAGTAATGTGCACTCAGTTTGCCTGCAACCCCAAGGAGCTCCTTTACTACATAAGGGGTCCTGTAAAATGGCTCAGTAGAGTTCTGTTCATCTGTGTTGTGGACTTTGTGCTGCCCAGCCAGGAGATGCTATATGAACAGGGGAGGCCTGCTTCCTTTGGCTGTGTTCCCCAGTGCTTTCCAGAGGTTGATTCTGATAGGCCTGGTGCAGAAGGGGGTGAGGGAAGGTGGGGGAGGGAGGGTAGAATAGGATGGGCCCTTGAGTGGGCGGACCCTTGGGTGGGTTCTCTAAGCCTGCTACCTCTCTGCTTCTGTTTCCAGCTTTCTGTCCCATCTCTTCTCTGATGCCCTGATGCAGAGACACTACCAAGGCCTATCACTTTCATGGAAGCACCTGGCAGTAGAAAAGAGAAAGTTCTGTTCTCTCCCCTGTCTGTGGGAAGTCCAGTGAAACAGTTCTTTCTTGTTTATAGCCCCGTTTGCCTTGAACTCAAGAACTGAGCTTATCCAGCTGTACCCGGAGACACTGTGCAAGTAGCCCAGGCTTGAGCATGCAGTGCAATCCAGAGCTGGATCTGACAGGTCCATGGTGTAAGGTGGGGTCTCTACCAAGTAAGGCTTCCCAATGAAGCCTCTGGCCTGGAGCCGAAGGGTGAGTCTGGTTCTTCCGATGTCTAAGTCTGTCCATGGTCATGTCTACATAACAGATTAGCAGAGAATAAGTAATTTACAAGACATAGAACAAAACTTTATTTCTCACACCTCTAGAAGCATCCGTGTCAATAGAGCTCAAGCCTCAAAGGCCCAGTCTCTGCCTCCAAGAGACCAAGCAGAGCATTCTGAATCCTCTCATGGAGGTGTGGAGAGGCCACACAGAACAAACATCACTGTTTTATAAACATACTGTTTATAGCAACCTAGTGTCAACACATGGATCCTGGGGCACATTTGGTCCTGGTACTCTATGAGTGAATATGGGAAGTATCTGGGCTTAGGCAACAGTTCAGCAGATGTTGTTCATGGCAGGACCTTCAGAATAGCTGAGAAAGATCTACTTTTCTGGGGTTCAAAATGAGTGACACTTTGAGACAAGGTCCTTGGCTTTTTTGGAAGCCCATGTGAATTAGGGTTCTCCAAAAACACAGAATTTATGGAATGTCTCTATATAAAGGGAACTTATTGTGATGACTTACAGTCTATAGTCCAACTAACCCAACAATGGGTAGCTGTGAATGAAAGTCAGGAATCTAGCAGTTGCTCAGTCCCAGGAGGCTGGGTGTTTCAGCTGGTCTTCTGTATAAGCTGGAATCCTGAAGAAGTAGGTTCCAGTAGATACGCTGGCAAAGTAAGTATAAACAGGCCAAGAAATAACACACTTCTATTGTGCCTATGTAGGTCTCTAGCAGAAGGTGTGGCCCAGATTAAAGGGGTGTCTCAAGATCCCAATTAAGAGCATGTATTATCCTACCTCAAGATCCAGGTCAACGGCATGTTGTCTTCCTGCCCCAAGATCCCAGATTGTAGTTCAATCCAGATGTAGTCAAGTAGACATCGGAGAATAAATACCCCGATTAAAAACATTACCACGTGAGCTGGGTTGGATTGTAGTTCAATTCAGATGTAGTCACAAAGACAACAAGGAATGGCCATCACACCATGTGAGCTGGATGCTGAGCTGAGCTTTTGTGCCCAGCACTTTTACATGGGTTTTATGAGCAGAGAGGATGGATTGCACTCTTAAATAATAAGATTCTTATCCTCTATAACTTAATGTTCAAATGGGGGTATATGTTCATAGTTCAACTGCAGTTCCCCAAACATTACATAATCCTGACTCTTAGAAGTTTAAGTGAATATGAGTATACTCCCTACCCTGATTCCTCCAGTGAACTAGACCCTTGTGCTCACTGGACTTGGAGTCAGGTCATTGGAGTTGACCCCTGCTATCCCTGCCTTGTGTGGTTCCACTTGCTGGCTCTTGATCTGGGACCTGTTCTCTGGTCTTTGGACCTCAGCTCTGCTGCCTTCTGGCCCTCCTGGGTTGTCATCTGTTCTGCTAGATCATCTCATCACAAGAGATGGTTCTTTTTCAGTCAGTCCATTAGGCCACATCAGCTTTCTCCTGCCCCTAGAGTCTCCATGGGCCAAGTGAGCCAGAGGGTGTCCACGGGAGCCTGGACTGACCAGCCATTGTTCTCTGCGGGGCTGGTACTCACCCACTTGGAGCTAGTCTGGGTTGTTTCACAGCCAGCTCCATTCCTGTAAGATATGAGGATTGAACTATGTCACCCTACAGTATTTATGAATTAAGAAACAAACATTATTGTTGCTATTTGTAATAATTTTTGAGATACACATACTATCTTTTTTCTTTCCAGCATGAATTTTGCCCTGGAGTATTCATAACTCATAGTTGAATGCATAGGGTTTGTTTTTAAAAAGTTGAAAAAAAAAATGGAAAACTTGAGTGAATTTGCATAGCTCATGTTAATTAGTCCTGCGTGTTCCCCCTTCAAAGTAGGGGAGACGAAGGTGGACAGGAGCCTTGATATAATGGAAAGATGCGGATGGCCTGACGCAGGCTTCCCTTTCGGGACTAGAGTTTTTATCCAGAGCAGCTCGGTGCCGCAAGCAAAGGTGATAACAGAGCAGAGAGATGTGCTTGAGATTTGGTCTTCCCACCCTCGTTTAAAGTACCATCTGTCATTTTCCGTGTCTTCAGAAGGGGAAAACTGAAAATAAAGGAGGGGTTCTCACCGTGACTGGTCATGCCTTCCACCGCTGGAATGAGAATGGTCAGGCAATTTGGTTTTTCCACATTCAAAACTCATTTATAAATAGTTCAGTTTTCAATGGCATTAAGACTGAAAGTAATCAACAAAGGCAGGAAGCTCGCTGCAGGAGAGCTGAGGTTCCCCTCAGCTCAGAAACCTGAGATCAGCCTGTGATTTGCTCATACAGGGATGCCCTGCCCATACTCAAAACTATCTTTTCCTCCATGACATATGTATTTTAGTCATGCAGAAAGTCGCCTCATGTGCATGCCTGTGGGAAGGTTTTTATAATAATTCTCAAAGGGTTCGGTAAGTCAGGGCTGCTGTGTCTCGCTTAGAGGACAAAGCTTACCAAACTAGAAACGTTTTCAGAGATTTCAAACCTGAAGTTTTGTTGTTGTTGTTGTTCAGCTTTGTGTGTGTGTGTGTGTGTGTGTGTGTGTGTTGGGGTGTGGGAGCAGTAAAAGCGGGTCCGCCAGAGAAGCGCTCTTCTGAATTATCAATATGCAACCTTCGAGGAGGGCTCCCCACCTCTGACGAGACTGGATATTGTTGATTCTTCCAATCGTTGTCAACATGATGGAAGAAATGGAAGAGATGGACGGTTTTTGTTTTTTGTTTGCTTGTTTGTTTTATTGTTATTCTGACTTTAATCTCACTCGTTATCAGTGAATTAAAATCCTCTCCCCCTTTGTGTGTTTCCTTGTGTTTGTGCTGTTTTTGTCTGTTAATTCCTGACTCTGTCAAGAGTGTTTGTGCCTCTTCTGGTGAAGAGAGCCATTGTTGTGAATCTACCCCAGTGATCAGACTTCAGGGTAAAAGTGACAGGCTCTCCTTTGCAGATGTGCCTAGGATCCAGGCAATAGCAGGTCTCTGACTGTGTGATGTATCCATAACCAATCAGGGGAGTAGAAGTTCGTGGAACAGCAACACTTAGCCAGGAGAGAGTTTCCTCAGGGAGAGAATTAACCACATCCAGTTCACTGATTCCCTCAGCCTACGGAGTCATGGCTGCTCAGTGCTGCCAGGGGTTTGCTGACTCCCTCTTTCCTTCCTTGGCTGCTAGGAACTATCTCTCCATTTTCATCTTTATTCCCAGGGGGTTTTCAGGTATTAACTTGCTACCAAACAATAGGGAGAGAAAGTTAACCACTAGTTTTTCATAGTTCCTTAACACTTTGGTAAATTAAGTCACAAGATAATCAAGACTCTTATCTGGGGACAAAGTGAATGTCTCCGAGCAAGGAGGGGCTGAGATGTCTTAGCGTTGCTCTTTGGATATTTATTAGCCAGGTAATTAGTAAGCAGCCGCTTCTAGGATGGACTGTTACCTTTCTTCTAGAAAACTGTTAGACACCGCTTTTAATTTTTCTATATGTGCTCTCCCACCCCCCCCACCTGTCCCCGACCCCGTGTGTGTGTGTGTGTGTGTGTGTGTGTGTGTGTGTGTGTGTGTGTATACACGCTCACATATCTTTGTCTATATAGGAAGGCATATACATGCCCCAGCAACCATGCAGAGGTAAGAAGACAACTAATTTATCAGAGTGCTTTCTTTCCTTCCACCATGTGGGTTCTGAGGATCAAAGTCAGGTAGTCAGGTATGGTTGCATGTGCTTTTACCCAGAGACCCATCTTGCCAGCCCAGCCTTTAATTTTCAACCCTCTAGCCTAGGAGTTTGAGGTAGTCCTAGGCCAGTTTATGTGCCAGGTACCACGTTGAGAGGACAGGTCCCCTGGCAGTTCTTTTGTCTCAGTGGGACATTTGATTCACCCGAAGGTGGTGGCAGGAAGGGCCTCTCATCCAGTGAATAGAACTCTGTTTCCCAGCTCATGAGTCTGTTGGCTGCATGCCTTGATGAAGAGCTAACCCAAATCAGATGACATGAACAGCATGAACTTGACACTCTGAGGAGCAACGGACACAGCCTGGGGGACACTCGGGACCCTCCCTTCTCTGCTGTGCTTTTAGAAGTCAGAGTGCTGGACTAGACCATGCAGATCTTGAATTCCACAGAGAAACCCCAGCATGTTGGCTTCCATGGCTTCTGAAAAGAGCTGAAAGATACTTTCTCTAGCCATTTCTTCTAATAATAGTTTGAGAAATGATTGTTATCAACCAACCACCATGAAGAAGGATCATAGGAAACTAAGCCACATCAACCAATCTTCTGGGACTTAACTTTATAGTGTTAAAGGACACAGTGTTGACCCAGCTCTGATAATGTCCACTGGTGCAGTTATCTGAGTATGTTCAGAAGACAGCTGGGATGAGAAGGGGGATCTGGCAAGCACGGTGTTCCTATAGAGATGTACAGAGCAGGAGAAGATGGTGAGGTGGGACATGTTAGCTGGGCCTAGAATGGGAAACAAAGAAAGTTGGATGCTGTTGAATGAAAGAAATTTATGTTTATTCTGAATTGTTCCAGAGAGGGAGCAGAAATCAGAAACCACACTTCATAAAGAACTTTTGTAATTCAAGAATAAAATTAGCCCCCTTGTGAAGAGACAAGACTTTTGTCATCTGATTGGGTTCAGATACCCAGTAATAGAATCACAGTAATGTTCAAACAGCCATTGATATGGTCAAATACATGCATGTGAAGACTCTACCACACAGTGCTTGGGGTCATTGACACTTGTGGAGTGTTTCGTCCCTGGTTCTTGATTTCAAAACACTGGCTTAAAATGTAATATTCAAAGCAAAGGAAAATATAATAATTTGCTTTTATAGAGAAATTTGTAGAAAGTTAAATTCTCAGAGCTGGTGTGGAACTTATTCCCTCCCCGACTCCCTCTCTTTCTTGTCTTCATTTTGAGAGAATCTCACTGGCAGCCTAGGCTGACCTCATTCACGTTATATCCCCCTGCCTCTATCCCTAGTGCTGGAATTCCAGGTTCACGCCACCATGCCCAGCTTTGAATTTCTTCTTAAAGGAGGAGTCACCGGGCAGTGGTGGCACATGCCTTTAATCCCAGCACTTGGGAGGCAGAGGCAGGTGGATTTCTGAGTTCCAGGCCAGCCTGGTCTACAGAGTGAGTTCCAGGACAGCTAGGGCTACACAGAGAAACCCTGTCTCAAAAAAACAAAACAAAACAAAACAAAACAAAACAAAACAAAACAAAAAAAAAAAAAAGGAGGAATCATATGATTTGATCTCCAAAGTATTACAAAGAAATATGAAATTTTGGAGACTGGCAGAAAGTGGAACATGGTGTGAGAGTCTGGGCCAAAGGCTACCGAATGCTGTGTCTCTGGGAGCCCCGGTTGCTAAAACAGAAGCACACTCAGTTGTAGTACGGAGTTAGAGTGCGGCATAGGAATCTGGGACTTCTGTAAACCACTATGAAATAATAAGCACAAATACTAGGCCAAAGTAAGACAGAAAACCAGCTGGGCAAACCCCAAACTCTACGTCACCGAGCCTGGTGTCAAGGTGCCCTTCAGACCCCCAGCTCCTGTCATCCTTGTTGACTGCATTGGCAGATCTGGCATTCAGCAGCAATGAACACCATTCTCTTGGGCTGGTTCCCCATAGTGGGGGTTGGGAGAGCCATTGCCTAGAATGCATGCAAAGATCCATCTACCAGGTGCATGCAGCCATCACAGAACTGTTCTCAAAGTAGGTGTCTGCCCTCCAGCCACACTAGAGTGCTTCTTGATCATAAAACTTACTTGAGGATTTTGAGAGAAAGTTAATTTCACTTGTAACAGATGCCATAAACTTATATCAAATAAATACAATATATATGATTTTGGAAAAATAACATTTTTGCACAGAATGGACATTGGCTCTGCTCAGGCAGCCTGCCTTAATCTGCTCTTAATCTCTTTTGGAGATCTATGTTCACATCAGGAATTGTAAGAAGCCTATGAGAAAGCAATGGTCTAATATCCTGGGAAGCCTAAAGCAGCAGCTAGGTTAGTGATAGGGCAGGCCTGTGATCAGGAGCCCAGAGTGGCAGATATTGTTGAACATGTCCTGCAAGACCAAGAGCTTACCTAGGGGAGGAAAACAAGCAGGGAGAACATGGACGCCATGATGGTTTGCTTTTGCTTGGCCCAGGGGGTGGCACTATTTGCAGGTGTGGCTTCCCATCAGTGGCTCTGAGCCCAGGTTTAATGCTTTCCAAGGCTGAATGTGCCCTGGCTACCGAGAAAAAAGCCAGGGGAAAATCTAGAGTAATGTTTCACTGGTTTTTAAAATCATTTCTGTTATTTTTGAGACTGTAGTGGCATTATTTCACCTCCCTGCCCTTCCCCTAATAATACTCATCCCTTTCCAAAAGGAAAAAAATTAAGTTTCCTAAAAATTATATCAGGGTTAAAGGAGAAACCTCTAACCTTTGCTCTGTGGACATTTAGAAGGTACGTGTGACAAATAATGTTTGCCTTCAAAGCCAGGTGAGTGACATTGGACCAGATAGCTTCCTCGAGTATAGGAATATCTCATATAAAACAGCCATTTATTGTATCTGCTGATTGATCTCATAGGAAAGGTTTTCTTGAGTGGTTTTCAATTTCAGTGATGGTGACATCTTAAACAGCGTTTGGTGACACTCTTATGTGGACCAGGCCATGACTGTGACTCTTTAGAAGTTTGTATTTATTTACTCTGCCAATGTCTCAGATCTGTTACCACTGAAGTCTATGCTAATTTCTCAGTTGATAGCTCTTAAACAAAAAGGTAGCATATCCTAAGTTAGTATGAAGGTGGACGTGTGATAGTAGCTCTCAGGAGATAGAGTATTTCTCTGCCTCAACTTCACCAGATCTAACTTTGTAAGAGTTAGATGGTCACTTCTGACTTCATTGTATGGACATTTATACAGTTCAGAGCTTTGAAGTATTACGAGAACTGCACAATTTTCCATATTAGATAGCTTTTTAAATTTAAATTCTATGAATCAGCATTCTACAATCTTCAGATAAGTAGAAACAATAGGACAGTGTATACACACACGTATATATTTTATTACTGTATTTAATAAAGAATTAGCTTATGCCTTATTCTGACTAACTCCCACAATCTATACTCAGAAGTCAGAGACTCAAGAAGTTGCCATCCAAAATCCAGAAGTCCTGAGACCTAGGATATACCAACACCTCAG
Organism: Arvicanthis niloticus; assembly: GCF_011762505.2. Lineage (NCBI taxonomy): Eukaryota > Metazoa > Chordata > Mammalia > Rodentia > Muridae > Arvicanthis > Arvicanthis niloticus. Next base: position 22,310,285 of record NC_047661.1, read on the forward strand.
TCTGAGTCTAAAGTTCAGAAAGGAACAACATTCCATCCTAATATCAGGAAGAGTTTCTTTCTATGCAGATATTTTGTTCTTAGGTATGCTGGTTTAAATAAAAATGGCCCTCATATACTTACATATTAGAATTCTAGAGAGTGGCTTTAGGAAGTATGACCTTGTTTGAGTAGGTATAGCCTGGTTGCAGGAAGTGTGTCATGAGGGGACAGGGTGGTGCTTTGGAGTTTCAAATGTTCAAGCCAGGCCCCGTGTCCCTCTCTCCTGCTGGACAATCCAGATGTAGAACTCTCAGCTACCTCTCTAGTACCACGTCTTCCTGTGTGCTGCTATGTTTCCCAGTATGATGACAATGAACTAACCCTCTGAAACTGTAAGCCAGCCCCAATGAAATGTTTCCATTTATAAGAGTTACCATCTTTATAGTATCTCTTAACAGCAATAGAAACACTAAGACATTAGGGTTTCAAATAACTGAAGAGACTCCCCTAGGGGTTAAAAAGTTCCCTCTCATCTAGACATCTCCTCATAGACACACTGGGAATAATCTCTGACCATAAATAAGCCACCAAGCCATCTTGTTACTTTCTTTTCTTTTTATCCTTCATTAATTAATTTATTCATTTTACATTTCCCCAATCTTGTTATTTTCAGAAATATCTGTAGAATAGATTGAGCGGAGGGGAGAGATGGGGCTTAGAGCTAGTTTCACAGTTTCTTCTTCTCATTAATTCCTGCACTGCCTCCATAGTGCAGAGAGCAGGGCCTTTCTACCTCCTGATTTTCCTGTCACAGAGCCCTCCAACAATTCCCACAGGCTACAGGGTGCAGTTTGCTTCCCACCGCCCCTCAAGCTCTTCTCAGCTGTCCTTGAAGGACATCCTCACGGAGCCTCACTTGGGTGACCTTGTACCCTATGGAGCTGCCTTATTTGTAAACCAAAGAAATAAAATGGTAAAATATGATTTGGTTTAACTGAATAATATAAAGGCGAACTATGCTTGAAATCGGCTCATTCCTCTTGGCTCACTCAGTGTCTGGCATCTTTGGCACATCACAGGCTCTGAGGAAGTGTTTGATGAGTTGGCAGATCATTTATGTATTAGAAGATAAGTAAAAACATAATATTTCATGAATTTTTGATGTATTAAACTTTGTTCATTTTTTGTGTACTCGAACATCATTCTATTTTAGAATTGCTTTCAAAGATTCATGTTAAGCCAGGCATGATGCCTATAATCCAAGCACGGCAGGCTGGGTCAGGAGAATCATAACTTCAAGGTCAGTTTGGCCTATGGTGAGTCCCCACTCAAAAAATAAAATACATGCATATATTAAAAAGACTAAAGACTCAAAAAGTCAATTATTCTTAGTAGTTAAAAGATATTCCTAGTGTATCTAGGTATTTTTAATATCCTTAATTTGAAAAGGAAAAAAAACAGTAGATAAATATAATTTCAACTGAATTTTGTTCCAAATAATTATTTGAAAAGTAGTCTAGTACTTATGAGCAAATCTCCCTTTTGAAACCAGCACTTTGGTACTACTGGAATTTTGGGGTAACTTATATCTGTCCTTAAAAAAAATGTGAAAAATACAAGCTATTGAACTCACCAGAAAAGTGAGGCACTGTAATCAGACAGAGTGTTCAATCCGTGAACGTGTTGCAAACAAATCTGAATTTGACAAGAAACAGGAAGCTTTACAGCAGATGGTCTCTCTGAGCTCCTTGTCACATTCACCCACTTGACTGGCCTGCAGAGACTTGTGGGGGTCAGTTCACCTAAGTTCTAAATGTTGGAGCCATGCTCAGCATGTAAGATTCTACCCTGTATCAAAGAGGTCTGTGGAACAGCGGACATGTTAAAACCAGAACTACATATGTGTCTTTGTATGTCCCTGCCAATATTATCATGAAGGAGTGAAAATTCAGAATTATTTTAAAGACATGTGGTTGTATATCACCCCCACTGTTTGTGGCGATTGGCGAACACCAATGTTTCTTGGGTAGAACTTAGTGTGCATCATCATACAGAACATGGTGGGTGGCTTGCCTGTGGTTTCTCACAAGCACTCTCTTAGCAGAGTACTATATGGTATGTTGAGTGGTGCTCTCTATTGCATAACTGCCCTTGCTGCAGCTCAATGTAACAATGCTTCTCAGTTATTACGAGAAGCAAAACAATTCCACCACATATCCCAAACACCCCTGGGCAGCAGTACCACCTCAGCTTCAAAAATTACTTTCTTAGCCTATGAATGTCGTATGAATGGCCAATACTGCATACACACCTAACCGTCTGTATTTATACACACAAACATATAAAGTTGAGCATGTAGACTTGCCTTTATGGAGAGTGCAAATAGTTATCACAGCTTTTATTTTTCAGAGGTTTACTCAGTTTTATGGGCATATCTGCTGAAGCAGAATGCGATTCCACTTGAAGTCTGACTCTTGTCTGACGTTCTGGACCGCTCATGCTGGTCCATGGCCAGCCTTCCCAGGCATTCTAGTTCATCAGTCAGGTAAGAAATCAAAGAGTCACATCTGTTACCTGCTTTCACTCTTACCAGAGGACAACCTGAGAGAAAGAAGGCAAACAACCCAGCCTGACACAAGCAGGGCGAGGACTCCCCTGGTGGGCAGCTCCAGGGGGCATCTGTGGCTCGAGGAGTTTATATTAAGTAAATGAGAATTTATGCATGCACAGAGGCTGGATCCCTGCGAGGTGTTGTCTCTGAGGCATTAAATGACGACACTTTATGACTAAATGACCCTCTTCTCATCTGAGAGGAGGGTCTTAAGTCTCATTTAGAGATCTCAGACCCTAGGGATGGGAAATAAGATCCAGGGAGGCGTCCTCCACCTCTCAGTTCTCCTGTTGTTTCCGGTAAGCACAGGAAAGGAAAGCCTGCCTCCTTGTAGTTATTGAAAACATTTGATATTGTCTAAGACTCAGATTTAGATGACTCCAGCTTGCCCAGCTGATTGGCAAAGCCCTGTTTTGTTCCTGGTGCAAGGGTCCAGAGGTGCTGTTTGTTTTATTAGTCACAAGACTGTGGGTGCCATGCTGTGTGATGAAGTCTCCGTGACCCGTTGCCCAAACCCAATCTCCATCCTAGACTTCAATCACTCAGGATAAATTCAAAAGTTTTATTTCCATGTTCGTGTCTTGAATCCATCTGAATTATTTAAAAACTTGGTGATCAAGTAACAGAAATACAGTGCAGTGCAGTGTTGCGGGAAATATTAAAATGATCATCAGTTTCCCACACTATGCCAGACATCGGGGCCAGATGGCTCCAGCGGGGTGTTCTCATCTCAGCAGGCTCTGCCATGGAGCTCCCGAGATGTGTCCACCTGACTCTCTAAGTTCCTTTGGTGGGTCACTTCTTCGTTGGCCCCACACAATGACTGCCCACTTCTCAGTTAGCTGTCACAATACCCAGTAACCTGGTAAAATCAAAGCTTATAATTAATCAGTTAGATTTATGTATCAATAAATTATTAATTCACAACGTGCCCACATGTTGCAGGTAATATTTAGAAAACAGAGCCCGGTCTGGCTTGTTCCTGGGCAGCCACCGAGTTCCTGCTGCTCCTCAGCTCTGACCCAGGCTCTGGCTAGCTAGATGCACAGGCTCTGGCACCCACGAGACATCAGCATGGTGGCTGGCTCTGCCAATCCACCACACTGTCCACAATGCTCGGCTGAGCCCAGATCATTCCCAGTATGTCTGCGGTGCCCGGTAGAATGAAGACTCCTAATGCTTAAAGATTATCCAATAGATTTATGTATTTGGAAATGCTCAATTAACAAGATGCCCTCACAATTAGAATTGTTGCCCAATTATCTAACCTAGATATTATAACTACCTTAGACTGCTAGAGACATGCATACATCAGCAGCCATCTTCTCTCCTCCTCCCCTTCCTCACTCCGCCTACCTTTCATACTGCCCAATGACCAACTGAGCTTTATTGGAAATGTAGCAGGAAAATATCCCATGATACCCACACAATAATTTCAGAGCCAATTGATAATGATACAAGCTGCCCACCTAGATTAGACAAGTTACCCCAATTATTGTATCCCTATATGATATTACAGCTATCTGTGGAGAATTAAAGCCTCATGGGATCTTTTCCTCCTTTCCTCTCTTCTGTCGCTCTCTCTCTCTGCAACTCTTAGCTCTGTCTCCCTTTTCCCAGTCCAATCACAGGCTTCTTGTTGTATTAATATTTAAATTAATTGGACAGGGGAAATCCTGCTACAGTACAGTGCAGTGAGTAACAGACAGTATGATACAGTTAGTAACAGAGTAACAGACAACATGACGCAGTGTATGGTAAATGATGCCCTCAAATCCTGACCTTAGAGTTACACCAGATGGAGATCAACCTTTCTAACTGAAAGATTTCTTGTGTTCAAATTGAAGCTGAAATTGGGCAAGTTATTTGACTTTTCCAAACCTTAATTTTTGTCCCATCTGCAAATTGTGACTGATGATAGTATCTACTACAAAGAGTTTGTTTAAGAACTAAAATTAATTTATAGGGTAAGTATCATGAAATAGTTCCCAAGGACTGGAAATTTAGCTCAGTGGCAAGTACTTATTTAGCATGACCACAATCTAGGGTTTGATCTCTAGCACCACAAGATAGATAGACAGATAGACAGATAGACAGATAGATAGATAGATAGATAGATAGATAGATAGATAGACAGACAGACAGACAAAGGGGGCTTATAGCATTGTAACCAGTAAATAATACTATGCTTTGGCTAATTTCTAACTTTCTGCCACTGGACCTGTTGGTGCATAGCTGTAATCTAGCACTTGAGAGGCTGAGGCAGAAAAACTGTTAATTCAAAGTCAACCTGATATATACATTTGGGCACTCTCTCCCTCCCTCCAAAATTCACACACTGTTAGTATGAACAAGACAGGTTCCCTGCATAGACACTAACATGGGCATACCAGGTGAATAGCCAGCATGAGCTACGGTCAGTTCATAGGGGAATCTTCAGAGCCCACAGCAAAGCATGGCTTCCCACACACTATGACAGCTACATGCTTGTAAACCCAGAATGCCCAAGCAGATATTCCTCCGTCTGAAGGTGAGGGGAAGTGTGCCAGTGGGTCACAGACCAGGCTTATCTGAATCACCAGGGAACCTTCTAAAAATACAGGTTCCGGAGCCCAGTCAAACCCAGAAAACCAGCATCTCTGGGGGTGGAGAAAGGAGAATTGTGTGTTTTTTTAAAAAACACACGCCAGCCTTGGTGATTCCCATGGTAAGTCAGCGAGATGACCTCTCTGTTCCCCTCAAGACTGAGATTCTGTGATTCTAATCACTCCCTGTACGTGAGTCAGAGCCCAGAATTATCGTGCAACATGAGGCAATTTGTGGTTTCCTGTCTTAAGATTACGGTAGAGGGAGGATCGCAAAACCAGCGTTGCCTAAGTTATAAAGATTGGCTGCAACAGAGAAAAGTGAAAAAAAAATCCTATGTAAACCTGTAGACTAATATCCAGACTAATAGAGTGAACCAAAAAGAACCTACTCACATCGTAGACATAGCCTGTGCTAGAAAGGATCCTGATGACACAAGGGAATGCTCGCACAGGTGTGGGAGCAGGCTGAGACAGCTCAGGGCCCATTCATTCTAACTGAACAACTGTGGTGTGGAGTATGAAGAAATACAGAAAACTAAGCCACCGAGGGCCTAGAGCCGTGCTTTATATAGAATTATGTGCGTGATTGCTGCCTGAGACCCATATGGTCAAGAGAATGTAACTAAGTTGAGTTCACACACACACACACACACACACACACACACACCTGATTCAGTCAAAGCAAAAACACCAATGACAAGTTTTCAGTGTGGCTCAGACTGACACTGGATGGAGACCCTCCGGGGCACCACTGGGGTTGCTTCCCATGGCTTCCAGGTTCTAGAAAGCTCATAAATCTTTAGTGGAGGTTGTCGGGGAAGGAATTCAGGACAGCACAACACTTGATACTCCTGGTTGCTACACGGAGAGCTAAGCCATGGTAACTGTGAATGCCATCCCTTAGAAATAACTATATCTACATATAGAATTACTATATACATGGAGCCAGCTTCTTGCACTGGAGTTTTATTGATTAGACTGTGAACTGGTTTGGGGCATGAACAGTGACCCTGAGGATTTCATGATTTGGCAAGACAGTTCAACAATGCATGCTTCCTGCTGCGTGTTATGATTCCCTTGAAACCCCTGTCAATTGTATAATAGCTCAGAGACAGGGCTATGGAGATAGATGGGGCTGCCGTGTTTGCCTAGCATGAACAAGAGCAAGACTCTGTACTTGATGCCACTGCCACCCGGTTTACACAGTCCTCGACTCTCAGCAACAGTGGAGAGGTGTGGGAGAGACACAGCCCCCATGCAGGGCTCTCTCTAAGACCTTAGTTAGAAAAAGCCAAGCATTTAGTAGACAGAAGCTGGAGTCAAGTGTCCTCCAGTCAAGGGCCTCTTAGATCTACAACCATCACCACCTCGCCATTATGAGCTTGCTTGTCTGCTTTGCGGTGACAACCTTAGAGTTGGTAAAGCTAAGACCTGGGAAAAATGCCAACCTCACCAGCAGTTCTTATGGTCTCTATAGTCCATCCTGCCTTTAACTCTGAAGTGTAAGTAAGGATCTCCTCACCTCTTGAGAACACCACTCAGAGAAGGAACTGATGTGACTCATTCTCAGCCTCAGATATCCACGGGTGATCACCACCACCTGACGACTTTCTTTGGTGAAGAATGCCCAAGAAAGCTCTTCTGGACTCCAGCCAGGTGTGAGCACTCTCACAAGTTCTACTCTGCTGTATTCATTTAATTGCTCTTCATGACCATGAAGACCAAACAAAGAGGATTTCCTCCCAGATGCCAACCACCACAGAAAAGAGCTACTCACTGCTGCTGACTCTTCCAGATACAGTCTAGCTGTAAGGTGACTTGCGGGGAAGTGAGCACAGCTTAATTTCGTTAAGGGTGATATACTAAAGGAGAGGGGAGCTCTCCAGCCCCATCGCTGGAATGGTTTCTAAGCATCCCTGGGTGTCTGAATCAGCAGCACAGGTATTTCACTCTCTACAAGGAAATTTAGACAGCGTCTCTTTTACATTTCTCACACTTTCTCTTTCTCGAGCTGCACTTTCTATCACTGTATCTCTCATTGATAAGTGTCTTCAGATGCTCTCTCCTCACGCTCACTGAAGAAGTCAGACGGGTCCTGTCATACCCCTCTCCTAAGGCCTCCCTCCACCACGGGCCCTTCTGTTTCCCTGGCCACTATAGATACTCCAGGTAAAACACACAAAAGCCAGAAGCTTGGGCCCATGTCTGAGCGAGAGCATTCATCATTTGTCTTTTTGTTTCATGGTGACATCACAGTGTAATATTTTCCATTCTACATTTTCCTGCAAATTAATTTCATTTTCCTTTACAGATGAATAAAATCCCACTGTGTGTATGTACCACGTTTTCATTATCAGTTTGTCAGTGGGTGGACCTCTGGGCTGAGTCGGTTCCTAGCTACTGTGAACAGAATAGGAATGAAGATTAACATGAAGCGTCGCTGAACTAGGATATAGACTCCTTTGAGTATATGCCCAGGAGCAGCACAGTGAAGTCATAAAGGAGGGTAGACAGCAGAACACACGTGACAGGATAGGACAGGGAGGGAGGACCGGGCGTGGGAAGGTTCCAGTGAGGGTAGGATCCAGAGCAGGGACGATGAGGAAGAAAGGATTAATCAAAACTAAAGGTGTATGTAAAAACAGTGTGAAAACCGACTATTTTTTCAGTCTAATTGTAAAACATAAATTTTTATGAAAGGAGTTTGAACAGAGGTACTCCACATGGGTAGATAATGTTACCATGAGAAGCCATGGGTTACTTGTGTGTTTGTTTGCAACTTTTAAAATGAAATATAATTACATTATCTCCTTCATCCTTTTTCTTCCAACCTCTCTCCCTCCTATATATCCCCCTGGCTCCCTTTCAATTTGTGGCCTTTTCCGTCCCAATTATTATTGATGCACACACACACACACACACACACACACTCATATACATATGTAGATGATTACAGCCTTATGAATCTGTTTAGTGTCGGTTGTATGTATACAATTTCAATGCTGACCACTTGGTATTGGATAATCAAATATGGGGGCTCATCCCTGGGACGTCTTCTCCCCTTTGCAACAGTCATTGGCTGCCTATAGTTTACTGTCTAGGGATAGGGCCCATGAGATTTCCCTGTCCACAGAAGCATGTCTATTGGTGATGTGATTGTTCCGGTCTTGTGAAGCCAGCCATGTTGTTGAGCTTCCCTGTCATTTCTAGAGACATAACCTCACAGTCAAGTCCCTATTCCTATGGCTCTTAAAATCTGTCTGCCTCATCTTCTGTGACATTCCCTGAGCCTTAGGTGTGGGCCTATGCTGTATATGAATTAAATGGAGCTGGGCACCCTGCAGTCAGGTGTTCTCTGCATTCTGACAAGTTGTGGCTTTCTGTAATGGTCTCTGCTGCAAAGAGAAGCTTCTTTGGTGATGGTGACAGATACATTTAACTGTGAGCGTAAAGATGAGTGTGTAGAACTATTAGTTTTGCAGCAGTAGTCAGGGTTTTTTCTAAGATCCAAGACCTCACTATCACTGGTTGGTTGGCTAGATTTCTGGTACCAGGCATGGTTTCCCTCCCGTTGAGTGGCTTTAAGCCTCCCATGGAGATATGAACACCACTCCTGCACCTTTGCCATGCCATATCTTGTCTGGCTGGTCATTGGTGTTGTTCACAGGCACCACAGTTGGGTGGACAGGCAGGACTACTGCTTGCTTCCTTCCCTGTGGTGGTTTGGATGAAAATGACCCCTTTAGGCTCATAAGTTTGAATGCTTGGTCCCCAGTTAATGGAACTGTTTGGGAAGGAAAGCCCATGCCAGGTCCAGTATCACATTCTCTCTTCCCGCCTTCGACCTATGGATCAAGTGAGAGCTCTCAGCTACTTTTCCAGTGTCATGCCTGCCTATCGCCACACTCCCCATTATGATAGATGTTTCGTGTAGTTTTAAAAGCTACCGCCTTTGCCGGGGACTGTGGCTAAGCTACCGGCCCCTCCTGGCTTCCCTTTTGTTCCACCTGGCTTAGCTCCAGGATCGGCTGCCACCAGCCCTAACTCGGCTTCTCTTTCTACCCGCCTTTGTTCCAGGAGGGGTCACGCTACCAGCCTACTCCTAAAACCCTTGAATCCATAGATAAAAGACACACACACACCTTTGTTACTTTAACTTGTCTACTAGGCACAGCTGCTGGGAGCGGAGAACTCCTGCCTGAAAAAACACACCCTTACCAAGTTACTATCTCTGGCTTTCCTCCTGCTCTGAACTTATTTCACCTAGCCCCTGCCAAACACACATGGCCACCCATCTATAGGGAGGTCACAGGCCCTAGCTCTCTTTCCGCCCCCACCCCCACCCCAAGCCTTACGTGATTGTTGCATTTTTCTTCCTCCAAAGCATGGCAGGAAAAGTCCTTCTCCTTCCTTGTGTGTGCCTTTTCCTCCTGGGACCCAGAAGTCCCACCTGTACTCTTCACCAGAAACTGCCACCCCCCTCGAGCGCGCCTTTTTAATTGGCAAATTCAGAACCAATTGGGAAACAAGGTTAGTATCAGAACCTCCCCTTATAGATAGACACATGTGTACTAGCCTCCTGAAAGTGAAAACAAGCCCCCTAATTAGATGCATTTCTTTATGTTTTCTTGGTTGTGGTGTTTCACTACAGCAAGAGAACAAACCAGAACGCTCACTGTGAAAGGTATTTCTCAAGGAGAGTCTAGAAGCTATAGATTTTTTAAACAAAAGACCAGCACCAGGTGTGGAATATGGTCCTATGACTTGTTGGCCAGGAAGACTCCAGAGGTCCTGAAACTATCCAGACACTGTTATTTCTTGTGGCTTTCCTCTAGAGCTGCATGGTAAGACTCTGTTGCCGAAGACAGCACACACTTTGCCTGTAGGACAAAGGGAAATTGAGCTAGAACTGAGTTGGAAACTTTCTTCCGGCTGGTTAGCTTCCATAGTGTCAGAAAGGGCAGGGTGGCCTATGGGAGTAGAAAACCATCAATAGCCTTACTTAGTGGGTGTCAGCTACAATACTGACCTATTGGACAAAATGTGCCTATATGTTATGAAGATGACCAACCGCTCTCTGCATGGATTTGGGGCCTGTTCCAAAGGAGGGGATTTATCCCCCATATTGTAAACCTTGTCAAATGCCCACAGCTGTAAAAGATGTAAACCATAGTGAGGAACCTGAATCCGCATCATGCCAAACTGCCTTGAACCTATTTGTGTAGAATACAGTGCACATCTATCGATGACTAGTGAGGCGCTGGGACTTGATCAGAGAAGCCTCTGCCTTCAGTGACCTATTGGTAATGCAGACTCATAACTGGTCCAAGTGCTAAGAATAAGTGACCACCAAGCACTCAGCTCTAGAAAAGATATCTACATCAGTGTGCCCCTGGCTCAGGGAACATCATGGAAGAGAGAGAGAGAGAGAAGATAGAGCCGGAGGATGAGGAAGACTGCTGTGAGCGTGTGAAACACGCTCTGTTGATGACACAGGTATTGCTGTTAACCCACAGCAGCTGTGACTAGCTCTACGAGCTGAGACCTGTTCGTGGTCCCTTATCAACAGTAGGGGGCGCTCCCAAGGCTATTAGCACTTCCTTGTGGTTAGAGGGAAAGGAGGAGCTATTTTTTCAGTGGTGGTGTATGTTGCTCTGCTCCTTACTGAAGATTACTTTTAGTCTGGGATCACGTTGAGAGAACGCTCAGCAATAGCCAGCTGGTAGAGGTGCTACTCCCAAGTCAGAGACCTGGTGGTGGATTGAATGAGCAAGGTACCGTGGTGTGCATATAACAACCCAGCACCAAAGAAGCTGAGCCAGGAAGACTGTAAGTTCAAGGCCACACTGGGCTAAATACTGTGATTCAACATCACGCAAACACAAACAATCTGGTATATAACAAGTCCCTTTGGTGGTGTTGCATGGACTTGTGAAAGTCCAGTCTTTGATAAAGATGCAGTTGAAAACAGTGTATCGCATTTCCCCAGCTAAGATGACTCTTGGAGAGCGGCACAAAATTCTTGGTTTTAGATCAAGAGTCAGTGACCAAGGAGCAAACGAATGTCTTGATGTTTGAATTATTTTTGGACAGCTGGTTAACTGACCGGAACCTCAAGTCCTGTGATGACACATTGGGATCCTTTCCTGCCGACGTCTGGAGCTGATTCCTGAAGCCCCAGAAACGCAAGAGAAACTGGGAAAGTAGAGGACAGAATGTTCTGGAATCTGAGCACAGCAGAAAGAAGCAGAAGACAAGAGAATGACAGACCATAGCTGTCCCTACTGGCTCATCCTACTGGCCTCAGCCTGGAAAACAGAGTGGAGATAGACATCAGTCTCTGCCCCATGCAGGACTGAAGAAGAGGAAAAAGCCTGGGTCTTGTGTTTTAGGCAGCTGGTCACGATGTGTGCCAAGTCCGAGAGTCTTCTCTGTCACAGCACTCTCCAGTGGAGCTTTAATGACCCGAGAACTCTCAGTTTGGGGGAGCCACAGAGAAACACCCTACTACAGACCTTGGTGCTCTCAAGCCACAGTAACACTCTCAAGCCGCAGTAACACTCGGACCCGTGGACCTCTGGACTGCAGACACCAGAAGAAGGTGTGACAGACCACAGTAGAAATGTGAAGGACAACTTTGCATAGCTACTCACACCTAACTGTGAGGAACTATGACCGGGAATTGAAATACTCTGGTCATATCTCTAATTCTAGTACCTAGGAGGCTGGGTCAGAGGATGGCAAGGCCAGCCGTCCTGGGCTGCATAGCTAAACATTTCTCAAAGGGGGAAAACAGAAGCAAGGTGATTTGTTTCCACGCTAGGGGGCGCTATTTTGAGAGGCTGTGGAACCTTCAGGAGGAGCAGCCTCGCTGGTGGGAATAACTCAGAAGGGATGGGACTTTGAAGGCTAGAACCCTCCCCTGGTTCCTGCCACCTTCATCATAAGCTCCTGCACCCATGAGCTGAACTGCTCTGCCATGCCTGTGCTCCCATGACGGACCAAAACCTTCCAAAACTGTGAGATTGCGTCCTCCTTTATGCTGACTGTCACGGTGATATATTAATATAGTGACACAGCAATTGTAAGATTCCCAGGAAGCCTGATGCTGGTGAGGAAAACCAGAAGTGTGCACCTGTGTGTGGAGGATGGCAGCGTTTGAGATCCCTCAATGATCGAGCGCCCTAGAGGAAGGCTTATTTACTATCCGTAATTTTCTTCTTGGTCTTTCTGAAGGTGATTTCCTGAGCTTCTGTACCTCTAAAGATGAAGAATGGGTAGAGACAGGTGTAATTATAAGATTATAAACTGTTAAGAGTACTTCAGCCGAACCCATTCTAGCAAAAACTTTTTAAACTGGAAGATATTTCTGTTCCACTATCATCACCTATATAGTTCACATATAAAGATTTGTTTTATTCTTTCTGTTAAAATTCAAGATGCAATGCTTGAATGTTTGAAAATACAGAGACTTAGGAAGAAGGAAAAATATCCCTATCATACGTTGTTTTGAGTGAAGCAATGAAACAAAAGGAGGATACGGTTCCTCCTAAAGTATGGAGACGATTTTATTGTAGATATTTGAGGGAGGAAGCAGGTAGGGGAAGGGTCCGCTCAGAACATGGCAGACTAAAGTGGACTATGAGAGGTGGGGAGGGAGACCAAGAGAGGCAGCCCAGCCAAGAGACCAGTATAGCCCAAACGGCTGAGTTATACAGGAAAGAGCAGCTGGGGAAGAGCCTGCCTAGCTCAGTCCCTGAGCTGGAGAAGTTTAGAGTAGGGGCTGGATCCTGCCAGCCAGGCCATGGTCTGGAGGGTGGCAGGAGAAACTGGTAGCCAGAGCCAGCTTTGATGTGTTAATAAGCGCCTCAGCCTTTTGTCAGGGTTTGAGACCTAACAATCCTGGGCCCAGAGTTAGTTGTTTGTTTGTTTGTTTGTTTGTTTAGCATAGGCTATAATTAGAGGGCTAGAGAAATCAAGGCCCAGTGCATTCAGAGACTTCACTGAGTTTGTCTCTAAGATCTCTAACGGCAGAGACCAGGGTTAAGGCAGGATGTTACAGGGAGTGGTCTAGCTGTGTCTTAACGAAGGCCTTCTGGTGGGCAGCACACCACCCTGCAGTTTCTGTTGATGGCTCCACAGCAAAAATAGGATATTTCTGTTCTCCCTTCTGTCAGGAAAATGATTTAATCTAAATGAAATTCGTCTTCCAGGTAACATTGCAAGTTTTAAAAAGACAAAGTAACTAATTTCTCCTTGTGAGGTTCCAGAGTCAATGAGTGAGGCCTGCTGATGACCCAAGGGAAGAGATCGGACTTCTCACTGAGGAAGTTAGGGGGAGGGGGAGGGGGAGGGGGAGGGGTAGGGGGAGGGGGAGGGGGAGGGGTAGGGGGAGGGGGAGGGGGAGGGGGAGGGGGAGGAGGCTGCTCCCTGTGTTGGGTACAGAGCAGCCATTTAAGCCCTGACCCAACGCTAACTTTAGAGAACTCTGCAGATACTTTTCTTTTTTCAGAGACCCAGAAAAAGCCTAGTACTAACTTAGCTAGGCTTGACAGCTGTGCACAGCCATAGGTCTTGAACGTACTACTGACAACACTGTGGGGAAAAGTGTTAGTTTCTAGGGAGGATGAGTTTACATTTCACTTCCTGACTTACCAAAATTTCACTCCTAAAGGACCCGAGTCCTGCATGCACTTTAACCTTATTTTTATTTATTCATTTTTTTCTAACTTTTGAGAGAGGGTTTCATCTAGTCTAAACTGGTCTGAGATTTGCTATATATCCAGAGTTGATCTTAAACTTCTGATTCTTCTACCTGACCAAGTACTGGAATTAAGGTGTACACACCACACTCAGCCCAAGACGTCCGCTCACAGGCGAGCATGAGCTAATCATAAATGGCTGATTCCCTAGGCCTGGAAGGTGCCAGAACATAAAACTGCTGCTGCAAGAGACAATGTGGGGAGGTACTAAAGACTCAAGAATGAAACAGCGTGTTGAGAAGATACTGACAGCTGCTAGAGTGCGTTGTATAAGGCGAGCTTTGTAGAGGGGGCGTGTCTATAGTGAAGCCCTGTTCCCTACTGTCTAGTGGACTGGGAGGAGTCAGAGGAATGAGACTCTGAGAAAAATGCTGGGAATAGTAGCTTTTCAGAGGGGACTGGAGGGGACATGCACGCTCTGGGCCACCAGCTGGGGCTGCACAAGCCGAAAGGCTTTACACAGAGCACCCACTGCCCACAGGAAGTTTTCACAGAAACTGTTGACTGGCTGCTTGTTCAGCAGGAAAGGTCTAGAATAAGGGGGAGGAGCATCTGGGAAGGGTAGGATTGTCAAGTCACAGTGAGGGTCCAGCCAGATTTCTTCCTTGTGGTTCTAGTGTAAACGCCCCTAGCACCGGGGTATGAGTTTATTCTACGGTTGACTACAGTTACTGACAGAATCAATGCCAGAACACGGTTGGATGAGATCCGGCATAGACAGTCTAAAGAGAGGATGAGGCGGGAGGCCCCGGGGCCTTTCCTAGAAGTTATCCATGTCGAGCATCCGCCAGGGGGTGCTATTAGAAGATGGGAGAAACTTTCCTGGTTTCTCTGTGTTGTTCTGGCTGTCCTGAGACTTGCACGGTAGCCCAGGCTAGCCTTGAACTCAGAGATCCACTTGCCTTGCTTCCTGAATGCTGACATTAAAGGTGTGCACACCACCACCAGGCTGAAGATGGGAGAAACTTTTAGAGGCCAGCCAAGGGGGAGCTCGAGGATGATGAGAGGCTATTGAAGTAGACTGTTAGAGCCCGCGTCCCAGCTCACCGAGCTGCCCAACTCACGGAGCACCTTAGCTTGCTCTCCCTGAAATAGACTTTTCTCCTCCCAAGGTCATGTCCTCGGGATTACATGCTAAGCATTGCCTTTCCCGTCCTGAGGGCAAAGTAAGTCCCTTCAGACTTAACTGCTCTGCCAGGGAAGGGCCGGGGCTGAGTGTGGTTCTAAGGCTGGAAACAAGAGACTCTTGCTGTAGCGGGTGACTTTCACACAGCTCGGCTTCCTACAGGTATGAATCACAAAAGCACGAGTGTTTACAACTTTTACACTATTAAAACCTGTAACGCGAGCGAGCAACACAGAGCAAGCATGTATCTCTGTATGAGTCATAGGCTTAAACAACATGTCAGTTAATTAAACAAATAAAAGCACAGATGAAAAAGAGGCATTTCACAAATACACAGCTGTTGTTAATCATTGATCTTAACACTTTCCCCTCTTTTGTAGACTTTCCTTGCTGTTTCTTTTATCTTGAATCTTTACACTTGAAAATGAAACAAAAAATTAAGGCCTGAAAAAGTTATACTAAGAGTTGTCACTGACTTTTTATTTTTATGCCCTAGGCTAACTTCCCCTTAAGGGGGATTTTTTTTTCTCTCTCTCTCTCTTGGTTCTGTCTTCGTGTTAGGAAAATGGGAAGAAAGCACTTTTCCCTTTGCCACACCTGAAAGAGAACAGGTTAATTCCCTAAGGAAAACCCTGTCTTCTTTTTGTTTTTGTAGTTTCTGTTTCGTTTCAGATAAGGTTAGATGTATCCCAGGCAGAGCTCAAAAGTCCTAATCCCAGAAGACAGACCTTCCTGCCTCGGTTTCTGGTTTCCGGTTTCCGGTGCTGGGATCATGGACTCACCTTCACACTCAGTGCTTATGCAGAGCTGGGGATTAAGCCTTGGCCGGGAGTACAAAGTTAGCAAGCTACCAGCTGGGCTATCATCAGGCAGAAAACGTGCCTTCCCCACAGTCAGGATTTTTCTGTTTTCTTTTCTTGTTGAAAAATGAACTCCAGAGTTATGCTGTAGTCAGTACACTTACATGGCCTCTCCACAGCGAGCCCCTGCTGGGTAAGCACCAACATAGAACCTTATAAAGCCGGATCTATCAGAGTGTGATTTTTTAGGTAAGAGTTCAGAGTTATCATATAGAAGACGAGGGCCATGGTAGTTAGTTTGGATTGTCCACTTGATGGAATCTAGAATCCTTCCAAAAGCATGCCTTTGAAGGAGTCTCTAGATTGAGGTATTTGAGGCAGGGATATTACCAGGGAAACTTGGAGTTCCCTTTTGGGCTTCTTATTTCTCATTAATGAAAGAATTTAAAATAGATTCAGAAGGAGGCAGGAAGACAATTTTAGTAGAGTTTGAGAGAAAAGCAACAGATCAGGCAAACTGTAAAGCTTGACAGCTGTCAGGAAGAGAGGACAGCTGCGCTTTCAGTAAAGCAGGCAGGGCCAGCAATGGCTGTGTCAGTCCTGCCCCAGCCCTGAAAGAGGCTCTATGGAGGGAGAGGATTCTGGGAAGAAATAGACT
Organism: Arvicanthis niloticus; assembly: GCF_011762505.2. NCBI lineage: Eukaryota > Metazoa > Chordata > Mammalia > Rodentia > Muridae > Arvicanthis > Arvicanthis niloticus. Next base: position 22,326,811 of record NC_047661.1, read on the forward strand.
CATTGGGGCATAATCCTCCAGGTGAATCGGATTTCCGGTGGGGTGGTCTCCTGACCTTGTCTGATAACTCTGTAACAAGGAGATGTGGGTGTAACACCTTGACTGATGGATGGCACCATTAATGAGTTAGGGTTCTGGGCTGAATAGAAAGGAGAAAATGAGCTGAGCCAGCATCCATCTCTCTCTGTTCCCTGACTGCTCACCAGCCTCACCCTAAGCTGCCATGATTTTCCCACAGTGAATCTAGACCCTCATACTATGAACCAAAAGAAACCTTTCCTTCCCAAAGTTGCTTCTAATCAGGTCTTCTGTCCCATCAATGAGAAAATTAACTAATACAAAGGTTAAAGGGTGGGATATTCATTTAAGATACTCAATTATCAGATTAAGATTAAAAAAATACGTTCCCCTGGCCAGAAGTAGGCAGCCTCTTCCTCATTCATATGTGACACTGGGTTCTAGGTACATGGGAAGTGCCCAGTCCACCAATGGTACATTCCTGGCTTGGGAGGGAAACCAAGCAGAGAGAGAGAGAGAGAGAGAGAGAGAGAGAGAGAGAGAGAGAGAGAGAGAGAGAGAGAGAGAGAGAGAGAGAAACCAGCTTTGGGATGATGCTTAGTTGTTCTCCAAGCTTAATGTGTTCCAACTCCTGTTCCTGTCTGTTGATGTGAAGGTGAGTGTCATTCTGATGTCAGGGAAGAGACTTTGACTGTGTTGTCACTACTGTAGAAAGCACAGAGGCCTCGGCGCTAGAGCCAAGACCTCAGTCCCACTACAGCTGGGGAACCTCAGTAAAGTTAGGTTTCTGGTCATCTTGATGACAAGTGTTTAAAAGCAATGCTAGGAACTTACAGGGTGTCTGGAGTCTTTTCTTGACTTACCTGCACCTTGGAATCTAATCAGGAGCTTGTGACCAGGCTATCGTAGACAAGCTTTTAGGAAGTCACCTGGGTGCTTCTAATGCTTGAGGTAAGTGATGACCTCTGAACTGGAGCTTGGAACTGATCTCTCCCTTCTAGTCTTTGAAACCTTCAGCTGACTAGCCCCTCTCTCCCATGATGCCTCAGCTCTCCCATGATGCCTCAGGTGCTTGCTTTACATGAGGACAAGAATGCTGCAGACATTCTTCATCCCAACTTCCTTGTCTCAGCATGGGCCTCACGCTCACCCATCAAAGAAGCATTTGATTTGTTGTCAGTTTTCACAAAATTATATTCTTTTATTTCCAGGGAGGGTAGAGAGTAGTTTAGAGCATCGGCTCTGAAATCCCACTTCCTGTTCAGGTCCAGTTCTGAGACTCACTAGCTTTGCAATCTTAGAAAAATCAATTAATGTCTTGGTGCTCGTGTGACAACAAAGTCAGCTAATAATAGCAGGGGTGGGGTGGAGGGTACACCTGGAATAATAAAAGCACAATAAATATCCTTTAAAAAATATTGCTCACTTTCCTACCAGACTCCCTGATTTACAGTGAGAACTCGCCTCATGTGCCTAAGGAAGCTCCAAATGAAGCCAACATTGCAGCTTGGATCTGCCGAGTTAAATTTTTTTTCTCAATTATGCATGGTATGCTATTTATCTTAAGCAGATCCATTTTTACAACCAAAATCCAAGTGTATCCAATATAATTTTAATTTATTTAATTTAGTTTATAAGATAGTTCCCAAGGCAATTATAATAGGGCAAGCTACCTTGATACAAGGAGATGCCCAGACTGTGGATCAGTGCTGGGAGCTAGACTGCCTAACCCAGGTAAGGATCCCATTGTATCCCCGCCCCTCCCAGAAAGACACAACAGAGACCTAACCTCAGAATGTGACCTTGTCTGGAAACAGGGTTTCCACATGTAATTACTTGAGATCACACTGGAGAACTGGCACCCTGATCCAGTGTGACTGGCATCTTTATATGGAGAGCTATCGAAAGTGGGAGGTGGCAAACCCAGGTGACAACCAACAGTGGAAGAAGACATGTGCAGATGCCAGACAACAGGTACCAAAGACTGAGAGCAACCCAAAAGCTAGGAAGAAGGAAGGAAGAATTCCTCTTCAGACTTTAGGGTAGTCACCACCCTGTATACACCAGGTTATATGTGAGGATCTGGACAATCTGGCAGATATTACCTCCGGGTATGAATCAGGTGCATTGGGTGTCGAGGAAAACAGCAAAAGAAACTGCCGTGTTCCATCACATCATTTGGCTTTAGAGTAGGAATGGCTACCTGAAAGGTGCTAGATCTTGGGGCCACTTGAGTCAGTGGATTCTGAATGCCGGCTTTAACATCTCCATTTTGTGTAGAAGACTGAGGCACTGTGTGGTTAAGTCAAGCTGCAAGGCTTGCAGTTCCTGCTCTTAACTAGTTAACCAATGAGTCTTTCAGCATTGGCTAAGAGCAGCTTTGATGGCAGAGGCATTGGGTTGAACTGGGGAGGTAAAGACACCACACTCAGGAAAGACACTACTTGTACACTGCAGTTCTCCACCAGCTGAGACTAAACCAGAAAACAGTCTTAAGTAAAAGCAGTCCTGGGTGTCGTCCACCATGGGGTTTTCAAAGTTTCTCTCTATTGAAGAAGTGAAAGATATCTCAGACTATTTATTATAATGGACTGACCTTAGTTTATTATTATTATTATTATTATTATTATTATTATTATTATTACTGGTAGTTAAGTATACACCATGAAACTCATAGTGCTCTTGCAGGCATCCTTATTGCTTTTAGTATTGCTGCAGGTTGGATTACACACACACACACACACTCACAGAAATTCTGGTAAATTTAATTTGTGCATGGGAAGGGAACAGTTATAACTGTGCACGTGGCATGACGGTGACAGAGAAAGCTTCTTTTTCCTGCCTACCTATAAGAACTAAGTCTCTCTATAATGTGTACTAATGATAGGAAGAATTTCCCACAGACCAGCTTTTAACTTAACACATTTTAAACGTCTTTGCTACTGTATCTTCTGGTGCAGAATGTGTTCCAACAGACACAGAGTTTGGCCCAGCTTCTAGCACTGTCTCTTTAGATCATAACAGATTCAATCATGTGCCCTTAACTGTCCCTCCAAGTCCCATATGCTAAAGGAATGCTCCCCAGTGTTGTGCTATTGAGAGGTGGGGAGCCTTTAAGAGACAAAGCCTAGTGGGAGTATGCCCTCAGTTTCTTCCCCTAGACTGGAGCCATGAGCCAAAATGTACCTTTACTCAACCCAGGTTGATTATCTTAGGCGTGTGTTGTGGTGAAGGAAGCAGAAAGAACAGCTGGCCTACAGGGTGATGGGGGGTGATGGTGTGGGTCATGGAGGTTATGAGGGTGATTGACGGGGGCATTTCTGGAGTGCTTGAGTACATAACTACAGATATAAGAAAGGCAAGCAGCAGTGGCATGGGCCACTCATCCACAACTGAGTACATTTCCAGCTAAATGTCCACTGTGTCTCAGCCCATCCCCATTATCAACCTTCTCCAAAGAATATCCTCACCTCTTTCCCTCGTCAGCCCACCATGACATGTTACTAGCACAGTTATCCTGTGCGGCTGTCTATGAGGTGTATGTCTGTGCTTCATGTGTGAAAAGAGCACGTTTTGCCCTAATGAGGCGTTGCTTCCTTTGAGAAAGGAAACCTTAGACAAGTCCCCCTGTGTCCTCACCAGGAAACTTAATGTCTTGCTTCTCCCTCATGGCAGGCCCAAGGGAAAGGACAATGAAAGACCCAATAAAGACCTAGAAACCTGGAGACACACTCGTCTCTCCTGGTACTTCAAGGGTGTGGGCTTCTCATATATGGTAATCAATTTTTTTAAATAAATTTGTGTTTTTAAAGATTTTTTGTGAAGTGTTGATGGTATTACAATAATGTCTGAAAACATCTAAAATAATTAAATACATAGTAAGTCATCACCTTATAATTCTGTTTATTCTGAAAAATAACTTTAGATTTATGTTATAAACATCTTGACAGGAAATAAAGAACATTTAAGCTGTTTTCAGTGTGCAAAAATAGTGGCCATTTGATGTGACCTTTTGACATTATACATAGAATTGAAATGCTTTCATTTATTTCTATGTCCTAAAGAAAAATTGAATTTGATGGTTATGTTAGTTGATGGTGCTGCATTACAAAATATGTGTTGAGGACCAGAAGGGTCTCATCTGATCGTGTTGATCTCCCCAGCAAGGAGCCCAGTGCACAAGGCTGTGTTGCAACTCATGGGCTGGGGACTGTTTCCTGAGATATGAAAGATCATTGAACATGTTTTTGCAGACTTAAAATAGAAAGACAGGTTTTATTTTTTTTTTTCCCATGTAGGAGAGAGCGGAACATTTTAAAATTGGAAACTTAAAAAGAATTCCAAGATAAAAGAAAGTGAGACCTGAAATTTCTAAGTAGATGTGCCTGGCTCTTACTCAGCCCTCCAGTCATTTCTCATAATGACTTTGGTGACTTGTGTTCCCGTTTATATAAGAACCTTTACTTACAGTGTTCATGAACACCAGGAGCTGATCTAGAAACAGTCAGTGATTATGAAGTTAGAGTCCACACTGTGCCTCCAGTGAGCATGGTTCACATGTTGCCTGTGCCAAATCCATCCGATAACTTGGCTTCCCTCACCTGCGCCCCCTTCTGAAATGCTTGTAAACATTCTTGCACAGGAAGGTCACAAGAATAAACAAGGTGACACTTGATCTAGTGCTTTGGAACTTTTCCTGTGGTTCCCAAGCACAAATGCCTGCTGGTATCATGGCTGCCGTGAGTGAGGGCATCTGGGAAAGAACTGACTCTCTTGTACAGCTCTCCCAAGTCCTGCGTGGTGGTCTACTGCATGCCTCCACCTCATTCTCCCAAATTCAGGGACTCTTGAACTATATTTTAATATGCTATAGACATAGTATTTTGTTAATTTTATTATAATCACACTAGTACTATTTTTTTTTATAATCACATTGTCTGTATCTGTGGCCTGAATGTAAGCTGAAAAGACAGCTGTCCACCTTATTCATCCTGTCCCAGTGTCCAGCATGTGTGAGTTAGCACCCAGTAGATTCTTAGTTGTGAGTTCAGTAAGTAACTGGACAGTGATGTCATGAGGGATAGTTCTCTGCTCAGTTTCCTTGGTAAAAATGTTTTTCCCATGTGGTTTTGGAACCTGCTTCAATTGTGACCTGAGGCTCCCATGACTCATTCAGCCAAAAACACCAGGAGTTTTAATTACTGTAAAAGGCAATGTCTTCAAAAGAGAAGGTGTCTGCCTACAGTAACTAAACAGAAACCACCTACCATATAATGTTCTGTTGGCCCATAAACTGCAAAAGAACAGGAATTTTCCATTCCCATGTGAAGACTGCCATTCAGCCTCAATCGCCTTGGAAGATGCTCAAAGCAGAACAAAACAAGGATGATCCAGAGACCCATCGAGCAAGGCCATGCTTAGATCCTAAACGTCACCTACCTTTGTTCTAGAACCTTTATGAGTGACAAACGGTTGGAATTTCCTTGCCTGGGCCCTCAAAAATCTTGCTCCTATACAAAGGGGAAACCCATACCTGGAAAGGGAGATTTCATCACAATGAGGTCGTGGGAATCAGGCAGGCAAGTCTTGGACTCTTGGCTGTGAACTTCTCCAGCTCCTCCTTAGAGGAAAATCAACTGTTGATTTTAAAGAATAGTTGTAGAATTTAACAATTTAAACAGTGGGTTCATGTCAAAAGAAAGAGCCTCATAAACTTCTCATGCCTGGCTTTGTGAAGGCTTTTGTGTCTACATACGCTACGGCTCCCAGACCTGGGCTTCTCCATTGTGGACATCGTGTAGAGTCATTAACACACACTGCCTTTGGGAAACCTGAGAAAAGTTCGTTTTGGTCAGAACTTGAGAAGGGCTGTTGGACTGGGAGTGTCATCTCTCTGGGCCTCTTCTTCCCAGATTTTGATCATCCCTGTCTCAGTGGCCAGGGTGGCCAGGCTGGGGCAGGCAGTGGCTGAGTGGGAGCTGCACAGTGCAAGAGATTTGGGAAGTGAACTGATGAGAGCCCCACTGGAGAGAGTGTAACAGAAGGTTCAGCCCCTGCGTGAGTGAGCTTTTCCTGGCCCACAGAACTCTGGCAATGTGGTAGAGCTTCACAACTTGGGCATTCTCTCTGAGCCAACCCTCTTTTCATAGCAGGTCTGATCCAGCATAACGAGGCAGCCTCAGACGCTGCACCTCTGACCATCACCTTCCTGTTTAGTTCAAGCAACAGGAGAGAGGAAGGACGACAAGATCGTTCTCAGCAGACTTTCTCTAATCGTCTGGAAGTGCAGAAGGAGGAATTTGGGGAACAGGACATGTAGTGTCTGCATTGTCTCCGTAGTCAGGACAGGGTTGAAAAGGAGTGAAGATGTCCGGGGAGGACAGCTCTGTGCATGGCAGGCCTCTACCCCAGGCCCTGTCATGAGCCTCTGTGCTTTCCTGCCCTGCCCTACCAGTTTTTAGGACAATGTACTGGCTGGTTTTATGTCAACTTGACAAAAGCTAGGATCATTGGAGGTGATGTCCTTGGACTGGTGGTCCTGGGTTCTGTAAGAAAGCAGGCTGGGCAAGCCATGGGGAGCAAGCCAGTAAGCAGTGCTTCTCCATGGCCTCTGCAACAGCTCCTGCCTCCAGGTTCCCATCCTGCTTGTCCTGGCTTCTGTCGGGACATGATGAACAGGTGAATAGACCCTCTCCTGAACTTGCTTTGCTCATTATTTCTCACTTTTAAAGCAGCGCTAACTAACATGAACAATGTCTCACATAGCCTGGGCTAGCCTAGAACTCACTATGCAGCTGATCTTTCTGTTTCCACCTCCCCAGTGCTGGGATTACAGGACTGCACCTCCACAACCAGTTTATCTGGTTCTTGGATCTAACCAGGGCTTACTGCACCCAGGCCAGCACTTCACCCCTTCGGCCACATCCCAGCCCTTGCTCTGGGTTTTAATCCAATCCAAAGAACACACTGAAGAACAGCTTCCCAGAAGTGCAAGAAACTCCATGTCCCTGCAGATGGCCCTCGGGATAGGTCATGCCTAGATATTCTTCACTCTGATGAACTTAGAAGGTCTTCTTGCATGCTTTGGTAGGGCATCATTGAGATGGAGGAACTAGTCGGATAAATTCTTTGTTCTAGTTTTCCCTTCTGTTACTCACCTTGTCTTTTGCTCCTGCCTCCTGGGATCCCTACACAAATGTGTAGAACTCACTTCCTGTCCAGGCTCTGCCCTGGGGAGAAGGAGAGTACACTTCGCTAGGATTCCTTGGCAATTGTTACACTTCGGCATTTGGATGGGGCCTTTCTCTCTAACTAACTTTCAAGGGAAAAGTAGGCTTGATTTCTTCACCAAACTAAAAGCTGCCTATAGTGGTATGAATAAAAATGGCCCCCATAGGTCCATAGGGAGTGTCACTATTAGGAGGTGTGACCTTGGAGTAGGTGTGGCTTTCTTGGAGGAGGTGTGTCACTAGAGGTGGGCTTTCAGGTCTCAGAAGCTCAAGCCTGGCCAGTGTGTCACTGTCTCTTCCTGATGCCTGCAGATCCAGATGTAGAATGCTAAGCCCCTCTCCAGCACCATGTCTGCATGCATGCCGCCATGCTTTCCTCCATGACAACAATGGACTGAACCTCTGAACTGTAAGCCAGCCCCAGTTAGGTATTTTCCTTTATAAGGTGTCTTCACAGCAATAAAACCCTAAGACACTGTGCATGTGAACTCTAACCTACAGTGCAGATATTTTTCTGTTAGGTAAAATAGGTATAGCAGATACCTGGAGCTCACTCTAGGATTCTACCAGCAGAACCCTCAGGTATTTATTGATCATTGAGATGTACATGTGTACAGGAGACAGCCCAGTGCAGAAATGATTGAGATGCAGGCTTCATAAGGAATGAAGAAGCAAAGGAGTAAACACCGGTTTCTTCTATCAAGTGGTTTTTGGGAGGGAAAGGGAAACAGGAGGAGCAGAGAGTGAACAATGGTCTGAATGTTCTACAAAGATCCTCAAATCTCAGGGGTGTATGGAATGAGGAGTGGGAGCAAGAGTGGCATGGTGACATCAGAAGACTCCAAATGCCCTCACTGGGACGACAATGCAGATGATGTGTTATTAGCCCAGAGAGAAACATGCCAGCAAAGGCAACTGGGAGAGAAGCCATCTGTCAGTTATCCACAGGGAGCTAGCGAATAGACAGGACGCAAATCTAGAGATAAGAAAAGAAATCGGGGCAGGTTTCTAAGTCGTTGGTGCCTAAAGTCACAGCTTTAGTTGGGGATGGGGGCTGTGGATATCACATTTAATCAGAAAATAAAAGGGGGTCAGAAAACCAAGTGGAGGATAAACCCCAGAGAACAGGCTAAAAACTTGAGAAGAAACAGAAACAAGCCTTGGGTCTGATGAGGGGAACCAGGGAGGAAGGAGAGGACGACTCTGATAAGAACGATTCTTAGTTCTCAGAGACCCAAGGAGGAGACTCAGAGTGAGAATTATAGAGATGATGCTACCACGAAGCCAAGGGGATGGAGAAGTCTCTGTCTTCAGCACAGATGACTTCTCAGTTGGCAGTTTTGGTAGAAGAGCAGACAGTACATGGAGACATTATGTTACCTCCAGCCATCAGCTCAGAACAGCTCTAAAGCTGTGTGTCCAGTGACTTGTGTTCCTTGGACCAAGGCTTTATTTATAGTCATAGAACCAAATACTGCCTACTGGGTAAATGTAAAAGGATTACCAAGAAATACAGAAAAAAATTACTTTTAGAAAATGGCTGTAAGAATCCCAGCTTAGGGGCTGGAGAGATGGATCAGCAGTTAAAAGCACTGTCTGTTCCTCTAGAGGTTATGAGTTCAATTTCCAGCAACCACATGGTGCCTCACAACCATCTGTAATGGGATCTAGCGCCCTCTTCTGGCATGTCTGAAGACAGCTACAGTGTACTCATATACAAAAAAAAAAAAAAAAAAGAAGAATCCTAGCTTAGAAAGCAGTTTAAGTAGAAAGATTGGAGCAGGGTCTGGCTACTACTGATCAGGCTATGAGCAGGGAACACTGGTATGGATCATGAGGTGCTTCAGGGCTCAAGCTTTTGGGAACTCTGTGGAACTTGGCTCGGGGGTGTTAGTTGTGGTATATTGAAGTTTGGATTCTAATTTACAGTGGCCACTGTATTAAAAAAAAAAAATCCCTGTAGTTCACTAAGGAAACTCCCTTACTTACAGCCACTTATTTAGAGTGGCTGATGAGATACTGAACTGGAGACTTGTGGGCTCCGCCACTATTCTTGATCCTTCCATGTGGTGTTGGTTAATATCATCACTGCACAGTCTATGGGACCTCGGGGTCTGTGGAGGCTGCTGGCTGTCTACCCGTCACCTGCCCTCCTTAGTAGCTGACTGTTAACCTTTTAGCCAGGCATAAGCTGAAGTGAATGACTTACTTCTCAGCTTGCTGTGTATAGTTATCCACTGGGCTAAGTCTGGCCACTTATCTGTCCTGTAAGTGCTGTACAGGACCACTGGGAAAGAGGGAGCCCTTCGCCATGGTCCTACCTCCTGCTGGCACTGAACAGGTAATGGGCAGCTTTGGCTGTCGTGTTGTCTATGAGGAAGCCACACTAGGTAAAGCAGACAGTAGAAGATGTGAAGCCTGTTGACTCTGTGGGGTGGAGATAGGTCAGCTGGGATGTTCAGATGTTTGTCACTGGAAAGACTATATCTGTATATACTTACTACAAGGTACCGTAGTTGGGTGTCACTTTTAGCTGAATGAATTATTATTTAATCTAAATAATACAAACTGGAGGTGGGGCAAGGTGAGCTAAAAACACAAAGAAGAACGAGAAGCAAAGAGGGAAAATGAGGCCTAAGTCAACGCTACAGAACTCAGGGGAGGAAACTGGAAGAAGGAGCGTAGTACTGGCCATGAGATGAGGTTGCTTCCTCCGTAACCCAGCATTCTCCTAACACGGAAAACAAACCTGCTCATCAGTCCTCGTGGATTATGCACACTTACTTAATGTTTTAAGAAAATCTGGGGCTTAGAGTGTTCTGCCATTCTAAAAGAGTCTCTTTGAACGGAGGTTAATCTGAGCCACAAAGCTTCATTAATTGTTTCATGTTAGAGTCTGACAAGGATTGTAGGTGGTAGCACAAAAATCCTATGTGGAGAGCATTGAGCTTCTAAAGCTCTAACCAGGCTGCAGGTCATGGTTTCAAATGGATACGGAATGATATGACCACACAACGCTTGCATTTACTCTTTGGTTAGGCTCAGGTTTTTGTTCAGTGACTTGAGTCATCCATTTAAACAAGGACACTGACTAGAGTAGGCTTCATCGTGTAAGAGTTTCTATCATGTAAACTCCAAAACTGCAAAAAAGAATAGAGAGCAAAGCAATGGTGTCTAGACAAGCGCTGTTCACAAAACCATAATTCCTCCTATTCTTTGTATGTATGCTCGTGTGTGTGTGTGTGTGTGTGTGTGTGTGTGTGTGTGTGTGTGTGCAGGGGCACACATGTATGCATGTGAAGTCAAACTCTAGTGTCTTTCTTTAGGCACTGTCTACTGTTGGGAGGGCAAACCGACACAGAGAGAAGAGGAAGAGGAGATGCATAGAGGAAAGAAAGGAGAGGAAGAGGGACCGGGAGAGTGTAAGATTCATTGGCCTGGAATTTACCAATTGGACCAGACTCTGGCCAGTGAACCCCAGTGATCCACTTATCTGCTGGTGGAGGTGTCTTCTTTCTTCTTGGTTCTTCTTGAGGCAGCTGAGGGGTGAAGAAGGTCAACTATGGGGGGGGGGGGTAAGACTTGGTCTTATGAGATATTAAAGGTTACTGTATAATAAAAGTTTACTTATCTATACTCGAAAAGTTTATTTACTATGCCACTGTAGCTGACCTGCAATCCACAACCCTGTGGCCAGAAACTGCAGTCTCTGGCACCCAGCACCCCAGCCCCAAAACAGCAAAGGATTAATAGCCTTTGTACTATCTTAAAAACTTCTTCTGAGGGTAAAAGACTGCAGGCTTAGGTGATTAACACCTGTAGCCTAACAGCAGAAGATTAGACAATGTGGCCTTTGTTCTATCTCAGCAGGAACTGCTGGGCTCTAACTTATGCCTGCTAGTCTGAGGTCACAGAAAGAAAAAGACACTTAGAGAAGTTACTATAGAGTTTATTACTAAGTGTAAAAAGTCTCCTATGAAAGCTACCTAAGGGGAAACGTGGAAAGGTCCTAAGTGGGGAAAAGAAAAAAATTCTAATAAGGGAAAACTTCTAAGGGAAAGAATTCTATGCAGGAGAAAAGGAAAGGAAGGGACTAAGGACTAACTAACTACGACGACGACTACGACAGCTACTCTTTTCTTTGTCTTTGTCTTCAGTGCTTATGCATCTTTCAGAATACATGGTCACATGTTACAATGTTCATCACAAGTTCACACCAAAAACCAAATCATAAATTGAAATAGAAGTTTACAACACAGAATGTTTATGTGCATATCCATTAGGAGTAGTTAGCTGGCTAAACATTCATCACCTGTCTAGCTCCACAGGTTCACTGAAGGTTTAAAACTATAACTAAGAAATTAGTGAAGTTTTGTATAGATAAACCCAGGCAATATTTTATCTTCTGTCCTAGCACCTATAATAAATCGTGAGTCCCTTATTAGTGACCTTAGGTTAATTGTTTTACAACCTCTTGGAATGTGTTCTGAGTAGGAGAAGGTCTGGTTACTATCTAAGAGCAATTAACTGATGACACTTGGGAGACTGGCAGAGTTCTCATTGCAGTTTTGACTATCAGAAAAGGACCTAATAGTAGTCCTGTTATAAAAGAGCTTAATAATCATTGATATAATTTTAGGAATTCTTATAGGGTCATCATTAAGACTTAAGAAGTCATCTATTTGTCTATATAGCATCACTACAAGACAGTACATCTTTGGGGATCTGCAGAGATCTGCTCCAAAGGGGTGTGCTATTGCTTAGTGATTGTTATATTTGTTTAATAATAATAATAGGAAAAGCATATTAATAGCAGGAATCTTTCCTAAAACAAGTCCCTTACAGCCTTGCTGAATAAGAGCTCACTTGTCACAGATTATATAATAACTCAAGGCAAGCCATTTCAGGATGATCACCTGCTAATTAGCTTGTTCCATTATGGCTCCTGATACTTATCTTTTCCTCAGCTGAACTCACAAGCCTGTGCCACCGTACCCAGATTTTTGAGTGGGCCCTAGGGCTGACACTCAGGTCCCCATGCTTGGATAGCAAGAACATGACTGAATGAGCTATCTCTCTAGCCTTCCCTTTTTCTCTGTATTAACATAGAATTACTATATTAAAAGGTCACTCCTCTGATATTGCTAGTTTCTAGAACTATACTACATAGAACATTCTTTTTCTAATTGAATTTTCTTCACTATTCAAGATTAAACAACAGCTTTGGTCTTAATTATTACCATTGAAAGGCTTTGTAAAATGTTGTGTCATTTGTAGTTACAGGACACACTGTATCTGTGCCTGTGTGTTGTTTCATTTTCTTTCTTTTGAGATAAAATCTTACTATTCAGCTCATGCTGGCCTGGGGGGGGGGGGGTCACAAGATTCTCTGCCATATCCACTGTGTGGTGGTTTGAATATGCTTGGCCCATGGGAAGTGGCACTATTAGGAGGTGTGGCTTTGTTGGAAGAAATGAGTCACTGTGTAGGCAGGCTCTGAGGGCAACTAGTGCTCAAGCTCTGCCCAGTGCAAAAGAAAGCCTCCTCCCAGCTGCCTGCTTCCAGATCAAGATGTGGAACTCTTGGCTCCTTCTCTAGCATTATGCCTGCCTGCATGCTGCCATGCTTCCTACCATGATAATAATGGACTAAACCTCTGAAACTGTAAACCAGCCCCAATTAAACATTTTATTTTATAAGAGTTGCCTTGGTCATAGCGTCTCTTCATAGCAATGAAACCCTAACTAAGACACTCTGAACTGAATCTTAATTTGTAGTGGTTTAAGAATATCTGTGTGTGTTCCCCTTCTGCCCCTTGCTTGGTCCTTTTGGCTGGGGCAGACCTAGCTGGTCTGCTCCCGTGAAGACACCATATCCTGAACCATGCTAGAGGAACCACTGCACTCAGTGCAGCAGAAAGAACCCTCTCCCACTACCCTTTGCCCCAGAGCTATAACTGGGAGCCTGGGACACTCAGGACCCATTGGCCACCCCAAACACCACCCTTCCGGAATACCACTTCCCTTCTGCCCCTTGCTTGGGCCTTTTGGCAGGGGCAGACACCTAGCTAGTCTGTTCCTGTAAAGACAACATATCCTGAGCCATCTTAGAGGAGCCACTCCACTCAGAGCAGAGAAGGAACCACTGCACTCAGAGCAGCAGGATTCCAGGATCCCAGAGGTGGCCTGAGTCCCAGCAGTTCTTCTACCCAGGAGCTCAGGATCACAGAGAGAACTGAACTCTGAAGAGTTCTGACACAAGCAAGAGAAGTGGAAAGACAGGCTCCAATCAGAGACAGTGAGTACAGGTAGCACTGGAGTTAATCAGATAGCAAAAGGCAAGCACAAGAACATAAGCAACAGAAACCAGAGTTACCAGGCATCATCAGAACCCAGTTCTCCCACCATAGTAAGCCCTGGACACCCCATCAAACTGGAAAAGCAGGATTCAGAATTAAAATCACTTCTCATGATGATGATAGAGGACTTTAAGAAGGACATAAATAACTCCCTTAAAGAAGTACAGGAGAACACAGGTAAACAGGTAGAAGCCCATAAAGAAGAAACACAAAAATCCCTTAAAGAACTGCAAGAAAACACAACCAAACAGGTGAAGGAATTAAACAAAACCATCCAGGATCTAAAAATGGAAGTAGAAACAATAAAGAAATCTCAAAGGGAGACTACCCTGGAGATAGAAGACCTAGGAAAGAAATCAGGAGTCATACACGCAAGCATCACCAACAGAATACAAGAGATAGAAGAGAGACTCTCATGTGCAGAAGATACCATGGAAAACATTGACACAACTGTCAAAAAATGCAAAATGCAAAATACAAAACGCTCCTAACCTAAAACACCCAGGAAACCCAGGACACAATGAGAAGCCCAAACCTAAGGATAATAGGTATAGATGAGGGTGAAGATTCCCAACTTAAAGGGCAAGTAAACATCTTCAACAAAAGTATAGAGGAAAACTTCCCAAACTTAAAAAAAACAGATGTCTGAACAGAGCATACACTAGCAACTTGACAACACACTAAAAGCTCTAGAACAAAAAAAAAAAAAAAAAAAAAGCAAATACACCCAAGAGGAGTAGACAGTAGGAAATAATCAAACTCAGGGCTGAAACTAATCAAGCAGAAACAAAAAGAACTATACAAAGTATCAATAAAACCAGGAGCTGAAAAACCAGGATGTTCTTTGAGAAAATCAACAAGATAGATAAAACCTTAGCCAGACTAACCAAAGGGCACAGAGACAGTATCCAAATTAATAAAATTAGAACTGAAAGGGGAGATGTAACAACAGAAATTGAGGAAATTCAGAAAATCATCAGATCCTACTACAAAAGCTTATACTCAACAAAACTGGAAAATCTGGTGAAATGGACAATTTTCTAGACAGATATCAGGTACCAACGTTAAATCAGGAGCAGATAACTCATCTAAATAGTCCCATAACCCCTAAAGAAATAGCAGCAGTCGTTGTCTGTCTCATCTTCTACATTTACCCCTGAGCCTTAGGTGCAGGAGCTATGTTGTATATGCATCAGTTGAGACTGGAAGCACATGATCTCTTGTTCTCTGCATTTTGATGGGTTGTGGTTTTCTGAGGTGGTCTCAGTTGCAAAGAGAAGTTTCCTTGATGAAGGATGAGTACTACTCTTATCTGTGTGCATAAGGATATTTATATTATAGCAGAGATTATAGATTACTAAGTGGTTCACTAAAGTGGATGTAGGTTCTTCTCCAAGATCTGTGACTTCACTGGCCCCGAGTAGATGGCTAGGTTTCCAGCACCAGATACAGTTACTCTCTTGTTGATCAGGCCTTAAGTCCAATTAGAGAGCTGCTGGTTACCAAAAGGTCTGTGTGCCACTATTGTACCCACAGGGTTATCGTGCCTTGCTGGTTGTTGTTGTAGTTTGTAGCTGGGTAGGACTGTTGGTAGCTTCCCTCCCTTGGAAACTCACATGGAGCTTCCTGGTACCATGAAACCTTGTCCTCAGGGAGAAGGATTTCAGTTAGGTCTGGCTCAGGCCCTCTGAGTCCTGTGTCTGGAGTACATGGTGTCTTCTGCCATAGAAACTTTCCTTCCACCTCTGGGACAACATTGACCCAGACCAAGGGCAACAGTAATAGTTTTTAATTTGGGGAGAGTCTCCTTGGACAACCCTGACCAACACTCAAAAGGAGGTTTCTCATGCCTGGTTTTGGGGTTGATTTCTTGGGACTTTTCCAGACATCCTCACTGCTATTTTATCCTCTCCCTTCTCCTTTTGTATTTTTCCCCCCTAGTTAAAGCCACACCTCAATTTTCCCATCTCCCCCATCAAATCACCTAAACCCTGCTATTTCACCCAATTACTAACCCCCTCCCCAAATCCTCATAGTTCCCCTTTACTTTCCTGGTCTCTGGAGTTAATTTAAACTACACACAACATTATTTAGCTATTTTTAGTCAGAGTTAGGGACAAGAGAAAACATGAATTGAAAATATGGATGCCCTCAAAGGTATGTGCATTCAGCTTCAGTTCCTAGACTGCATCTGTTTGATTGACATTTGATACTTCTCTGTTTTACTAGTACTATTTAGTAGGCTATTAGACCTGCAACTTGAATTTGTCAATCTGGTTTTTATTTCTGTCCTAAAATACACATGTGGTTGTATGTCATCTTATGTTATGTTGATAACATTATGGTCACCAATTTACTTAACAAGCTAAGCAGATCTTTCCCTCCCAAAGCTGCCCCTGAATAATGAATGGTCTCTTTTGTGTCCATATCTTGGTAATATATGAAGCAGACTTCAAATCATTTTTCACCTTTGTGGGATATCATAATGACCTATTTAGTACAGTTAAGAGGGCCAGCTCAAACCAAAATCAAAAGTTAAATCTTTTATCTATTCTGAGGTGAGTTTCTAGGCCTGGATAAACTGAGGGTTTCAGCATCAAAAGTATAAAGTGGGACAGACTGCTGAAAGGGATGGTTGAGAAGAAGGTTTTATTGTAGATTTGATGGAGAGTACAGTCAGGGACATCTGGCAGAGTCCAGAGCAGGCAGATAACATAATAAACTGAATTCGGCCAGTAGACTGAACCAGGCCATGAGAGGAAAGAGGTAGAGTGGGGGAAGAAGACAGGGAGCATGAGTATGGAATGTGAACATTGGAGTGTGAGCAATGGAATGTGAGCATAGAGTGTGAACATGGAGTGTGAACATGGAATGTGAACATGGAACATGAGCATGGAGTATGAACATGAAGTGTGAACATGGAGTGTGAGCATGGAGTGTGAACATGGAGTGTGAGCATGGAGTGTGAACATGGAGCATGAGCATGGAGTATGAACATGAAGTGTGAACATGGAGTGTGAGCATGGAGTGTGAACATGGAGCATGAGCATGGAGTATGAACATGAAGTGTGAACATGGAGTGTGAGCATGGAGTGTGAACATGGAGCATGAGCATGGAGTATGAACATGAAGTGTGAACATGGAGTGTGAGCATGGAGTGTGAACATGGAGCATGAGCATGGAGTATGAACATGAAGTGTGAACATGGAGTGTGAGCATGGAGTGTGAACATGGAGCATGAGCATGGAGTATGAACATGAAGTGTGAACATGGAGTGTGAGCATGGAGTGTGAACATGGAGCATGAGCATGGAGTATGAACATGAAGTGTGAACATGGAGTGTGAGCATGGAGTGTGAACATGGAGCATGAGCATGGAGTATGAACATGAAGTGTGAACATGGAGTGTGAGCATGGAGTGTGAACATGGAGCATGAGCATGGAGTATGAACATGAAGTGTGAACATGGAGTGTGAGCATGGAGTGTGAACATGGAGCATGAGCATGGAGTATGAACATGAAGTGTGAACATGGAGTGTGAACATGGAGTGTGAGCATGGAGTGTGAGCATGGAATGTGCTGGAAGCCACTTGGCTTCCCTCCGCGCTTTCTGTGTGTGAATGCCATTTGCTATTGGGCTTTCTTTCTTCCACTGTGTTTACCTCAGCTGTTTCGAATACCTGTTCTGAATCACTGCAGTTGTTTTTAACCACAACTTCTGCTCATTTTAATTTCATCCAATAGTCTCCTCTTTTATCATGTGTGGTCTTATTTGCATAATTTTGACTGAGCTTGTGAAAACAGCTCTTGTTGGCTCCCAGCAGAAATCAATGCAGTAAGCCACTGGTAGTTTACAAGAGTGCTTCCCCTGCAGTCCCTGCTGTGTAGTGAGACAGCCTGCTGAGAGTAGTAGAATAACCATAGTCATTGCTCAAGGATGCAGTGCTAGTTAGCTTTAATTGCTGGCACAGCCTAGAGTAATCTGAGTGGAAAGCCTTGAAGGGAGGAGTGTCTAGATCCAATTGGCCTGTGGGAATGTCTATAGGGTATTCTCTTGTTAATTTCAGTTTCTAGAGATGAACCTGCCATTAAACTGTCTGTGGGTCTCCTTATTCCCAAGTTTTTGGTTGCAAAGCTCAACCTCTCTGCCTAATGGCTTTGCTCCACTGAGATCAGGCTCCCTTGGGAACCCACAGTAGAGCTGGACTGAAGCGACCCAGGACACAGCCCCAGAGCAAGTGACACATTAGCAGGGAGGAAAAATATAAATTATACTCGACATACAGTGGCAGAGCCAAGTCCTGCTTTTCCTTAATTGGTTCTAGACTCACACCCTATCCTGAGAGCCAGTGATATAGTAAAGCATCCAGACCCAGAGATTGCCCAGCGGCTGTCAATCACACCAGGTACATTCAAAATCCACTTCTACAGGATGCTGGGAGAACGACTGAATTCTGTACTCGGTACCCTTCTTTCCTCGTGCCGAGATGTGCTCTTATGGATGGTTCTGTATAAGGGAAGGACTAAGCTCAGTGTCTGCTAAAGCACACTCCCTGCTGCCTGTAAGCCGTGCCCTCCCGGCCTGCCCTGACTCCTCTATGCTATTCTAAGCACTTCATTTCCAGTTTAGAAATCAATCCATTCTTATCTCCTTGTACAAAGCTCAAGTCCAAGTGGATAAAGGACCTCCACGTAAAACCAGATACACTGAAACTAATAGAAGAGAAGGTGGGGAAGAACCTTTAATACTTGGGCACAGGGGGAAAGTTCCTGAACAGAACACCAATGGCTTATGCTCTAAGATCAAAAATTGACAAATGGGACCTCATAAAATTGAAAAGCTTCTGTAAGGCAAAGGACACTGTCAACAGGACAAAGCGGCAACCAACAGATTGGGAAAAGATCATTACCAATCCTACATCCAATAGAGGGCTAATATCCAAGATATACAAAGAACTCAAGAGATTAGACTCCAGATAACCAAATAACCCTATTAAAAAATGGGGTACAGAGCTAAACAAAGAATTCTCAACTGAGGAAACTCGAATGGCCAAGAAGCACCTAAAGAAATGTTCAACATTTTTAGTCATCAGGAAAATGCAAATCAAAACAACCCTGAGATTCCACCTCACACCAGTCAGAATGGCTAAGATCAAAAACTCAGGTGATAGTAGATGCTGGTGAGGATGTGGAGAAAGAGGAACACTCCTCCATTGTTGGTGGGATTTCAAGATGGTGCGACCACTCTGGAAATCAGTCTGGTGGTTCCTCAGAAAATTGGACATATAGCTGAAGACCCAGCTATACCATACTACATCTTCTGTGCATATACCCAGAAGATGCTCCAACATATAACAAGGACACATGATCCACTATGTTCACAGCAGCCTTATTTATAATAGCCAGAAGCTGGAAAGAACCCAGATGTCCTTCAACAAAGGAATGGATACAGAAAATATGGTACATTTACACAATGGAGTACTATTCAGCTATTGAAAACAATGAATTCGAGAAATTCTTAGTTAAATGGATGGATCTAGAAAATATCATTCTGAGTGAGGTAACCCAATCACAAAAGAACACACATGGTATTCACTCACTGATAATTGGTTATTAGCCCAGAAGCTTGCAATATGCAGTAACCAAGATTCAACTCACAGACCATGTGACGCTCATGAAAGAAGACCAAGTGTGTGTGCTTTGATCCTTCTTAGAAGGAGTAACAAAATACTCAAGGGAGCAAATATGGAGACAAAGTGTGGAATAGAAACTGAAGGAGGGGCCGTCTGGAGACCATTCCACCTGGGTATCCATCCCATGTGCAGTCACCAAAGGTAGACGATGATGTGGATGCCAGGAAGTGCATGCTGATAGGAGCCTGATATAGCTGCCTCCTTAGAGGTCTCCCAGAGTCTGACATATACAGAGGTGGATGCTCACAGCTAACCTATGAGCTGATCAAGGGTTCCCAATGGAGGAGTGAGAGAGAAGCTGAAGAAGCTGAAGGGGTTTGTGGCCCCATGAGGAGAGCAACAATACCAACCAACCAGAGCTCCCAGGGTCTAAACCACCAGCCTGGGAGCACATAGGGAGGGACCTGTGGCTCCAGCTGTATATGTAGGGGAGGATGGCCCTGTTGGACATAGGTGGGAGAGGAGATCCTTGGTCCCATGAAGGCTGGACACCGAGTGTGGGGAAATTTGAGGGTGAGGAGGTAGGAGTGTGGGTGGGGCACATCCTCATGGAAGCAGGAGGAGGGGGGATGGGATAGAGAGTTCCTGAAAGGGAGGGGACGGGAATGGGGTAAGAGGATAACATCTGAAATGTAAATAAAATATCCAATCAAAAAAAAAAAAAAAAAAAAAAAACTTTGATTAGATACTAGGAAAATCCTGCTCTACTGGGGCATCCAAGCAACCCTGCTGTGTCTTTCAAATATTTTCTGTTGCTTTTCTGGGGATTTCTCCCTGGTGAGATCGCTGCTCAGTCTATCCAGGCTTCATTCTCTAGAACAAAAACCCAGGTTTTTAGTTGCTACTGGCAATTTGTTCTTATCTAAAAATAGCCTTACAAACCTGATTTTTATCTGTTTTGTATAAAGTGCGGGGGAATCCCGTAGCGCTTGTTAGGTTTATTTCTTAGGTCTCAGTAACAGCGGCAGTTTGCTTTATGGCTGAGCAGTGGTCATAACAGGTTCTCTTTGCCAGCGCCATTAGGAACAGTAAGACACAACCAGTGCAAAAGTTTAGCCTCTGTCATAAGCCAGCCACTTAGGGATCAGAATGTCACCTCTGTATCCTACAGCTAAAGTCTTCAGGAAACACCCAGCTGTGCAGTCTTGGGGATCTGACTCCCACTAACTGGGGGACTTAGACAATAAATGTATATTATTAGTCAATAAATGTATATTATTAATATAATATATTAATATAATATAGTAATAGTCAATAAATGTATATTATTAAATGGCTTCCTTTTACGTTCAGAGGCCTTCTTACTCTGTATCTCCTTACACTACTGCCTGAAACAGTTAATTCTAAGAAATATCTCATAATTATAAGTGCTCTGTGTCTTGTATCCAAAAGAGGCCTTAGTCAAATGCAAGACTATTTCAGAATGCATGTCTCAGGACCCTGTGATAAGTTGTGGGACTGAAGACTTCTTCATGGAGACACTAGTTTGAATATAGATTTATCTATAAGGAGACAGGTAGGAAGGAAGGCAAGGAATGAGGGACAGAGGACAAAAATTATCAAGCTTGTGAAGCACATAATTTCCCTAAGGATGCACCAAGCCCAACACTGGTTTCTTCTCCTGCACTGCCCCCTTGTGGTAAAATGCCGTTAGTGCTTTGGTAGAAAGAGGAGGAAGTAAAGGAGACAACAATGAAGGGAGGTCAGGTTCCCAAGAAGAGCTGCCAGCCATCAAGGAGCTTGTGGGGAACCCTGCCCTGCAAGAGCTTCCTGTTCTTTGCTTTATGGCCTTGTGAGAGGCGGCAGCATACGCTGCCCCACCCTAAACCTTACATTTCTCATCAGTTCTGAGCAGCGTAACCTAAGATACATGACACCGTCCATAGCACTTGGCGAAAAATGTTAGCAGCAGACCTCAGGAGCTCGCAGGAAGGGGGCGTCTGCATGGAGCGCTTTGCCTTGGCCAGCTGCCCTGGACACTCCCATAGGAAGCTCTGTCATTATTAGCGATGTACACCAGCCTCCAGTGAGACACAGAACGAACGCTTCCGTGAACATTACTTCCAAAGGGATATTTGAACAAAAGAAGACCAACAATAATTCTGAAGAAGGAATGAAAGCTGGGAGGGGACTTCGGGACACTTCTTTCAAGTTTCCTCCTCTGCAAAGAAAAAATCTACAAAGACAGGAATTGTGTTGTTCGCATCATTGAGAGCAAAAGAGGCTAACGTCTGGTTTGGACATAGTATACCAAGCACAGTTTATCGCAGTAACTCTGGACTCATAAATACAAGGTTGGATAGCATCCCATATGTACTGGGTTCTACCCGGGAGCACGTTCCTGTGTTAATAGTTCACACTGTCAGGGGAGACCTCTCCTGGAGGGCAATACTGCAATGCGTCATCTGGTTTCAGGTGTGAAAAATAACGTTTTGTGCAAATGCACTAATATTCTTCAAAAACTAGGAAGACATCAGAACTAGAAAGGTAACTATCGAGTGCAAACTAGCTTTTGGGTATTGTACTACTTCTTAAGAAAATTTTACTAAAACTACAACCCTGAAATAAATCAGATACTATAAATATATCCTTGTTTGAAGGGTGTGAAAAGTACATGGTGCAGACCAGATTATGTCAGTGAGCAGTGACAGCAGGTTCCACTCCCTCCACAAACACACTCTCGGTCAACGCTTTCCTGTTCTGAGATGAGATTCAAGGAGCATGGGGTGCTTAGATACACTGGGGCTCTGCTCTGTAAGCAGCCTGTGGCTTCTGGGGGCCCCAGCAGAACCCCAGGACTCTCTATCCCACACTTTGCTCTGGAAACCCAAGGGTCCTGTCATGATTTATGAACTGACAGAGTTAGGAAGAAAGGCAGCTCTGGGACCAATGGCCCAAACACATAAGCTGTGGTTGTCTCCCAAGACAACTGCTCTTTAGCAAGCTTGAGATTTCTCCGCAGAGAACAGAGTCCTTTTATGTGGGCAAAGAAAGACTTTATCAGACAGAACGCCTTGATGCTTCTGAAATGCTTTGTGAGAGGGAGGAAGTCAGGGTAGAATTGGGGCAGAAGTTACAACAGAGAAATCACATTTTGGCAAGTTATCTCTTATTGTAAGGGGCCTCAAGCCACTAGAGATGCCTCACAGATAGCCACTCACCTGCTGGCTGGCCTCCAACTGCAGTGAGGCCCAGGGTTGGGAAGTCAGCCAGGCTCCTGAATCAAGGCTTGGGTGGTACCCAGCATGTTCTCGATCACATGACCAACTTGGTTCTTAGACGACAAAGTTTGGAAACTTTGATGTGTGTGTGTGTGTAAAACTTCATGAGGAGGGAAGTTGGGTGGTGTCTGTCTCACCTGGTGCCATGGGCAGTGGGGCTGTAACAGCTGCCCAGTCACTATCCTGAAGTAGCTTTTCTGTTTAACGCTAAGGTCGTCTGTAGTGTGTATGGAGCTCTGCTTGTTCACATGAGTGCATAGCCCCAAATATCATTGCACTATTGCGGTTCCTAAGGTATACAACTGCAAGCTCATCCGTGCTTGAACCGCCTTTCCCAGAATACATGGATGGGTCTGACTGGAGAGAAATGGGGGAGACGGCAAGAATATAAAGATCAGAAGGACTGCCGGAAGGACAGAACGACAGAAAGTAAAAGGCCAAGATGGATTTTATGAACAGAGGCGACATGCTAAGTGCACACCATCTTGGGGTTGGGAAGTCCATCTCTCTTTATTCCTTGTGTGAAATGAAGCCAATGCCACATCAAAAACAACAACAACAACAACAAATCTTGCAGTTTAACAATCCTGAAAGCTTACAGCATTTTTAAATCTGCAATCAACACAGTAATGTCTCTTTTTTTTTTATCTCAAGAAAGTGTTTCTACACAACTGCATGTCTTCCAATGAATAGACTCAGAGAAATATGGCATTTTTTGTTCTACCCCACAGGTTCATGTGAGCGACTGAGGCCTGATGTCTATTGTATGGAGGCTTAAATGACTCTTGGAATCCCCACCCCCACACTCCACCTCCCTGACACCCCAGGCTCCTACACTGTGGCATTCAGCACTTCTGTCAGGGTGAGTTCCATAACTGAGATCCCTTACCATTGGGAGCTACTGGGAATCTTAAAATATATAGAGAGAAAATGTAACTGTATGCTGGGTGAACATGAAAACCAAAGGCTGATCGAAGTGTCTGTTATAGGTTGTATTGCTATGAGATCTCCTCCAGCTCTGTGGCCTTGCTTTCTCTGTTGAATGAGTTCAGATGAGACAGAAAGTGGGGTACAGAACAGATGGCAATCAAAAAGTATTACAAAGAGACAAGAGACAAGAGTGGCCAGTGGTCAGAGAGACCACTATGAAGGAAAAAATGCATAGTGTGGACAGTGACCAGGCTTGTTTATGAAGGCTTTATACTATACTCAAAAGTTTCTGAAACATATTTTACTGTCCAGGTGATTGACAGGCCCATTTGGGTTCACTCTTCAAGGGGAGGGACAATAGTGTGTCTTTGTTCTTTACCAGAAAGCCCTGATCCCTCCCAGAGCCAGAGATAAGACTGAGATCCCATCTGTTGACCAAAACTCACATAGTGGAGTAGACCCGTGAGAGTTAAGGAAAAGCATCTATAAAATCAGCCATGTTTACCCAGAGGAAGTGGGCTTCAGTAAAGCATAGCCACCCAGACTTTCATCCCTTTCATATAGATTTAAATCTCGAGGGGGCAATTGTGAATCTTTCCTCCTCCTTAAAATTAGTATTGCCAGAGACACGGGGCCCACAGATGATTATGAAGGAGAGGCCTCACCCTCAGTGACTTTCCAGCCCTAGAGTCTCTATCTACCCTTCCTAAAACTCCATTACATTAACATTTAAGGTGGTATTTTCAAATGTTTCCTTTAAAGATTTTTTTTTTTCTGTACAGCATGGATTAGCCAAGTTTTTCAAAACCATGAATGTAGTGAGATTTTGATAGAAAACATTTAGTTTTCCTAACATTGCATAAAGAATAAAGGAGTTTTTATTGCTCGGGGGATGTACTAACAAGTGCGCCCGGCTTTTCGGCTTTTTGACACTGCAGTAGAACACTGTCCATTACAGAGCTTATACCTGAGAACCTCATCACTGAATCATGAAAAAATATGAGCATGTCTTATGATGTCTTAACTAAGCTTACAAGTTTGTGTTAGACCACATTCTTAGCTCTCTTTGACCTGTGATCTACAGGATGGACATGCCTAGTGCATGATGGGTAATGGGTTTCTGAAAGATGTTAGAAAAAGGTAACTTGAAGGATGAGTCAACCTGTTGATGTTGGTAGATGTTGGAGGTCAATGGGAAATGTTCTTGTATCCTAGAGGGAGGAACTGAACAGGGACATTGAATGGTAGCAAGCAAAACAGAGGAATTTATTAAGAAAAGGTGTGCTTCAAGGGAGGAGGCAGGTCAGAACAGCACAAAGTCTAGAAGTTCAACTACCCTATTGTACAAAGGATGGGGCTTTTATGCCATTCTGGGCTTTGTAGTTCATTCAAACAGCCTTGGATCCTCCTGCATTCTCAAGTCTGTTACATGGAGTTCTAGGCACAACTTCAAGCATCCACGTCTCATGGCATCTTAACTCCCACTCGAATTTGTTTTAGTGGGTGAGCCACAGGTCACCTGCAAACACTCAAGATTGCCTTTGCTCCTGGGCCAATGGTTAGCCCAGGCTGGACGTTCTTTCCAGCCCTCCCCTTTGTTGATAGGCTTCCCTTGCAGGCTGACTTCACAGCCTTTGTGTAAGGCCATCCTGACCTCACTCTGCACCCTGCTCTCCCACCTCAGTGGAGTTTCTCTCAAGCGTAGTGGAGCATGGTACCCATGCTCATTCCTAGTCTGTTTTTCAGCAAAGGGTTTAGAGTAGCTCTCCTCCTTACCATACCAGGCAAAGGAACAGACATATGTGTGAGATCTTCTGAGACTGCACCTCTAGACGCCAACAAATTCGCTTCAAGTTCTTGTTAGAGTTGGGATTCAAATATACAACCTAGATGCGTGTCCTACAGAAATAAACACCTATGCAGCCTCAGGGAGGTTCAACAAACACTGGGTGACCTCCGTGTGGTAGGTCACACACCAGGCATCAGACATAGAAAGGTGCTTTACACGGTGATGGGAGAATATGTTAAGGTATGAGCTAGAACTTCAAATAAGAAAACTTCTGGTAGTCAATAAACATCTAAATACGTGCAATTAATGCTAAAATGTGATTTTGTTCCTTCGACAAAGGTTCAAAACAATGTCTATATTTAGTATGAGAGACATGGCACCACTTTTCCAGACCACTGATGAAATAACACACTGACAGAAGAGTTTAGCGAAATGTTCCAAGATAAGAATGCACAAATCTGGGAATGGCCCTTCATGCCTGTAATCCCAGCACTCGAGAAGTGGAGGCAGGAGGATTGGGAATTAAGGACCAGCTTCTGCTACACAGCAAGTTCAAGACCAACCTGGTCTACATGAAGTATCCATGGGTAAAGGTGCTTTCTGATAAGTCTAGTGATTCAAGTTCCAATCCCAGAACCCACCCACGAGTAGGCGAGGGAAACAGATTTATGCAAGTTGTCTTCTGACCTCCACGTGTTTGCTTTGGCACAGCCCTGCCTCCCAGCCAAAATAAATAAATACTTTTTTTTTTTTTTTTTTTTTTTGGAAACCTGTCCAGAACAATACAACATGATTGGTAGAAAACTGGCTTGGCCCAGGCTGTGGCTCTGCTGATAACTACCTGCGGGGTAATGGCTAGGGGGTCTAAACATTGTGTCTCCCAAACCCCTCACCAGCTCTGAGTTTTACAACTCAATTTGACTATGGCGTGCTCTCTCTCTCCCTCCCTCCCTCCCTCCCTCCCTCTCTCTCTCCCTCCCTCCCTCCCTCTCTCTCTCTCTCTCCCTCCCTCCCTCCCTCCCTTCCTCTCTCTCTCTCTCCCTCCCTTTTTCTCTCTCTCCTCCCTCTCCCCTTTCTCTGTTTTCCTTTAACATATCAAGCAGTATGGTGTTTTCTGATTATTCTCTTTTAGGGCTTCACCCATCACAATAATTGTGTTTGTTTTGATCTTCAACCAGCATTTTCCACGGATCCGCTCTGTGAAATACACATCTTTAGAGCTAAAGCGTCTCATTCTATTCTGAGACTGCCTTTGAAGGGGAGTTAAGGCTGTGTACTGAACTGTTGACATTTTCCAGAAGTGATTCAAGTACTGTTACCATATTTATCTTCAAAACAACTTTTGTAGATTTCTCATAACATTCTGGTATTTCTCTGCAGGCTTTGCTTTCTGGTTTTCATTGTAACATCCTCTGGGAGATATTTTTGACAACAAAGTTTGTCTGATTCAGTCCTCTTCTCATTTCTGAGACAAACCAATGATTCACCTTTAGTGTGATGCCTCGTGCGGTGCGTACACTTGGCTGTGGCAGCTCTGTGTCATGGGGGTCTGAGTTAGGGACAGAAAGATGAGAGAATTATCAGAGAAACATCGGCTTCCCAATGCCTGCCTCACTGTCTCTGCTTTGTGGGTGAAGCCCCTGGCTTGTCTTTGACACCGTCCCTGCTCAGGTTAGATACTCAAAGTCAGGCATTGGCCACTTAAAGTCATGTTCCTTCTAACGTTTCCTACTGAGAAGGGCAGAGTGTCAGCCATGTTGTATCCCTGCCCAAAGCATTTCAACTGAGCCTAACTACTCAGGCTCATTCAAATCAGAGTTATTGAGGGGCTGGTCAGCAGTGTCGGAGTAGCTGGGCATGGGGACACACACTTTTAACCCCTCGGTTGGCAAAGGCAGGCAGATCTGAGTTTGAGGCCTGCCTGGTATACGGCATGAATTCCAGGACAGCCAGGCTTCCTGGTTTACAGGATGAGTTCTAGGACAGTCAAGACTACACAGGGAAACCGTGACTCATAAATAGATCAATAAATAAATAAATAATGTAAGTATGTAAGTAAGTAAGTTAGAGTAATAGAAAACAATGGCCAATCATTGTGGATCAGTTTTCATGTACAGAACCTGGAGCTATTGTGGGGAAGACCCGGATCAGCGGAAGCTCTTGTGCCAAAGTAGCACGGTTTTGAATGGCATGTTCTGACCCCTTCACAACAGGCAAGCAAAGTGCCTGCCACCTGACAAGTCTTCCTTGTCTCTATTAACAGTACACCAGTAAAGAGCAGCCTCTGGGCAAATCTGGCTTGCAACTCAGCAGCAAGCTGGAATGCTGTAGCCAGAACTTACATGAATCTGGAAAGTCTCGTGCAAAGTGTCTCATGACATAAGAGCCAGCAGGAGTGGGACTATGCTCATTTTCATTCATACACAGATTTCATTCTGTCTGTCAAGATTGCTTATTATTTGTGGCATCAGATCTGTTGGATCCATGACATCTCTGACCAGTGAGTGGCTCCTTGTAGGAATGGGGAACACATGGTCCTGTCATCCCTGGTTGGTGTGGCTCAAAACACCTGGTACAAGGCTGCAGTCCCTTCTTCAAAAGATGTCAATCAATATACCGGTAGCCTGGCAGGTGACTTAAGACTTCTGTCCACATGTGGTATATGCTTTCCTGTACACATAGTCATGGGGTTGTGGGATCATTAGTAGTCTCCATGACATAACTTTTGGCATGTTCTGTGAAATGTTTGATCCAACCCTTAGATACATTGCTAGTTCTAGCTCTAGAAATAAGCCCCAGGTATATTAGTAACCCACGGGTCCAAGTGCCTGTCCAGAAAAGAGTTGGTATTTTTCTTCACATACACATACACATACACATACACATACACATACACATATACATAAACATACACATAAACATAGCATGAGGTTCTTCAGGACTTGTGTTTGCTTTTGTGCCAGTGGCCTGCTCATGTCCCCACAAATCACCCAGTCGTTTGTCCTTCAGCTGTAGCTTCGTTATGGCCAGAGAGGCTTGCAGGCTTCTGAAGGGCTGTACTGTCTGTGCCAGATTCTACTGTGTGGCCCCCTAATCTGAAAATCTTCCCACCTACCAGATCATCTAGGCAACGTCTGTGCCTCTTAGAGGATATGGAGAAACATCTAGAGACATTTTATTGACACCGCTTAGGACGAGGCAGTGCCGGTGGCATCTTAGAATCAGAAGACAGGGACATCAACATTCATCGGGTCTAATACGTCAATGGTTTCAAAGGAGAACCCTCTTCTCCTTTCTCATCTCTTCTAGTGATGAGATAGCAGTCTGTTGTCCTGAGGCTTAAATTTCAAGGCCTCCTCTAAGCACTTGTTCTTAGCAGGGTGTCCAGCGCACAGGGATTCTTCAGCGCAGGTTGGGGTTTTGGCTGTTGATGTTTTGGGTTTTTGTCTTCTTAGACTTCTGGACATTTTATATCAGAACTAAGTTTCTTTTTCTCTCTCGTAGTGAAAACTTTCCAAGACAAAATATGTTTTGCATTTTTAAGCCTTTCCTATGGGTTGACATTATAAAGAACCCAAGAGAACTGACTGTTATCCAGTTTTTACTCACAACCCCTACCCTGATGTCCTGTAAACAACCAAGTCTCAAAATAGAATGACAGGCTAATGGAAAGTGAGAGGAATGGGATTCTCCTCCCCCCCCACACACAAATCTCAGTCTCCATCCCCTATTTTTTGCATTAAACTTGTAGGAACCCCCCCCCCCCCGTCATTCTTCCTCACCACCACCACAAACTCTCTCTCCTGGCTGATGTCCTTAGCAGTTGCCAATATCACTGGAGAAACAGCTTCTCTGCGCTGATGCATCCCTTTGTGGCCTTCTCCACTCTGAACTCAACTTCACATTGTTCACAGTGAACGTCTTGTGGCCTCCCCCGGCTTCCAAGATGAACTTCAAACCCCCACCACCATTCTGTTCTGTTAATTTGTTGTCATTTTAAACCATCTACACAGTAATTTATACTTTTGGGCATTTAATAGGTACTTGTCCTTTAAAAAAATGTAAGAGAGAGATAAAGATATTATTCGACATTTACTTGTGGATCTGTTTCCAGTGGTTCTTTATCTCCTACTCCTTCCTAGATATCTGAGTGTCCATCGCTGTTATTTTCTTTAGCTTGAAGCACTTCCCTCACACTTCCACACTGGTTCAAGTGGAAACGCTTAACCCCAGCTACAAAGTCATTGGCTTTTTATTCTGCAATTTTCACCCTGCTAAGTCCATCCAATGAGATTCTGCCCTCTGATGTTACAGCTTTGGGTGTCTACAGTCCACAGCTTTACACAGTCCCTGCTGGGGCTCCATTAGTTCATTATGACCGTCCTCCTGAATGGTCATAACATTTCTTGAAACATTCCTATCAGCTGCTTTGAAACTATAACCTACACGTCCTGTTGCTTGGGTTTAAGCTGGCCTCTATGTCTTCTGGGTGTTTTCCTCCTGGTGATAAGCGGTATGTCCCCCCTCTCCCTCCTCCCATTCTACCGCCCTCCCCACTCTCTTTCTCTCTTCCTGGTGGAGGAGGGTGTAACAGGTACGTTCTACAGAAGTTCTTAGAAGTTCTGCACTCTGTCACCTTCCCCTAGGGGATAGTAATTTTTTTAATTGAATGTTTAAGTTTTGACTCATTGTTTGAACTTGTAGAGACTTGATTTTCTATCTTACTAGACAGGTTTGCTTTTGTCTGTCTCTGTCTCTTGAGTGGATTTTTTTGAGTTTGATTTTGAGTCTATCTACCACGGTCTAGCCTCTTTGGGGTTTCAGTGAAAAGCCAGAGTATTCACCATGTCCTTTCAGTCTGGGGGAATCGTATGTCAGCTCTCTCCACAGAAGCAAACCCCAGCTGAGATCCCTGTCTGCCCTTCTACATCCTGTGCACAGGCTCCCTGACCTCAGGGACTGTCTCAAGTTTGAGGCAGGGTATGTGCAGTTCTAGAAGCTTCTTCCCATGCATCCTCAATCCCCAGTTACTCTGCCCACTAAACTATGCATTCTGGTGCTTTCTAACCATAGAGTGAAGCTTTTTCCTTGCATCATCATGGTTTGGACAGAGCCTACATGGTAAAGTCATGAATACATAAATTCTCAATATAGCTGCCTTTTAAAGGGGAATCTTCTTATTTTGCCCACTTTTGACCCTGTTGTCATGTGTGTATGTGTGTGTGTGTGTGTGTAGGTGTGTACATGTGAGCAAACATGTAGTGTCCATAAAACAACCTAGCTGTCATTCTCCAGGGACCATCTACCTTGTGGGTTTTTTTCTTTTGAGTCATGGCCTCTCACTGGCCTGAGGCCTGCTGCTTTAGCTAGGCTGGCTGACCAGCAAGGCCCAGAGATCTGTCTCCCCAGTGTTAGGATTATAAGCATGAGCAGCTATACAGCTTTTTAAATGTGGGTTCTGGGAATTGAACTCAGGTCCTCAAGTTTGCAGATGAAGCTCTTTGCCTACTGAGCTATCTACTCGGCCTCCCACTTTGGGTTACGTTTAATCCAATACAAATAATGACTTTTTCATTCAAACATTCAGCCCAAGGTTTCTGGCCATTGCCTGTGGACGATTGTTTAAATGGTATTAGAGCTTTGCCACAATGTTGTGAGCAAGCACCTAAAAGGAGTGTTAATATCCATCTCAGTTTTATGCAATGTGGTGTGCAATGTTTTATACAATGCAATGCTGGAGACTGAGCCTCAGGCTTCATGCACACTAGGTACTAAGTATTCAACCACCTGACCTACCCCCCTCAGCCCCTGTTTTGATCCCTTTTAGTGATGTCAGTAAAACCAACAAAGGTTGGTGGGCATTTGCCTGCAATCCTAAAACTCAGGAGGCTGCCATAGTAGGATCTTGAGTTAAAGGCCAGCCTGGGGTACATAGAGAGATCCTGTCTTAATAAAACAAAAATAATAGCAACGCCCAGTACTTTTGCAATTATTCTGAGATTATGAGTTTGCATGGTAAATAAAAACTAATGGCATGTTGGTGTTTTATTTTTTTATTTAGAGCAAACCTCTCATATGAAATGACTGGTTAAGCAGCCATGGTTCCCTAATGCTGTCAGGAAAGGACAGAAGAGATAGCTCACGTGCTGGTGCATGGTGACACAGCAGCCCAGATCTTAGCATCCTGTGGGGAAAGAGGTTCTCTCTTCAAATAATTAAAACAAAAGTGACAGAAGGCTTTGTGTTGCTCCAGCTGAGCTGAGGTAAGGACTTCCCCAGCTGAATTGGAGGATCAGAAAGAAAATGTGGGGTGCTAATACTGAGGATGGACAAGACCAGAAGAATGTGGCTTGGGATTTATTTGCCATTTCCCACTCTTCAAAAGGAATTCCTTTTGAAGGCTTTATTGCAGGGTACTTGCTTGGTACACCTGAGGCCTTTGGTTCAGTTCTCCCAAAACAGCAAAAATAGAACGTGCAAGATGCTAAATAATACTGAAGTGATTGGGACCCCAAACAAAGTTGAAGAAAGCTACATCAGACAGAAAACAAAGACAAGCCTCTGAACAGCAGGGCCTGCTGCGAGGCATCTGCAGGAGAGGGCTTGCCTGCTGTGTTCAGCTCAGTTATGGTGCCCTTGAGTTTTCTCTGGTAGCCCTGGGAACACTTTAGCTTCCTGCTTCGTAGGAAACTATTAAACCACAGTCCCACGAGGCCAGCACAGAAAAGGGGGCTTCTCACAGGGGCTCTGCCCTGAAAGAAATGCTTTTGAAAACTGAGGTAAGCCAAAATTGTCACTGTGGATGCTGCCAGACACAGAGCCAGCCTTACATACACTGCCATATCCCTAGATGTGTGGGTAAGTCCAAGTCCCTTCTCCTGCCTTGCTCGTTTCATCTATGTGAGGATTCTGTAGTCTTAGAGGGGCTTGAAACCTTAAGACTATCTTTAGGTGAGAAAGTCTGCAGGTGAGGGAGTCTGCAGTACTTTTCTGGCTTCAAATAAATAAAAAAGGAAACGTGGCATTTCCATGCTTTAAGGACTCCAGAAAAAGAGCTGAAAGCCAGTAGCCAGGCATCTACCTGCATGAGGACCAATGAGCTGTTTCCTCGAGGCACACACATGGCATGACAGCAGTAGCTTTCATCCCCTGCATCTCTCTCTTCACACTGATTTACTTAGGGTTATGTGTGTGAGAGAGTGTGTATATGCATGTGTGTGCAGAAACATGTCTGTGTGTGCAGAAGTATACATGTACATATAGGAGTGTGTGTGTGCATGTATGCATCTACATGGAGGTCAGAGAGCACACCCAAGTGTCATTCCTCAGCTTATCATGAATCTTGATTTTTGATACCAGGTCTCATACTTGAGACCTAGACACAGCAATTCCGCTTCAGCTATGTTGACTGGCCAGTGAACTCCTGGGATCCTTGTGTGTTTGCCTCCTTGGCACTGGGATTACAAATGTAAACCTTTTTTTTTTTTTTTTTCTTTTTTAAACAAATGTGAGTTCTGGGAATCAAACTTGGGTTTTATGCTTACACAGAAAGAACTTTATTAACTAAGCCATTACCCAGGCTCTCCCACACCCTTTCCTGGCCCTGAAGCTTCCTTTAGAGCTGATAATATCTCATAGAATATATATCAATTGTTGGGCAGGTGTGGGGTGACAAGGTGTATCCCTTTGGAACCTGGGCACTTGAAGTGTTTGCATTCTTCCTAGAGGTGGCAGCAAAGTCTCAGTGTGGAGGGCCACAGTGTGCAGCTTCTATAAGGAAATCAGCAGTGATGTCAGCAGAACCGGCAAATGCTGCCATCCATCCCTGAGACACACCGACATACCACGAGTGTAACACTGTGGTCACAGCTCCAGCTTTCATCCATCCTCAATGATGGATAACCTAATCAGTTGTTATCCATCATCAATAACTTCAGAACAAAGCCATGGTGTGAAACTTCTACTTCAAGCTAGAAAGCTATTTAGTTCTGTGGACCGGATAATGGACACCTTCCCTTCCTCCTCTTTCCATCCTTGTTACCTTCTGCCCTTCTCCTCTCTGCACCATCAGCCCAGCATCTTCTCTCTTCTCAGGATGGATTTATCAATCCTGACATCAGCAGATGTCGATGTGTTGACTCCATTCATGTCCTTTCCTCCGGGCTTCAGCCAAGCAATGATTGGCCTTAAGTGAGTCAATTAAGAAAGACTTCAGGTGACTGGAAGCCTGGAAACCACTGACTGCCAAGAACGTGAATGTCTGTGTGTGGGTGAGTCTGTCTGTAGCCTGGGAGTTGTCTGTGGCTAGCAAGTAAGTTGGATGGAGGAGGAAGTACCTCTGGGGGAAAAGAACTTGGGGTGCACATTAGTGCTCCAGATTCTATTACTGAGCATTCTCCCTTTAGGGTGCAAATATATCTCTAGAAATTGGGCTTCTTTAGGTTAAGTAAGCTTAAAGAGAATTAAATTGTAACTATGAAGGCAGTAATTTAGATGAAATATAATAAATGTATAGTTTATGCCTAGTTTTAAGGCTCAGACACATCCTAACATTACTGAAAACCCTCTCATAATGATTACAATATTAATCTCTTCTCTACCTTGATGTTTTGATAAATAAACTTAGAAGAAAAAGGTCACTGTGACATTAGCAGTGGGAGTTCATGTCAGGGCCCCACAGGTGTGTCCCATCAGGTCTGAGAGCTGCATTGCCTTGTTCTATGTGCTTCAAGGACATCTTAGATGTTAGAAAGTCTTTAGGACTGGAATACTCTCACCACACCTGAAGTTCAGCATGTGTGAATGGTTGTTAGAAGCAGACACCCAGACCTTTTTGTCTCCCAGGTAGCCAACAAGCCTTAGGTTCCAGCAGTCAGTGCAGTCCGGAGCTCCACCTGCTGTGACCATGCCCTGGCTAGTGAGCTCTGTGTCTCCTTCTCTTCCCTTAGGAAATCACTGACCCCTAGTGCTGCAGTAGTCAGTTAATCTCTGCTTAGATCAA
Organism: Arvicanthis niloticus; assembly: GCF_011762505.2. Lineage (NCBI taxonomy): Eukaryota > Metazoa > Chordata > Mammalia > Rodentia > Muridae > Arvicanthis > Arvicanthis niloticus. The sequence goes on from NC_047661.1 coordinate 22,361,049, forward strand.
CCCGGCGGTGGGTGTAGTGCACGTTTCTCCATACTTGTCCCAAAGTTCTGGGTTCCTGAATGAAACACACACACACATACATACACACACACATACAGACATGCACATACAGACACACACATACAGACACGCACAGAGAGAGACAGACACACACAGAGACACATACAGACACGCACAGAGAGAGACACACACATACAGACACACACAGAGAGACATACACACACAGAGAGACACACAGACACAGACACACACAGAGAAACATACACACACACACAGAGACACACACAGAGAGAGAAAGACACACATACATACAGACACAGACACACACAGACACACACACACAGCTTTATATTTTAATATGCCTTAAAACAGCTCAGTTACTGGGCCACTTCCTAACCTCCACGTGGCTTATGTACTTTCTGATAATGCCAACTTGTCACTTACTAAAACCTGTATTCCATCTTGCTGCCCTGGACACAGGCCTGTAGCCCTCCAGGGCCATAGTCCCTGGCTCTTACATGTTGGCTGTCTCTCTGTCCTGCACTTCTCAGGCATGGAAGCTACTCCTTTCCTGACATGGCAGCTATCTCCTTCCTCCTCCCTCAGTCCCTTCCCTGGGAATCCTAAAAGTCCTACCTCTGTCTCTCTGCCCAGCCTTTGGCTGCCAGCAACTTTATTTACCAATTAAAACCAACTGGGGGCAGGGACCCTCAGTGGCTTACATGCAGACAAGCAGATTCCCTTGTAATTTTGGGGACCCAACTAACATAATACAAGCATTAGACCAAACCCACAACACCCTAGTTCTTTAGAGAAACCAGACACACAGACACATAAACACAGATTCACACAGACACAGAGACACAGAGACATAGGTTATACACACACACACACACACACACACACACACACACACACACACACCTCTCTCTTCCTCTTTCAGATTATGAAAGTTTTAATACTCAAAATAGTCATTTTTGCTGGTATATTTAGGATACACTGAATGATTAGAAAACATTAAATTGTGTTGTCTGCCACTAAAAGAACTTTGCACATCACATATATATATATATGTGTGTATTTATATATATATAAACACACACACACACACACACACACACATATATGTTTTTTGTAATCCCAATGCTTGGGAGATTGAATCAGTAAAATTGCCGTGAGTTTAAAGCCAGCATGGGCTAGGTACTAAGTATCAGGCCACCCTGGGTTACAGAGTAAGACCCTGTCTTCAAAAGAAAAACAAAAAATTAGAAGTGCAAATGCCTTAGATGGAGTTCCCCTGGAACGTTGGGGAGAGAATACCAATGTGTCTGAAGTTCACTGGGAAGTGAAATGGGGTGGAGAGATGGAGGGAGACCAAGTAACCCTAAGTGACACAGGGACTGTTGGGATCTTTGAGTTGAGGGAGTGACATACTGTGATTTTTTTTTTTCTTTTGTAAACGTACCACAGTGCATGTGTGGAGGGTCAGAGGACAACTTGCAGGAGTCAGTTTTCTCTTCCTACCATGTGTGGGTTCAGGGGTCAAATTCAGGTCCGCAGGCCTGGCAGCAAGTACTTTTATCCACTGAAGCATCTCACAGGTCCCAGAGGTTGGGTTTTCAGAGAGTCATTCATGTTGCTTTATTACAAATAGATTTTAGTGAGGAGCAAGGACAGGAGCAGAGAAATTGCTTAGAAAGGCTCTACAACCATCCAAATAGAGGTCCTGTGGCCTCACCCGGTGGCCGATGGGGGTGAAGAGAGGTGGGAAATGACTCCAGTAGCTATGGAGGGTGTTAAAAATGTTCCCCAAGGTGAGCAGCCAGAGCCAATGTCTGAATCTGAAGTAGAGCATCAGATAGGTGGCTCCAGGCTCCAGGGACTCAGTGGCCAAGGCTCCAGAGCAGGTGAGTGCTGAGGGGTCAGGAAGTGTGGAAGCCTGGCTTTGGGTACAGAGAGTAGGAATTTGATAGCTCTAGAGCTAGGTGACCCAGTCGTAGGTGCCGGGTTTCCATATGTGAGAGTCTGGGCCGTGGTCTTGAGAGTGACAGTGGGTAAAGCACACAGGTGCTCACACCAAGACAGTCAAGGTTCTGGGAGCTTCCCAGTGAGAATCCGCCCCACTGAAGTCTCCAAGAGGGGAGCAGAAATTGGCAAGGGACATAGCTAAGGCCTTGATGAGCACAGCATAGTGACCCAAAGATGCAGATGAAAAACACTGAGAATAAGAGACAGAAGGCCAGATGGGAGCAACAGGAACCCAGGAGTGTAATCTACATGGAACACATGTGTGAGAGAGACGGGCAATTTTCTCTACATGGAACTCGTATGTGAGAGGCAAGTTTCAACCACTTCAAGCCTGCCAGGCATTCAGAAGGTGGTCTGCAAAGAAAACGGAGTCTTTGAGCAAGAACAAGAGCTGCTTCTGTTTTAGTGGCGGTGGCTAAGAAAAAAAGCATCATTTGTCCCACAGCCATATAAAAACTGTGCACCCACCTTTTCTGCCAGGACGGTGGCATTAAGAACATTCAGAGAATCACAACAGACAGTTGTACTGACTAGGTAGTATTTAATAGGATCAGGTCTTAAATAAGAAGCCATGAACACAAACATTCAAAACCAAATACATAATAAATAATCATTAAGTTATAAAGTACATCATTCATATTAAAACTAAATTCTCAGGTGTGACTGTAAATAAGACAGAGCAATAACGTAGATCAATAATGCTATGAATTTATTCTCATGTACAAAGAAGGCACTTTCAGCTACAGTATTAACGGCCATAACTGATTTTCTCTGTACACTGATGACCTACAGCAATGTCTCTCTCTCTCTCTCTCTCTCTCTCTCTCTCTCTCTCTCTCTTCCTTCCTCCTTTCCTTTTTTGAGCAACTAAATATCACATGGGATGAAATTTAACTCAAAAGTGTGGTCAGGTGTTCATGTAAAAGTACACAAAACATTAAAACTCAGACATACAAAGCTCAAAAAAAAAAAAAAAAAAAAAAAAAAAACCAGAATTAACTTAGGAAAGCCCCACATTCTTATTCTACAGATAAGAAATTGAAAACCAAAAAAAGTCTACACTGGTGGCGACCTTCATGGTCAGCAGTGTGTCAGGTCCAACGTGTTACCACCACAGTGAACAATAATGTCAAGCACTGGCTGAGTCTTGAGCACAGAGAGATTCATGACTGCGGTGCCAGCCTTACTTTGTCTAGTTTATTCCAAAGCATCGCTTTCCCTTGGCTAGTGAGGCCTTTACTGGCATTTCCAAACTACACAAGCTCTTAGCCTGTGCTGCATTGAATTATTTGTGCTTCTAGAGTAGAAATGGCCGGAGATTTCAAAGGCTAGAACAGATTTTTAACAATAAACACACCAAAATAAATACATTGTCTTAAATATAAAAATCACAGTGTCGAGAAGTCAACAGTTATACAGCCAGAAACAACAGCAGAATAAAACATGGAGAACCCCTCTCCAGTCATCATTGCTTTCTGAAGGATAGCATCTCTGCTTCAGTCTTTCAGCAGCAAACTCAACAACCCATGCTAGCACCATTGGACACTGAGGTGGGCTACATGTGTATAATGTCATCAAGAATAGCACATCTACAGTTACACAATTTCTTTGCAATACATATTTTAAAATGTTAAGAGAATATGTTGTTTCTGATTGTGACACTTTTCTTGGAATTAATTAACAATACTCAGCTCTATCTTAGTACACAGTGTCTGTGTTTGTTTTTAAAAACACTTTTAAGTAGACACTTTCTCCTTAGAGAAAAGCTTCCCCCAGGTCATGCTTAGGATCTCAGATTTATTTTAACAATAAGAAATTCTCAAAGAGATTATACTATTCCAGGGAAAATAGCTTTCTAGACTTCTTAACTTGACATTGAAACATACTGTTGGAATGTATAGCAAATGGCGGAACCATTTCCTCAGTTTAGCCTCTGTGGTTAAAGACTGGAATGTTAAGTAAAAGTCTGTTTAAAACTGAAGCAGAACCTCTGGTCTCTTGATTTATCTCCTGGTTTTGACTTTTAATAGATGGTTGAATTTAACTTATCAAAAGTGTGCACACAATATGTCCTAAGTGCTGAACTTGTTTGAAAAGCTTTTTCTTAGAAGTTTCATTTTACTTAGAGGAAAGGAAGGAAAGGATGTGGGAGAGACTGAGGCTGGAGGTAGCAGATTCATCACAGCAAGGCTGGAGTTAGCAGATTCGTCACAGCAAGGCTGGAGTTAGCAGATTCGTCACAGCACACCCATAACCACTTGAGGTGAGAGCTACAAACTTGAAAACTCTATTTGGCTCCAGAAGACTGGAGATATTTGAACTGCCATAGGTTTTGGTTGCCATCTTCACAAGATTAAACTATTAGCTTATAAAGCGACTCGACACTGGGAAGAAGGCGAGTTAAGCCTGTTCCTTAATGTGCCCTTACCGCTTTAGAAAAACAGTGAAGGCCAGGGGTGAACTTCATAATAGGTTAAATTCTACCTTGCTTAAGTATTTTGGTAGACCTAATCAAGAAGAAACTTGTTTGTACCCACCTGGGAAAACTCTCTTGTGGAGTATAAATAGATTATATACCAATATGCTAGATGTTAGTGGTAACGAGTAAACCCTTCAGACATGCTTTCAAGTACAGAGGTTTTCTTAAAGAATAAAGACTTCAGTTTTCAATTTCATCTTAGGCTTATGTATTTTCAGCTTACATCATTCAGTTAGGATCATAACAGGCCTTATTCTTGAAGACCAACAAATTCTCTAGCTATATTTTTTTAGTTAAAATCTTTAGTTTTCCCCTTCCAATCAAAGAATGTCAGTTGGACGATAAGATGAAGCCACAACATGAGAAGTCCCAGAAAGGGGAAGCTGGGCTCTTGTTGAGAAGAGATTTTCCATGTTGACAGCATGGAGTCTGTGCAGGGAACCTCAAATCTGCGTAGTAAATGAGCGAAAGGATCTTAACCTGCAGCTTTTCTGAGTTGATCATATCATAATATATCGTACTTCTCCACTCGCGATCCCAGGAGCCAA